>NC_092752.1:87455758-87811854 GCF_047496795.1 Chiloscyllium punctatum | reverse complement strand
AGGGATGTGGAGAGAGGGTGGAGCGAGAACGAGTCATGGAGAGAGGGGGAAGAGAGAGGAAGTAGACCGAGATAGAGACAGGGGAAGAGAGATGGGGAGAGGGGAGGGGGGAGAGTGAGGGGGAGAGAGGGTGAAGAGAGATGGGGAGAGAGAAGGGGAGAGAGGGGGAGAGAGGGGGAGAAAGAGAGGGGGTGGAAGGAGGGAAGTGGAGAGGGGGAGTGTGGGTGTGAGCGAGGGGAGCGAGAGAGTGAGAGGTAGAGAGGGAGTGAGAGAGAGAGAGGTGTAAAGAGAGGGGTTGAGAAAGAGATGGTAGGGAGAGAGAGTGGGAGAGAGGAGGGGAAAGATGGTGAGAGAGGGGGCGAGAGAGGGGTGAGGAGAGAGCGGGGAGTGAGAGAGAGAGCCGTGGAGAGAGGGGGAAGAGAGAGGAGGTAGAGCGAGATAGATACTGGGGAAGAGAGATAGGGAGAGGGGAGAGGGGGGAGAGAGAGAGGGTGGAGGTAAGGAAGTGGAGAGGGGGAGTGTGGGTGTGAGCGAGGGGGGGAGAGAGAGGGGAGTGAGTGGGGGAGATAGAGGATCGTGAGTGACAGGGTGAGAGAGAGAGGGCGGAAGAGAGGGAGGGAGTGAGAGAGGGAGGCAGATTGAGGTGACAGAGTGAGGGGAGAGAGAGAAGACAGAGAGAGGTGCAGAGAGAGAGGGGTGAGAGAGTGAGGGCGAAAGAAGGGATGGAGATGAGGCAAGGGAGAAGGCGCAAGGGAGAGGAGAAAGAGAGTCAAAGAGAGAGGGGGAGAGAGTCAGGCGACAGAGAGGGGGCAAGGGAGGGGGAGAGAGAGGGGAGAGGGGAGGGGGAAGAGAGAGATGGGGAGATAGAGAGGCAGTAGAGAGTGAGAGGGGGAGAGGCGGGCAGAGAGCGGGCGAGAAAGAGGGGGAAGAGAAATGGGGAGACTGAGGTGTGTGAGAGAGCGGAGGTGAGAGAGCAGGGGAGAGTGAGGGGGTGAGAGAGAGAGGGGGAGAGTGAGGGGGGAGACAGACTGGGAGAAAGAGGGGGAGAGAGGGGGAGATAGAGTGGGAGAGGGGGCAGAGAACGGGATGAGAAAGAGGGGGAGAGAGTGAGGGGAAGAGAGTGAGGGGGAGAGAGGGATGGGGAGAGAGGGATGGGGAGAGAGGGAAGGGGAGAGACGTGGGGAGAGAGGTGGGGAGATAGATGGGGAGAGAGATGGGGAGAGATGGGAAGAGAGATGGGGAGAGAGTTGGGGAGAGAGTGGGGAGAGAGTGGGGAAAGAGAATGGGGAGAGAAAGTGGGGAGAGAAAGTGGGGAGAGAAAGTGGGGGGAGAAAGTGGGGGGAGAGAGATTGTGGAGAGAGAGTGTGGGAGAGTGTGGCCGGTGAGACTGGGGGGGAGAGAGTGAGGAGGGAGAGGTTTAGGGAGGGAGGGAGTGAGAGAGAGAGAGGGGAGACAGTTAGGTGACAGGGTGTGGGAGAGAGTTAGTGAAGAGAAAGAGAGGGGGAGAGAGAGTGAGGGGTAGAGAGACGGGGTGAGAGAGACAGTACAGAGAGATGGGGAAAGAGGCGGGGAGAGAAGGAGAGAGGGAGATAGGGGGACAGAGGGGGAGAGCGATGGGGAGATTGAAGGGGAGAGAGAAGAGAGAGAGGGGGTAGAGGGAGAGAAGTAAAGAGACGGGAGAGTGTGTGTTTGAGAAAGGGGAGAGAGAGGGGGCAGTGAGTGGGGGAGAGGAACGATAGTGAATGACAGGGTGAGAGTGGGAGGAAGGGAGAGAGGGAGGGAGTGAGAGAGGGAAGGAAAGTGAGGTGACAGAGTGAGGTGAGAGAGAGGGGCAGAGAGAGGCGAAAGAGAGGAGGAAGAGGAGGCAAGAGAGAAGGGGAGTGAGGGAAGAGAGAGGTGGAGAGAGAGGGAGACGGGGAGACAGAGGGGGGAAAGGGAGTGGGGAGAGAGAGGGGGAGGGTGTACAGGAGAGAGGGGGCAGAGAGCGGGGGAGAAAGGGGGGGAGAGAGAGGTGGAGAGTTGGGGGGAGAGTGACGGGGAGAGTGAGGGGGGCTGAGAGAGAGAGAGGGAGAGAATGGGGAGAGAGAGGGGGAGACAGACTGGGAGAAAGAGGGGGGGAGAGGGGGAGATAGAGTGGGAGAGGGGAAGAAAACGGGGCGAGAAAGAGGGGGGGAGAGAGTGAGGGGGAGAGAGTGAGGGGGGGAGAGTGAGGGGGAGAGAGAGGGGGAGAGAGAGGGGGAGAGAGAGGGGGAGAAAGAGAGGGGGAGAGAGAGGGGGACAGAGAGACGGGGAGAGAGAGAGGGGACAGAGAGAGGGGAGAGAGAGAGGGGGAATGAGAGAGGGGGAGAGAGAGGGGGAGAGAGAGGGGGAGAGAGAGAGGGGGAGAGAGGGGGAGACGGGGGAGTGAGAGGGGAGGGTGAGGAAGGAGGAGACGGTGTGGGCAGAGAGGGGGAAAGAAAGGGGCTGAGGGAAAGAGAGCGGGAAGAGAGAGAGGGTGAGCGGGGGGTCAAGTGAGGGGGTCCAGTGAGGGGTTAGATTGAGAGGGTTTGAATGAGGGAATTAAGAGGGGGATAGAGAGGAGGAGAGGCACGGCGGACAGAGGGGGAGAGAGGAGTGAGAGAGGGGGAGGGGGAGAGAGGGGGAGAGAGGGGGAGAGAGAGGGGAGAGAGAGGGGAGAGTAGGGTAGATTGGGGAAGAGAGTAGGGTAGAGGATGGAGAGAATGGGAGAGAGTGGAGAGTGGGGGAGAGAGGCGGGAGAGACGCGCGGAGAGAGAGGGTATAGACAATGGGATGCCGAGAGAGTGGGTCATGTGAGGGGGGCCAAGTGAGGCGGGGTTGAGTGAGGGGTTCGAGTGAAGGGCTCGAGTGAGGGGGGTCGAGTGAGGAGGGTCGAGTGAGGAAACTGAGAGAGGGGGTCAAGAGAGGGGGTTTGAGAGAGGGGGAAAAGAGGGGGAGAGGGGATCAAGAGAGGGGGAAAGAGAGTGGGGGGAGAGGGAATCAAGTGAGAGAGAGGTGGAGGGCGGGGGAGAGAGAGGGGGTTCAAGTGAGGCAGTTCGAGTGAATGGGGTGGGGTTGAAAGAGGCGGGTCGTGAGGTGGGGTTGAAAGAGTCGGGTCGTGAGAGGGTGTCGAGAGATGGTGTAAAGTGAGGGGGTTTGAAAGAGGGGAGGTCGAGAGAGGGGTGTCAAGAGAGAGGGATATCAAGTGAGAGGGAGAGAGAGGGGGAGAGGGAGGGGGAGAGAGGGGAGGAGAGAGAAGGGGAGAGTGACGGGGGTGAGAGAGGGAGAGACAGGATTAGTGAGGGGGGAGGGTGAGGATGGGGAGGAGGAGTCTGTAGAGAGGGGAACAGAAAAGGGGTGAGTGGAGAGAGAGAGTGCTTTCTGAGGGGGGAAGAGAGAAGGGGAGAGAGGGGTGAGAGAGGGAGTCGAGAGAGGGGGTGGAGTGAGGGAATCTAGTGAGGGGGTCGAGTGAGGGGGTTGAGAGAGGGGGGAGGGGGAGACATGGGGAGAGAGGGATGAGAGAGAGGGAGTCGAGAGAAGGGGTAACGTGAGGGCGTTGAGAGAGGGGGAGAGAGGGAGGAGGGGTAAAGGGGGTGGAGGGGGGATAGAGGAGTTGGGAGAGCGAGAGGGAGTCAAGAGAGGGTGCCGAGAGAGGAAGTTTTGAGAGGGGGTCGAGTGGGGGGTTTGAGAGGGGGAGAGATGGGGAGGTGGGAGACAGAGTGGGGAGAGAGGGGGTGGAGAAAGGTGGGTAGAGAGAGAAGGGTTGAGAGCGCGGGGTCGAGAGAGGGAGTCAAGAGAGGGGGTCGAGTGAAGGGGTCAAGTGAGGGGGTCGAGAGAGTGGATCGAGAAAGTGGGGGAGAGAGAGGGAGAGAGGGGTGAGAGAGAGGGGTGAGGTCGGGAGGGAGAGAGAGGAAAGAGAGGGGGATCGAGAGAAGGGGTCGAGAGAGGGAGGTCGAGAGAGGGAGGTCGAGAAAGGGGGTCGAGAGAGGGTGTGACAGAGGGTGTCACAGAGGGGGTGAGAGAGGGGTGAGAGAGAGGTGTGAGAGAGGGGTGAGAGAATGGGGTAAGACAGGGAGAGAGAGGGGAGAAAGTGGGGAGAGAGGGCGGAGTGCGAGAGGGGGCAGAGAGAGGGGGAGAAAGTGACAGAGAAGGGAGAGAGATTGAAGGGAGAAAGAGGGAGAGAGCGAGGTGTGAGCAAGAGAGACGGGCGAGAGATGGGGCGAGCGAGAAAAAGAGAGAGTGAGTGAGGGGACGGAATGCGAGAGAGAGTCTGGGAGATCGAGAGAGCGAAAACGATAAGGGGATGAGAGAGAGAATGAGAAAGAGAGTAAGATAGAAAGAGGGGAGAGCGAAATAGGGAGAGATACAGGGCGTGCCAGTGCGAGAGAGACATGAGGGAGAGGCACGCGAGGGAGAGAGAGAGGTGCAAGTGTGAGTGAGCGAGGGGATGAAAATGCGAGACAGACAGAGATCGAGAGAGAGCATGATAAGGGGACAAGAGAGAAAGAGAAAGAGAGTAAGATAGAAAAAGGGGGAGAGCGAGCTAGGGAGAGATACAGGGTGAGCCAGAGAGAGAGGAATGTGACGGAGAGGCACGCGAGGGAGAGAGAGAGTTCGGTGAGAGACAGGGATGAGGTGGAGAATGAGTGAGGGGGTTGGAGCAAGAGTGAGTGAGAGGGTGAGAGAGAGAGAATGAGTGAGGGGAAGAGATTTGGAGAGAGAGGGTGAGAGGGGTGTGAGAGAGAGAATGAGAGTGGGTGGGTGAGAGACGGGATAAAGAAAAAGAGACAGAAAGTCAGAGAGAGATGTCTCAGGGAGGACCAGTACGGCAAAGGTGAAAGCAGGTCCCTCACAAGATGATGTGAATGAAGCCTAGAATGAAGCTGTTCCTTACCCAGCTCTGTTTCTATGTCCTGTCTTCCAGGTCTGAATACAAAAGCTCACTAACTCCTCCCTGAGCTGTTTACTGTGAGTGATCTTACCGGCTGCAGGATTTACTGAAGGCTCCAGACCTCCCTCTTCATTTCTCTCTGACTGACCAAGCATCTTTGATGTGGTTATGGATGAGACAGGAGTTAGGAATTCGGCTGAGACAAGAACATCCTGATGACCGACAGGAGACAGAGAAACAGACAGAATGGGAAATTAGACTGATGCAGTCAGGGTCACACATGGAGAATGGCCCTAAGTCCCACAGAGATCTGGAAAATCCCAGTCTCCATCCCTGGCCTGTGCTGCTGTGTCTCTCTGGAATGGGGTATTCCATTGGCTCAGGATCTGGAGTAGCTGCAAGAGTGAGAGACGCTGACAGAGGCAGCAATTAGACCCACACAGTGAGGGATACCACATGGAGAGAGACTGAGTGATATCACCAGAGTGCAGGAAGGTATCAGGATCACACAATGGTCATGATGAAAGGGTTGGGATTCATGGTGCACGGGGATCAGTACTCAGTGACAGGTGAGCTACGAGTGGGACAGGTGATGGCCTCGTGCTATTCTCACCCGACTGTTCATCCAGATGTTAATGCCAGTGTCCAGTATAACCCATCTAACTGCTTAATATCCTTTTAGGAAGGAAATCTATTATAGACAGTGGGCCTGGTCTACACATGATCCAGACCCAGAGCGATGGGGTTGACTCTAAACTGATCTCTGTAATCATCCAGCAAGGCACTCAGCTCAAGGGCAGCTTGGGGTGGGCATGCGATGCTGGCCAGCCAGAGACAGCAACATCCCATGAGTGAATTAAACACAACACTGCTGGGAGCAGTGTCCTGGTCAACCATGTCGGTAAGCTTATGGGCAGGACTTTAAACTGATAGAGAGGATGCAGGGCCAGGGTTCAGGTGAAAGGAGCTTTCCAAATTCAAACGGAAAAGGCAATGTAGCTGAAGACAAGCAGAAAGGAACAGAAAGAGACAGAGTTTAACTGAAACTGTACATCAGTGAATTGGACTGTGACAAGAAATTGTGGAAAGAGCCAGTCGTAATGTTCTTTTTTGGATTGGATAAAGTCTCTGCAATAAAGTGGATGGACTGGGGCACAGAGATAAATGAGATTTAGTGGTGACAGGGTGAACAAAAGGTGGAACATGAATGTTCTATTGTCCACCTCCTTGAGGGGTCTCAGGGAGTGCAGGATGGGTAACCCTGACAGTAATGGGTAACAAAGGCATGACAGAGAAAGCATTTGGCCTCAGATGATGCAGCTGAATCAGCCTGAATGCAGATTCTGGGTAACACGTGTCAAAAACACAAGCAGGAGAACAGTTTAGAGGCTGCCTAACAGCATTTCATTGCTCAACCCTGTTACACATTCCAATGAATTCCTGTGTAATACAAAGGCACTGTGATAATTCTGGGAGACTTCAGTCTTTGTATAATCTGGGACAGTCACATCGGCAAAAGGGATGTTCTCCGAACTCCTCTTTGGATGTTTCTATCAGTGTTTCTTTGAATAACACGTTGTGGAAACAGCCAGGGAGGTGACTATGTCAGACCGTTGGGTGATGACGCTGTGGGAAGGAGTAATGTCCCACTGAGATATCCTCTGGGAAATTGTAGTGTCGTGGAATTCAGTGAGATGAAGAATTGTTAAAGTGACCATAAAGCACATCCTGCAATCACAACCAAAGCCATTGACATGTGTTTGAGAGGAGAACTGACCAAGGTAAACAGGGGAAACAGTGAAGTGTATGGTTGGTAATGGACAGTGGAAAACATTCACAGTCAGAGAGATGGACAGCACAGAAACAGGGCCTTCGGTCCAACTCATCCACACCACCCACATATACTAACATAATCTCATCACATTTGCCAGCACTTGGCCCAAATCCCTCTCAACCCTTCCTGTTCGTATACCCATCCAGATGCCTTTTAAATGCAGTAATTGTACCAGTCTCCACCACTTCATCTGGCAGGTCATTCCATACACGCAACACCCTCCACATCAAAACGTTGTCCATTACGTTCCTTTTATATCTTTCCCCTCTCATCCTGAACCTATGCCCTCCAGTTCTGGACTACCCCACCCCAGGGAAAAGACCTTGTCTGTTAAACCTAACCATGCCTCTCATGGTTTTATAAACCTCCATATGGGTTACCCCTCGGCCTCAGACATTCCAGGGAAAACATCCCCAGCCCATTTCACCTCTCCCTTTAGCTCAAATCCTCCAATCCTGTCAGCGTTTGTGCAAATCTTTTCTGAACCCTTTCAATTTACGCAACATCATTCCGATAGGGAGGAGACTAGAATTGCACGCAATATTCCAAAAGTGGCTTATCCAATGTCCTGTACAGCCACAACATGACCTCCCAACTCCTCTACTCAATGCACTGATCAGTAAACACAAGCATAACAAACTCCTTCTTCACTATCCTATCAATCCACGATTCTCCTTTCAAGGAACAATGAACTTGCACTCCAAGGTCTCTTTGTTCAGAAACACTCCCTGGGACCTTACCATTAAGTGTATCAGTCCTGCGAAGAGTTGCTTTCCCAAAATGCAGCACCTCCCATTTATCTAACTGAAGCTCCATCTCCCACCCCTCAGCCCATTGGCCCATCAGTTCACCATCCCGTTGTAATGTGAAGTAACATTCTTCACTGTCCACTACCCCTCCAATTTTGGTGTCATCTGCAAACTTAGTAACTGTACCTGCTGTGTTCACATTCAAATCATTTATATAATTAATGGAAAGTAGTGGACGCAGCACCGATCCTTGTGGCACTCCACTGGTCACAGGTCTCCAGGCTGAAAAAAAACACCCTCCACAACCACCCTCTGTCTTCTACCTTCGTGCCAGTTCTGTATCCAAATGGCTGGTTTTCCCTGTGTTCGGTGAGATCTATCCTTGCTCTCCAATCTCCCATGTGGAAACATTTCGAATACCTTACTGAAGTCCATGTCGCTCACATCCACCTCGATGCCCTCATCAATCCTTTTGTTACTTCTTCAAAAAATATCTTGAGCCATGATTTCCCACGTACAAAGCAATGCTGACTATCCCCAATTAGACATTGCCTTTCTGAACACATGTAATTCCTGTCCCTCATGTATCCGTCTCTCAAGTGCCCACGACTGACGACAGGCGAACCAGTCTGTAGTTCCCTGGCTTGTCCTTACCACCCTTCTTAAACAGTGGCACCATGTTAGCCCAACCTGCAGTCTTCTGGTACCTCACCTGTGAATATCGATGATACAAATATTTCAGTAAGAGGCCCAGCAATCACTTCTCTAGCTTCCCACAGAGATCGAGATTACACCTGATAAGGTCCTGGGGATTTATCCACCTTTAACCATTTCAAGACATCCAGCACCTCCTCCTCTGTAATGTGGACATTTTGCAAGATGACATCATCTCTTTCCCAATGCTACTTCTCAAACCATCATTCTATTCGATATCTTCCATGTCCTTCTCTACAGGAAATACTTGTTCAGTTCCTCCCCCATCTCCTGCAGCTACACGTGCAGGCTGTCTTGATCATTGAGGGGCCCTATTCTCTCCCTAGTAACCCTTTTGTCCTTTTTGGATTTATAAAAACATTTTGGATTCTCCTTAAATCTATTTGCCAAAGCAATCTCATGTCCCCTTTTTGCCCTCCTGATTTCCCTTTATCCCTAAACAACACTGCACTCACCCCCTCCCTGACTGATCCCTACCCAACACTGCAATATCCCCCTCCCTGACTGATCCCTACCCAACACTGCAATCTCCCCCTCCCTGACTGATCCCTACCCAACACTGCAATCTCCCCCTCCCTGACTGATCCCTACCCAACACTGCAATCACCCCCTCCCTGACTGATCCCTACCCAACACTGTAATCTCCCCCTCCCTGATTGATCCCTACCCAACACTGCAATCTCCCCCTCCCTGACTGATCCCTACCCAACACTGTGCTCTCCCCCTCCCTGACTGATCCCTACCCAACACTGTAATCTCCCCCTCCCTGATTGATCCCTACCCAACACTGCACTCACCCCCTCCCTGACTGATCCCTACCCAACACTGTAATCACCCGCTCCCTGACTGATCCCTGCCCAACACTGCACTCACGGCCTCCCTGACTGATCCCTGCCCAACACTGCAATCTCCCCTCCCTGACTGATCCCTACCCAACACTGCAATATCCCCCTCCCTGACTGATCCCTACCCAACACTGCAATATCCCCCCTGACTGATCCTTACCCAGCACTGCAATCACCCCTCCCACGGAAAAAAAATAACTAGAGAGAAAATAGGCCCCTTCAAGGACCAAAGTGGACGTGTGTGCAGAATCAGAGGAATTATTTCCCCTCTGTGTTGACCTTGGAGAAGGACATAGAGGCTTGGGAACTTGGGCAAGTTAGTGATGATCTCTTGGTGTCAGTCCATATCACAGGAGAGGATGTGTTGAATGCATTAGAATGTATGAAGTTGGATAAATCTCCTGGACCTGACCAAACATATCCAACAGCACCTCAAGAGGCGAGGGAAGTTCTTGTGGAATCCCTGCTGATCTTTTTGCCTCACTGTTAGCCACGGGTGAGGTCCCGGAAGACTGGAGGACAGCATATGTTGCGCCCTTATTCAAGAATGGCTGCAAAGATAAACCTGGGAACTATAGATCAGTAAACCTAACATCCGTGGTAAGTAAGTTACTTGAGAAGATGCTGAGAGATTAGATAGACATGCATTTGGAAATACAACATTTGATTGGCAGTAGTCAGCAATGCCTTGTGCATGGGAGACCATGCCTCACAAATTAGTCAGCGTTCTTTATTGAAGTGATCAGGAAGTTTGACGAGGGCAGGCCAGTACATCTTGACTCTACAGATTTCAGGAAGGCCTTTGATAAGCTTCCACATGGTACCTTGCTCTGGAAGGTTAGATCGCATGGAATCCAGGGGGCGTTGGCAAGCTGGGTACACAATTGGCTTGATGGTAGGAAGCAGAGGGTAACAGTCAGACTGGAGGCCTGTGACTCGTGGTGTGCCTCAGCGGTCATAGAATCATAGAATCCCTCCTCTGTGGAAACAGGCCCTTCGGCCCAACAAGTCCACTGGCCCTCTGAAGATTATTTCACTCAAACCCATTCACCTACTTTATTACTCTGCATTTACCCCTGACTAATGCAACTTACTTACACATCCATGAACATTCTCGGCAATTGAGCATTGCCAATTTACTTGACCTGCAGATCTTCGGATTGTGGGAGGAAACCGGTGCACCCAGAGGAAATCCACGCAGACATGGGGAGAACATACAAACTCAGTTGGTGTGGCATGGTGGCTCAGTGGTTGGCACTGCTGCCTCACAGCGCCAGGTACCCAGGTTCGACCCCAGCCTCGGGTGACTGTGTGGAGTTTGCACATTCTCCCTGTGTCTGTGTGGGTTTCCTTTGGGTGCTCCGGTTTTCTCCCCATTCCAAAGATGCGCAGGTCAGATGAATTGGCCAGGCGAAATTGCCCATATTGCTAGGTGCATTTGTTAAGGGTAAATGTTGGGTAGGGAGAATGGCTCTGGGTGGGTTACTCTTCAGCAGGTCGGTGTGGTTTGTTGGGCCAAATGGCCTGTTTCCATACTGTAGGAAATCTAACCCTAACAGAATCTAACCCACACAGACCATCCTGTGAGGTTGGATTTGAACCCAGATCCACGGTGTTGTGAGGCAGCAGTGCTAACCACTGATCCATTGTGCCGCTGAGCTGGTCAGTGCTCGGCCCATTGCTGTTTGTCATCTATATCAATGATTTGGATGAGGATGTTTAAGGCATGATTAGAAAGTTTTCAGATTACACTAAAATAAGTGAGGAAGGTTCTCAGCAATTGAACATGACCTTGATCAGCTGGGGAATTGGGCTGAGAAATGGCAAATGGAGTTTAATACAGACAAGGGCGAGATCTTACATTTTGGAATGTCACATCAAGACAGGGGTTTCATGGGGAATGGTAGGGCCTGAAGGAGTGCAGTGGAACAGAGGGTCCTTGGATTCCAGGAGCACGGCTCTCTGAACTCAGGGAGACAGGGCAGTGAAGGAGGCTTTTGGCACACTGGGCCCTTCACCAGTCAGGGCATGGAATATCGAAGTTAGGAAGTTCTGTTGTAGTTGTGCAGGATGTTGGTGAGGCCGCACTTGGAATATTGTGTTCAGTTTTACCCACCTTGCTATAGGAAGGATGTTATTGTACTAGAAAGAGGACAGAAAAAATTTACAAGGATGTTGCCAAAACTCAACTAGACAGATAAAGAGAGAGGTTGGACAAGCAAGGACATTTTCTTTCGTGTGTAGGAGACTGAGGGGTATCCTTATAGAGGTGTATAAGATCATGGGAGGCATGGATAGGGTGAATGCACTCAGTCTTTATCCAAGGCTTGGGGAATCAAGGATGAAAGGGCATCAGTTTAAGGAGAAAGGGGAAGATTAAAAGGGAACCTGAGGGACAATGCTTTTACCCAGGGGGTGGTACACATACGGAATGAACTACCAGTGCAAGTGGTCGAGGAGGATACATTTAAGAACAATTAAAATGCACTTGGACAAATACATAGAGAGGAACGTATTGGAAGGATTTGGTTCAAGTGCATGGAAACGGGGTTAGTGTAGATGGACCAGTTTGGGCCAAAGAGCCTGTCTCCATGCTGTAGAACTCTATGACTCTATGAGTATACCCAGGTGTCCCATAATACAGAAGCGACCAAAGCAATAGGAACACGAGCCGGGACAAATGTGAAACAGTCCTGCAGAATTTCACAGGAAGCCAGCTTGGCCTTGCAGTGAAGGGTTCCTGGTACAGGAGCTGTGGTGAGATGCCCATAGAGAACCGGGGAAGGAAGCTGGAAAGCTCACTCCACTGCCGATAGCCTGGAGGACCCCCAGCTGGGATAAGGGAGCTGGGATCCGGTCACCCCAGGGAAACCTACAGGCTGTGACCGAGCTTCGTCTCTGACACAATGAGCAGGACAGAAGGTTGCAGGAACATGGGACTACTCCAGTTCCAATTGGGAAGAGCCCAATCCAGTGAAAGGAGGGTCTCTGGGGCTGGGGAGGCAGCCTCAGGTTACATTGACAATCTGGAAGGACAGTGTATGAGCTCCAAACAGCTGCATGGGTCCTGTACACCTACAACACGGAACAACACACATCAGGCCCTAGTAGGAGGTGTCAGGAGCAAATACAATCCCTAGGGAACTAGGGGTCCTCCCAGAATGGGATAATGTGTGCCTTTGGGATTCTACCTCCCCAGGGAGATAACGACAGTCCCCACACTGACACATCCACACCCTCTCACAGATGGGGACTCCCACTGCCTTGTTCTCAGGTCACTGCATCTTTTGCCCCCAGCCCTGACCCACAGACGGACCCAGATTCCATGAATCATGTGGTTCCCCAGTGTAAAGCAGCTTATGGTCTCACTCTGTACACAACAGCCATTCCAGGCACCCAGCTGGTTGTCAGCACTAAAAAGGCCACTCTCTTTGATCCTGTCACAAACCCAGATACATTTTTGGATGAGACAGACCGACAGTCTGTCATACACGGACTGGATGCTGACAAACAAACTAAATTAATCACCATGTGACTTTATCCACCAGGCCATTCAGCCCTCCCTGAGGGACAACAGTGAGGGAGGGACATCCATGATGAAATGAAGGCAGCAGTCCTCACTGCTCGAGAAAAGTCCCATCCCGGATTAGTGACAAACAGCGTAAATATTTGTTCCAGGAGAACACCCACACTAACATGTCTCACTGTCAGTTACAGCAGCTCACCAAGGGCTGGGTTAATGACAGCTGTAAGGACACTTTCGGTGGGGCACTGGGCTTGGTGCAAGGGATTCCAGTTATCCCAAGTGATAATGTTAGGATGGGGATCTTTGAAGACGAACGTATCGGAATTATATTAAAAAAGGTACTTGGATGGGTTATCATGATTCCCTCCCACATGCTGTGGAGATAGAGGGGACATTGACAGGGACCACACTTACGTAAATAGAGAATAGACAATAGACAATAGACAATAGATGCAGGAGTAGGCCATTCAGCCCTTCAAGCCTGCACCGCCATTCAATATGATCATGGCTGATCATTCCCAATCAGTATCCTGTTCCAGCCTTATCTCCATAACCCTTGACTCCACTATATTTGAGAGCTCTATCCAATTCTTTCTTAAATGAATCCAGAGACTGGGCCTCCACTGCCCTCTGGGGCAGAGCATTCCACACAGCCACCACTCTCTGGGTGAAGTAGTTTCTCCTCATCTCTGTCTTAAATGGTCTACCCCGTATTTTAAAGTTGTGTCCTCTGGTTCGGCACTCCCCCATCAGCGGAAATATGTTTCCTCCTGCCAGAGTGTCCAATCCTTTCATAATCCTATACGTTTCAATCAGATCACCTCTCAGTCTTCTAAACTCAAGGGTATACAAGCCCAGTCGCTTCAGTCTTTCCGTGTAAGGCAATCCTGCCATTCCAGGAATTGACCTCGTCAACCTACGCTGCACTCCCTCAATAGCCAGAATGTCTTTCCTCAAATTTGGAGACGAGAATTGTACACAGTACTACAGGTATGGTTTCACCAGGGCCCTGTACAGCTGCAGAAGCACCTCTTTGCTTCTATACTCAATTCCTCTTGTTATGAAGGCCAGCATGCTATTAGCCTTCTTCACGACCTGCTGTACCTGCATGCTTGCCTTCATTGACTGGTGGACAAGAACACCCAGATCTCTCTGAACAGCCCCTTTACCTAATTTGATACCATTGAGGTAGTAATCTGCCTTCCTGTTCTTGCCACCAAAGTGGATAACCAGACATTTATCCACATTAAACTGCATTTGCCATGCATCAGCCCACTCACCTAACTTGTCCAGGTCACCCTGTAATCTCCTAACATCCTCATCACATTTTACCCTACCACCCAGCTTTGTATCATCAGCAAATTTGCTAATGTTATTGCTGATACCATCTTCTATATCATTTACATATATTGTAAACAGCTGCGGTCCCAGCACGATCCCTGCGGTACCCCACTGGTCACTGCCTGCCATTCTGAAATGGAGCCGTTAATCACTACCCTTTGTTTCCTATTAGCCAACCAATTCTCTATCCAATCTAGTACTTTGCCTCAATACCGTGCGCCCTAATTTTACTCACTAACCTCTTGTGTGGAGGAACAGGCCAGACCATGGCATTCCCATCGCCTGTCATTAACGAATTCGGCTCCTCTCACATCAAGCTGTGGTCCTAACCACAAAACTCACCTTGATATATCTCGGGATCCCGGTGGTTAGGATTGCAGGCTGTAACAGATGGGTACGATCATGGTGAATAATGCCTGGATACACCCCCAGGGACTGGAAGGTAGATGGAACTCCCCGGGTGATCACCTTAGTTTCCTTCATTTGCAGTGTTTGAGTGTTCCTGGCTGGGCCCAGTATTGATTGCCTGTCCATAGCTGCTCGGGAGCTGGTTTTGGTGGTGAGCTGCACATTGAACTGTTGCAGGTGGTGGACCCACAATGTCCTTCGGGAAGGAATTCCTGGAGTTTGAGCCAGGAGGTCCCATTCCCTTGCATTTATTCTGCTCACCGGATGTTGGCTATGCATCACAATTCTGTATGGATTCTCAGAACGGAATATGTTTTGTCAAAACAGTTAGGAGAGCCACAGTCACTCAGTGGTTAGCACTGTCACCTCACATCGCCAGAGACCTGGGTTTGATTCCACTCCTGAGCGACTGTCTGTGTGGAGTTTGTACATTCTCTCTGCATCTGTATGGGTTTTCTCCCACTGTTCAATGGTGGGCATTTTTGACAGATTGCCCATAGTGTCGAGGGATATTCCGGTTAGCTGGAATAGCCATGGGAAATGCAGGGTTTCACAGATATCATCAGGGGATAGATCTGAGTTGGATTCTCTTCAGAGGGTCATTGTGGTCTCGATGGGCTGAAGGGCCTGTTTCTGTTCTGTAGGGATTCTATGATATCACTTCTCAGCCATATGATAATCGGTTTGACCAATGTACAAAATGGCTTTCGCTCAAACAGCAGGCTACTCAGACAACAAACATAACCAGCTTTTAAAATTAGTTTTGTAATTCATTGTATAAGCTTCTTTCTATTCAAAAGACTGGGTGGGGGAGGGGGAATGGGTGAAATGTTCCTGCCTCCTTGCTAAAACACAGATAGACAGCCAAGAGATGCTGGTTATATTGGACAAGTTATACTCCCAAATCACAAAAGCCAGACAGCAGCCAGATGGTTATCCCATCAGCATAATGTAAAAGGCAACAGTTCCCCTGGGCAGACATATCCCTAATAACGTCTCCACCAAACAAAGGAGGGCCCAAACAGGAAGGTACCGGGTCCTGCTACACAAAGAAACTAACAGGAACAAGCCATCCAAATGATTAGCAACGCTTCAAACTATTAACTGATTCTTTGAATTGGCCAGAAGTATAGAAAGTTCTGGGAAACCATCCAGAAATGAACGAAACCAGGGATCACCTGCAGACTGATCTCTTGAATTTTCTGGATGCTTTCTGAGGTGACCAACATGGCAAGGGACAGAGACCAGCTCACCATCCAGAGAGAGGGAGAGAGAGAGGGAGAGAGAGACAAGCTGAAGGAAACCTCAGGAGCATGGGAGAGAGGGAGTGTGAAAAACCATTGAGAGAGAGAGCTGGAACCAACTGGAATACTGAGTGTCATCCCTTCAGTCTGTCCATGCTTTAACGCCTGTTTGTCTCAGTCTGACTTCCCCTTCTCTCTTTGTCCTTCTCTCTCCCTGTCTGTCTCTTTCTCTCAATCTGCCTTTCTCTCACACCCTCCCTCTCACTGTCTGTCTCTGCCCCATCTTTCTCTCATCCCCCTTCTCCATCCCCACTCGCTCTACCTCTCTCTCTTCTTCTCACCCTCCCTTTCTCTTTTTCTTTATTTCAGACCTGAAAGTGCTCACCCAATTTTGACCCCGCTAAAAACATTTGCCCCTCATTTTAACTCTCCTCCCAAATTTATTCCCTTCCCCAAATACCTTCCCTCCCTAATACCTACCTTACCAACTGTGCCCCCCTCAAATATTTCGCTGCCCACAACATTGCTGTGAGCCCCACTCCCTGGGGCAGAGGGAAATGAGTGGAAAAGTATGGAGCTGGAAAAGCCCAGCAGGTCAGGCCTCAACCATCGACTCTCCTGGCTGACCTGCTGTGATTCCCCAGCTCCACACTTTGTAACTCTGACTCTCCAGCATCTGCAGTCCTCACTTTCTCACACAGGTAAATGAGTCTGGGTTGACTGACTAGCCTGTAACGATTTTAATGTACAGCAAGATCCCAGTCCGAGAATTACAGAAGGTTTACATCACAGATGGAGTCCTTTCTGCTCATCATCCCCCCTCACCCATTAAATGATCCTGATCCTGTTCAGGATCCTCAGGATTGGCCCCTGAATGGCCTCATTGACTATCCTTCCTGTGCAGACCTCTTCACAACCCTGTCTCAGATTTTGCATCACATGCTATACCTCCCTCCATCTCTCTCTGACAACAGCCCCTCCTTTCTCCACTAACCCCAAAACTCCATCAAACCCTCCCCCTGTCTCTGGCTGTCCCACTCTCTCCTTGTCTCCCACTCTCCCCCTTCCCATGCAGACTCACAGTCCCTGGGCTGGAGGACACAGTGCAGAGACTAACTCACCTTTTGACTGACTGCAGTAATGCACAACAAGATCCCACTCTGAAACCATCGCCAAGTACACACACTGTCCTTCTCCCTCCATATATGCCCTTCTCTCTCTCTCTCTCTCCCTGTCTCTCTCACTCTGTCCTTTTCTAACTCCGCGTCCCTGACTCTTACTGCCCATTTCTCTCTCTCCACTTTCTCAATCTCCACTCTCTCCATGTCTCTCTCTCTTTTTATCACTCTCCCTTTCTCTTTCTCTTTTTCTTTATTTCAGACTCACTCAGAAAAGTACTTCATGTTCCTTCCACTCACCCCCTCCCCACAGTGGGTGTAAAACCTAGGAGAGACCAGGCACTGAGGCAAGCTCTTCCCAATGCCCCTTCCCCCAGTCACTGGGACAGAGCAGAGGGGTCCAGGGAGAAAGAGGGAGAGCAACTACACGAGAGAAAGAGAGATGGATGGACAGACAGTGAGAGGGAGGGAGAGAACAAGAGAAAGGCAGAGGGGGATAGAGGAAGGGAGAAGAACTGGGAGAGAGCAGACAGAGACAGAGAGAGAGAGAGAGAGAGAGAGAGAGAGTTAAACTCCAGGAAGAGAAATACAATGTCAGACAGATACAAGGAGAAAATGGGAGGAGAAAGACAGGGAGAGTTCAGGCAGACAGCAAGACAGAAATCCCAGGGAGAGATATAGGACAGAGAGAGAGAGGAGTTACAACAGCAGAGAGATAGAGCTGAGAGAGTGGGGTGGTAGTGGGGGCTATGATGTTGCTAGAGTGATGTACAGACAGGAATAGCAAGATCCCACAGAGCTGAGAGACAGATGCAGAGAGAGATGAGCAAGGTGTTAGTTTTGTGAAAGACTGAATGATTAAGCATTCCTGAAAAACCAGGTGAGGTGACAAAGGGGGAAGGGAATCTACTGGGAAATGTAAACAGGACAGAGATGTGAAGGATGGTGAGAGATAGAGATTGAAGGAAAGATGTGGGAGAGAGAACTGGGAAAAACAAAAACAGACATGAGAGCTGCAGAGAGAGAGGGAAGGAGTGAGATCTGTGGGATCAGATCCCTCTCTAGCATTTTGCTCCTTTGTCTCTCCCCGTTCCCACAGATGGCCTGAATCCCATGATTTGTCTGTGTGTGTGTGTGTGTGTGTGTGTGTGTGTGTGTGTGTGTGTGTGTGTGTGTGTGTGTGTGTGTGCTCTCGTCTGATAATTCCTTATCGCAGGATAATTTGATTCTCTGTCTCTGTACTGTCCGGGTTTCAGCTCCCAAATCAATACTAAATCATTCACGATTCTATTGAATAGTAGAGCAGGCTCGAGGGGCTGAATGGTCTCCTCCTGTTCCTATTTCAGATGGTCTTATGTTCTTAACACTACCTCCCAGCTCTTGGTCCCCACACTGGAGGTTATGACTCCACAAGGCCCTGATCTGTAGAGTGCTGCACTCTTCCGTGAGTCTCGGAGGGAACCAGCCTGATTTGGATTGGAGTTGGAGCCTCTCAGTGAGAAGTGAAATCTCCTCGAGATTCCCCTCAGTCTCTCACTGTAAGGTGGAGCAGGCCAGTCTCCGGGAAGCAAACAACTGGCCAGGTCTGCCCTGTCCTCCAGCTCCATTTCAGAAGGTCACAAGGGAGGGGCTTGGTTCCTTCATCAGCTTCCCGTGCTCTCCCTTCTGGGTTAGAGTGGGGGCCGAATGGCCTTGCTCCTGGCTCTTCTTGAGGTGCAGGCTGGCAATGATTGTGTTATACACGGCATGCCCCTGGAGTGAGGTTGGTTAGCTCAGTTGGCTGGTCAGTTAGCTTACCACACTAGCTAAAGTTACCCTGAAGGACTCTCCTTCCCAACCTCTCCCCTCAGCTGGGCCATGGTGACCCTCTGATTAAATCCCCACCAGACCCCGCTCTGTAATGAGGAGCTGTCCCATGCTCTGGTAAGACTACGGTGACATTACATTGGTTTGTACCTGGAGCACTGTGTGCAGGACTAGTCACTGCATTGCCAGAGGGATGTTAGTGTGTGGGGAAGGTTTACGGGATGTATCCCCACTGGAATGAACAGCCCTCTCTTTCCCCCAGTTAATTCACTCTTGCAGCCTTTGTGTCTTTGGAGACACCACCTCACCTGAAACAGCAGCAGGATTTTATATTCATGGGCACCTGATAAGATTGGCTAGTTTACACACACACACACACACACACACACACACACACACACACACACACACACACACACTCTCTCTCTCTCTCTCACAAACACTCACTCTCTCAAACATACACACACTCTCACTCCCTCAAACACATACACACACACTCTCTCACAAACACACACTCAGACAGACACGTACAAAAACACATAATCCCTCTCTCACACACACAGACACACAGAGATACGCACACATGCACTCTCTCTCACACACACGGACAGACACTCGCTTTCTGTGTCTCTCTCTCACAGAGATAAGCACACAAAACCACGGTTACTGTACAAACGTGGAGGAAGGTTCAATGGAGAGGTCACTTTCCAAGGACTGAACCCTGATCTCGCATGATGACTGCTCCAGGGAGACAAACAGCAACTGCAAATGACTTGTTGGATCTTCCTGTGCACCGCATCTTGCATCGATAGCATTGGTCTGTTTGGGTGCCTGCTTTTCTAGAGAGTCTCCAAGCATCAAGTGACCATACATTGACAACAGTTTTTCTCCAATCCATGTTTAAGACACCTGGTGATGTTATTTTTCACTGATTGTTTAAAAAGATCTGAATCTTTTAAAATGGACGTGGCCTCCATCCCAAACCATTTCCACAAGCCACGCTGACCATCCCTAATCAATCCTTGCTTTTCCAAATCCATGTAAATTGTCTCTCAGAATGCTCTCCAACAGCTTACCCACCACTGCCATCAGGCTCACAGCTCCATAGTTCAATGGCTGTTCCCTGCAGCCTTACTTCAATAATGGCCCATCATTAATCACCCTCCAGTCTTCAGGCACCTCACCCGTTGCCACTGATCGGTCCATCTGACAAGGCCATCTCCATCCTTCTGTAATCTAAGGCTATCATCCTCAGTATTTATCACCCAACCAATCTTCATATCATCCATGAACCCAATGATTAACCCTCCACCATTCAAATCTAAATCTTTTCTATCAACCACATCAGCAAGACCCCAACAGTGAGACATGAACAGACAGAGATTTCTAATTGGGCCATCATTGTCTGCTTCCTGCCACTCAGCATTCTGCGCCAAATTCCTTGGATCTTGAGTTTTTATGTTCACTATCAGTTTCCAATATGGGTCCTGATAAAAGCCTGACTGACCTCCAAGCAGGCGACAGGAAAGTATTGCCCTTATTTAAACACCTGGTCACCTCCTTAAAAAGTGCAATCCCATTGGTCAGACCTGACCCCTCCTTAACACAACCATTCTGACTGGTCTTCATGAACTCCAGTCTATTTAAATGCTGATTAATTCTATCTCCCAAAATTGCTTCCAACAGACGTCCCACCCACGATATTAGCCTGACTGGCCTGTAGCTGGCTGATATATCTCATGCTCCTTCTTGAATAACAGTACCACCTGGTCAGTCCGAAGACATCTCTCCTGTGGCCAGAGGGGATTTGAAAATGTTTGCAAGTGTACCTGCTCCTTCCTCCATCACCTCATTCGGTAAACTGAGATACATTTCCACCGTCTTTGGAGATTTATTGGGTTGGAAGAAGGCCAGAACACTCAGAACCATCTCTCTCTCTATATATGCTAATTCATTTAATTGTATCAAGGAGCATCTTCACAATTTCATATCAACCCTGTCCCAATGAGCACTGACAAAATGAATCCATTCACGGTAGCCTCTGGATCCATGCACAAATTCTCACTGTGTTCCACAACTTACTCTTTCTGTCATTATCAATTCACCATTAATGTCACTGTAAGGTACTTTCAGATTTTTATTTCCTCTCTTAGCACTCCTCTCTCCCAGGCAATTCGCCTGCGATACGATTTGGAGGAGCGTGGATTAGCATTGGGAAGTTCAGAAGTAAGGAACACCCGACTGTGCTGAGTGTGGGGCAGTGGGATTCATTTGGGATGAGCACATGGAAGCTGAGGAATAAACCTCAGTCCTGCAGCATGAAAATATACAATTGAGCTGGCAGGTCAGTCACACGAAACGAAAACTTGATCCCTGGGAAAAGAGGGTGGTAACAAAATGAAGGCGTTCTGTTTGAACACAGCCTCTGGAATTTGAACGTGGGAATCATTGCTGAGCAGGGTTTGTAGGAAGCAGAGGCAGAAATATACTGAACAATTTCAGATATTCCTCTTAGACCACAAGACATGGGAGCAGAAATTAGGCCATTCAGCCCATCTGATAGTGTGGCACTCACTCAGTCCTGCCTCTCTTACAATGCAGGTATCCCCCAGACTGATGCGCTGACAGTGCAGCACTCCCTCAGTCATGATCCTCTGACAGTGCAGCACTCCCTCAGTACTGACTCTCTGACACTGCAGCACTCCCTCAGTACTGACCCTCTGACAGTGCAGCACTCCCTCAGTACTGACTCTCTGACACTGCAGCACTCCCTCAGTGCTGTCTGTCTGACACTGCAGCACTCCCTCAGTACTGACCTTCTCACAGTGCAGTACTTCCTCAGTACTGACCTTCTCACAATGCAGCACTGCCCCCAGATTGACCCTCTGACATTGCAGCAATCCCCCATTACTGACCCCCCTGATAGCGCAGCACTCCCTCAGTAGTATCCTCTGACAGTGCAGCATTTCCACAGTACTGACCTTCCGACAGTATGGCACACCTGCAGTGCTGACTCTCTGACAGTGCAGCCCTCCCTCAGAACAGACCTTCTGACAGTGCAGCACTGCCTCAGTACTGACCCTCTGACAGTGAATATCTCCTACAGTACAGTCCCTCCGACAATGCAGCTCTCAACAGTACAGACCCTCCGACATTGAAGCACTCCCTCAGTAATGACCCTCTGACAGTGCAGCACTCCCTCAGTACTGACCCTCTGACAATGAAGCACTCCCTCCGTACTGACCCTCTGACATTGCAGCACTACCTCAGTCCTGACCCTCTGACAGTGCGGCCCTCCCTCAGAACTGACCCTCCGACATTGCGGCACTCCCGCAATACTGAGCCTCTGACAGTGCAGCGCTCCCTCAGTACTGATACTCTGACAGTGCAGCACTCCCTCAGTACTGACCCTCTGACAGTGCAGCAATCCCTCAGTACTGGCCCTCTGACAGTGCTGCACTCCCTCAGTACTGACCCTCTGACAGTGCAGCACTCCCTCAGTACTGATCCTCTGACAGTGCAGCACTCCCTCAGTACTGACCCTCTGACAGTGCAGCACTCCCTCAGTACTGATCCTCTGACAGTGCAGCACTCGGTCAGTACTGACCCTCTGACAGTGCAGCACTCCCTCAGTACTGGCCCTCTGACAGTGCAGCAGTCCCTCAGTACTGACCCTCAGACAGTGCAGCACTCCCTCAGTACTGGCCCTCTGACAGTGCAGCACTCCCTCAGTACTGATCCTCTGACAGTGCAGCACTCCCTCAGTACTGACCCTCTGACAGTGCAGCACTCCCTCAGTACTGACTCTCTGACACTGCAGCACTCCCTCAGTACTGACCCTCTGACAGTGCAGCACTCCCTCAGTACTGACTCTCTGACAGTGCAGCACTCCCTCAGTACAGACCCTCTGACAGTGCAGCACTCCCTCAGTACTGGCCCTCTGACAGTGCAGCACTCCCTCAGTACTGACTCTCTGACAGTGCAGCACTCCCTCAGTACTGACCGTCTGACAGTGCAGCACTCCCTCAGTACTGGCCCTCTGACAGTGCAGCACTCCCTCAGTACTGGCCCTCTGACAGTGCAGCACTCCCTCAGTACTGACCCTCTGACAGTGCAGCACTCCCTCAGTACTGGACCTCTGACAGTGCAGCACTCCCTCAGTACTGACCCTATGACAGTGCAGCACTCCCTCAGTACTGACTCTCTGACACTGCAGCTCTCCCACAGTGCTGTCTCTCTGACACTGCAGCACTCCCTCAGCACTGACCCTCTGACAGTGCAGCACTCCCTCAGTACTGACTCTCTGACACTGCAGCACTCCCTCAGTACTGACCTTCTCACAGTGCAGCACTGCCCCCAGATTGACCCTCTGACATTGCAGCAATCCCCCATTACTGACCCCCCCGAGAGCGCAGCACTCCCTCAGTCGTATCCTCTGACAGTGCAGCATTTCCACAGTACTGACCTTCGGACAGTATGGCACACCTGCAGTGCTGACTCTCTGACAGTGCAGCCCTCCCTCAGAACTGACCTTCTGACAGTACAGCACTGCCTCAGTACTTACCCTCTGACAGTGCAGCTCTCCTACAGTACAATCCCTCCGACATTGCAGCACTCAACAGTACAGACCCTCCGACATTGCAGCACTCCCTCAGTAATGACCCTCTGACAGTGCAGCACTCCCTCAGTACTGATCCTCTGACAGTGCAGCACTCCCTCCGTACTGACCATCTGACATTGCAGTACTCCCTCAGTCCTGACCCTCCGACAGCGCCGCCCTCCCTCAGTACTGACCCTCCGACAGTGCGGCACTCCCTCAGTACTGACCCTCTGACAGTGCAGCGCTCCCTCAGTACTGACTCTCTGACAGTGCAGCGCTCCCTCAGTACTGACCCTCTGACAGCGCAGCACTCCCTCAGTACTGAGCCTCTGACAGTGCAGCACTCCCTCAGTACTGACACTCTGACAGTGAAGCACTCCCTCAGTACTGACCCTCTGACAGTGCATCATTCCCTCAGTACTGACCCTCTGACAGTGCAGCACTCCCTCAGTACTGACCCTCTGACAGTGCAGCACTCCCTCAGTACTGACACTCTGACAGTGAAGCACTCCCTCAGTACTGACCCTCTGACAGTGCAGCACTCCCTCAGAAATGACCCTCTGACAGTGCAGCGCTCCCTCAGTACTGACCCTCTGACAGTGCAGCACTCCCTCAGTACTGATCCTCTGACAGTGCAGCACTCCCTCAGTACTGACCCTCTGACAGTGTGGCACTCCCTCAGTACTGACCTTCTGACAGTGTGGAACTCCCTCCGTACTGGCCCTATGACAGTGCAGCACTCCCTCAGTACTGATCCTCTGACAGTGCAGCACTCCCTCAGTAATGACCCTCTGACAGTGCAGCACTCCCTCAGTACTGACCATCTGACACTGCAGCACTCCCTCAGTACTGACCCTCTGACAGTGCAGCACTCCCTCAGTACTGACCCTCTGACAGTGCAGCACTCCCTCAGTACTGGCCCTCTGACAGTGCAGCACTCCCTCAGCACTGATCCTCTGACAGTGCAGCACTCCCTCAGTACTGACCCTCAGACAGTGCAGCACTCCCTCAGTACTGACTCTCTGACACTGCAGCATTCCATCAGTACTGGCCCTCTGACAGTGCAGCACTCCCTCAGTACTGATCCTCTGACTCTGCAGCACTCCCTCAGTACTGACCCTCTGACAGTGCAGCACTCCCTCAGTACTGACTCTCTGACACTGCAGAACTCCCTCAGTACTGGCCCTCTGACAGTGCAGCACTCCCTCAGTACTGGCCCTCTGACAGTGCAGCACTCCCTCAGTACTGACCCTCTGACAGTGCAGCACTCTGACAGTGCAGCATTCCCTCAGTACTGACCATCTATCAGTGCAGCACTCCCTCAGTACTGACCCTCTGACAGTGCAGCACTCCCTCAGTACTGACCCTCTGACAGTGCAGCATTCCCTCAGTACTGACCCTCTGACAGTGCAGCACTCCCTCAGTACTGACCCTCTGACAGTGCAGCATTCCCTCAGTACTGACCCTTTGACAGTGCAGCACTCCCTCAGAAATGACCCTCTGACAGTGCAGCGCTCCCTCAGTACTGGCCCTCTGACAGTGCAGCACTCCCTCAGTAATGATCCTCTGACAGTGCAGCGCTCCCTCAGTACTGGCCCTCTGACAGTGCAGCACTCCCTCAGTAATGATCCTCTGACAGTGCAGCACTCCCTCAGTACTGACCCTCTGACAGTGCAGCACTCCCTCAGTACTGACTCTCTGACACTGCAGCACTCCCTCAGTACTGACCCTCTGACAGTGCAGCACTCCCTCAGTACTGACCTTCTGACAGTGCAGCACTCCCTCAGTACTGGCCCTCTGACAGTGCAGCAATCCCTCAGTACTGATCTTCTGACAATGCCACACTCCCTCAGTACTGGCCCTCTGACAGTGCAGCACTCCCTCAGTACTGATCCTCTGACAGTGCAGCACTCCCTCAGTACTGACCCTCTGACAGTGCAGCACTCCCTTAGTACTGACTCTCTGACACTGCAGCACTCCCTCAGTACTGACCCTCTGACAGTGCAGCACTCCCTGAGTACTGGCCCTCTGACAGTGCAGCGCTCCCTCCGTACTGACCCTCTGACAGTGCAGCACTCCCTTAGTACTGGCCCTCTGACAGTGCAGCACTCCCTCAGTACTGACCCTCTGACAGTGCAGCACTCCCTCAGTACTGACTCTCTGACACTGCAGCTCTGCCACAGTGCTGTCTCTCTGACACTGCAGATCTCCCTCAGCACTGACCTTCTCACAGTGCAGCACTGCCCCCAGATTGACCCTCTGACATTGCAGCAATCCCCCATTACTGACCCCCCCCCGATAGCGCAGCACTCCCTCAGTCATATCCTCTGACAGTGCAGCATATCCACAGTACTGACCTTCCGACAGTATGGCACACCTGCAGTGCTGACTCTCTGACAGTGCAGCCCTCCCTCAGAACTGACCTTCTGACAGTGCAGCACTGCCTCAGTACTGACCCTCTGACAGTGCAGCACTCCCTCAGTACTGACCCTCTGACAGTGCAGCACTCCCTCAGTACTGACCCTCTGACAGTGCAGCACTCCCTCAGTACTGACCCTCTGACAGTGCAGCACTCCCTCAGTACTGACCCTCCGACAGTGCAGCACTCCCTCAGTACTGACCATCTGACAGTGCAGCACTCCCTCAGTACTGACCCTCTGACAGTGCAGCACTCCCTCAGTACTGACCCTCTGACAGTGGAGCACTCCCCCAGTACTGACCCTCTGACAGTGCAGCACTCCCTCAGTACTGACCCACTGACAGTGTAGCACTCCCTCAGTACTGACACTCTGACAGTCCAGCACTCCCTCAGTACTGACCCTCTGACAGTGCAGCACTCCCTCAGTACTGACCCTCTGACAGTGCAGCACTACCTCAGTACTGGCCCTCTGACAGTGCAGCACTCCCTCAGTACTGATCCTCTGACAGTGCAGCACTCCCTCAGTACTGACCCTCTGACAGTGCAGCACTCCCTCAGTACTGACTCTCTGTCACTGCAGAACTCCCTCAGTACTGGCCCTCTGACAGTGCAGCACTCCCTCAGTACTGGCGCTCTGACAGTGCAGCACTCCCTCAGTACTGACCCTCTGACAGTGCAGCATTCTGACAGTGCAGCATTCCCTCAGTACTGACCATCTATCAGTGCAGCACTCCCTCAGTACTGACCCTCTGACAGTGCAGCACTCCCTCAGTACTGACCCTCTGACAGTGCAGCATTCCCTCAGTACTGACCCTCTGACAGTGCAGCATTCCCTCAGTACTGACCCTCTGACAGTGCAGCACTCCTCAGAAATGACCCTCTGACAGTGCAGCGCTCCCACAGTGCTGATCCTCTAACAGTGCAGCACTCCCTCAGTACAGACCCTCTGACAGTGTGGCACTCCCTCAGTACTGACCTTCTGACAGTGTGGCACTCCCTCCGTACTGACCCTCTGGCAGTGCAGCACTCCCTCAGTACTGACTCTCTGACACTGCAGCACTCCCTCAGTACTGGCCCTCTGACAGTGCAGCACTCCCTCGGTAATGATCCTCTGACAGTGCAGCACTCCCTCAGTACTGACCCTCTGACAGTGCAGCACTCCCTCAGTACTGACTCTCTGACACTGCAGCACTCCCTCAGTACTGGCCCTCTGACAGTGCAGCACTCCCTCAGTACTGACCTTCTGACAGTGCAGCACTCCCTCAGTACTGGCCCTCTGACAGTGCAGCACTCCCTCAGTACTGATCTTCTGACAGTGCCGCACTCCCTCAGTACTGATCCTCTGACAGTGCAGCACTCCCTCAGTACTGACCCTCTGACAGTGCAGAACTCCCTCAGTACTGACCCTCTGACAGTGCAGCACTCCCTTAGTACTGACTCTCTGACACTGCAGCACTCCCTCAGTACTGACCCTCTGACAGTGCAGCACTCCCTGAGTACTGGCCCTCTGACAGTGCAGCACTCCCTCCGTACTGACCCTCTGACAGTGCAGCACTCCCTTAGTACTGGCCCTCTGACAGTGCAGCACTGCCCCCAGATTGACCCACTGACATTGCAGCAATCCCCCATTACTGACCCCCCCGATAGCGCAGCACTCCCTCAGTCATATCCTCTGACAGTGCAGCATATCCACAGTACTGACCTTCCGACAGTATGGCACACCTGCAGTGCTGACTCTCTGACAGTGCAGCCCTCCCTCAGAACTGACCTTCTGACAGTGCAGCACTCCCTCAGTACTGACCCTCTGACAGTGCAGCACTCCCTCAGTACTGACCCTCTGACAGTGCAGCACTCCCTCAGTACTGACCCTCTGACAGTGCAGCACTCCCTCAGTACTGACCCTCTGACAGTGCAGCACTCCCTCAGTACTGACCCTCTGACAGTGCAGCACTCCCTCAGTACTGGCCCTCTGACAGTGCAGCACTCCCTCAGTACTGACCCTCTGACAGTGCAGCACTCCCTCAGTACTGGCCCTCTGACAGTGCAGCACTCCCTCAGTACTGATCCTCTGACTGTGCAGCACTCCCTCAGTACTGACCCTCTGACAGTGCAGCACTCCCTCAGTACTGACTCTCAGACACTGCAGCACTCCCTCAGTACTGGCCATCTGACAGTGCAGCACTCCCTCAGTACTGACTCTCTGACACTGCAGCACTCCCTCAGTACTGGCCCTCTGACAGTGCAGCACTCCCTCTGTACTGACCCTCTGACAGTGCAGCACTCCCTCAGTACTGATCCTCTGACAGTGCAGCACTCCCTCAGTACTGACCCTCTGACAGTGCAGCACTCCCTCAGTACTGACTCTCTGACAGTACAGCACTCCCTCAGTACTGGCCATCTGACAGTGCAGCACTCCCTCAGTACTGACCCTCTGACAGTGCAGCACTCCCTCAGTACTGGCCCTCTGACAGTGCAGCACTCCCTCAGTACTGGCCCTCTGACAGTGCAGCACTCCCTCAGTACGGACTCTCTGACACCGCAGCTCTCCCACAGTGCTGTCTCTCTGACACTGCAGCACTCCCTCAGCACTGACCCTCAAACATTGCAGCACTCCCTCAGTACTGACTCTCTGACACTGCAGCACTCCCTCAGTACTGACCTTCTCACAGTGCAGCACTGCCCCCAGATTGACCCTCTGACATTGCAGCAATCCCCCATTACTGACCCCCCCGATAGAGCAGCACTCCCTCAGTCGTATCCTCTGACAGTGCAGCATTTCCACAGTACTGACCTTCCGACAGTATGGCACATCTGCAGTGCTGATTCTCTGACAGTGCAGCCCTCCCTCAGAACTGACCTTCTGACAGTGCAGCACTCCCTCAGTACTGACCCTCTGATAGTGCAGCTCTCCTACAGTACAATCCCTCCGACATTGCAGCACTCAACAGTACAGACCCTCCGACATTGCAGCACTCCCTCAGTAATGACCCTCTGACAGTGCAGCACTCCCTCAGTACTGATCCTCTGACAGTGCAGCACTCCCTCCGTACTGACCCTCTGACATTGCAGTACTCCCCCAGTCCTGACCCTCCGACAGCGCCGCCCTCCCTCAGTACTGACCCTCCGACAGTGCGGCACTCCCTCAGTACTGACCCTCTGACAGTGCAGCTCTCCTACAGTACAATCCCTCCGACATTGCAGCACTCAACAGTACAGACCCTCCGACATTACAGCACTCCCTCAGTACTGACCCTCTGACAGTGCAGCACTCCCTCAGTACTGATCCTCTGACAGTGCAGCACACCCTCCGTACTGACCCTCTGACATTGCAGTACTCCCTCAGTCCTGACGCTCCGACAGCGCCGTCCTCCCTCAGTACTGACCCTCCGACTGTGCAGCACTCCCTCAGTACTGACCTTCTGACAGTGCAGCGCTCCCTCAGTACTGACTCTCTGACAGTGCAGCACTCCCTCAGTACTGACACTCTGACAGTGCAGCACTCCCTCAGTACTGACCCTCTGACAGTGCAGCACTCCCTCAGGTCTGACCCTCTGACAGTGCAGCACTGCCTCAGTACTGACCCTCTGACAGTGCAGCACTCCCTCAGTACTGACCCTCTGACAGTGCAGCATCCCTCAGTACTGACCCTCTGACAGTGGAGCACTCCCCCAGTACTGACCCTCTGACAGTGCAGCACTCCCTCAGTACTGACCCTCTGACAGTGGAGCACTCCCTCAGTACTGACCATCTGACAGTCCAGCACTCCCTCAGTACTGACCCTCTGACAGTGCAGCACTCCCTCAGTACTGACCCTCTGACAGTGCAGCACTCCCTCAGTACTGACCCTCTGACAGTGCAGCACTCCCTCAGTACTGACCCTCTGACAGTGCAGCACTCCCTCAGTACTGACCCTCTGACAGTGGAGCACTCCCCCAGTACTGACACTCTGACAGTGCAGCACTCCCTCAGTACTGACCCTCTGACAGTGCAGCAGTCCCTCAGTACTGACCCTCTGACAGTCCAGCACTCACTCAGTACTGACCCTCTGACAGTGCAGCACTCCCTCAGTACTGACCCTCTGACAGTGCAGCACTCCCTCAGTACTGATCCTCTGACAGTGCAGCACTCCATCACTACTGACCCTCTGACAGTGCAGCACTCCCTCAGTACTGACCCTCTGACACTGCAGCACTCCCTCAGTACTGACCCTCTGACAGTGCAGCACTCCCTCAGTACTGACCCTCTGACAGTGCAGCACTCCCTCATTACTGATCCTCTGACAGTGCAGCACTCCCTCAGTACTGACCCTCTGACAGTGCAGCACTCCCTCAGTACTGACTCTCTGACACTGCAGCACTCCCTCAGTACTGACCCTCTGACAGTGCAGCACTCCCTCAGTACTGGCCCTCTGACAGTGCAGCACTCCCTCAGTACTGACCCTCTGACAGTGCAGCACTCCCTCAGTACTGGCCCTCTGACAGTGCAACACTCCCTCAGTACTGATCCTCTGACAGTGCAGCACTCCCTCAGTACTGACCCTCTGACAGTGCAGCACTCCCTCAGTACTGACTCTCTGACACTGCAGCACTCCCTCAGTACTGGCCCTCTGACAGTGCAGCACTCCCTCAGTACTGACCCTCTGACAGTGCAGCACTCCCTCAGTACTGGCCCTCTGACAGTGCAGCACTCCCTCAGTACTGATCCTCTGACAGTGCAGCACTCCCTCAGTACTGACCCTCTGACAGTGCAGCACTCCCTCAGTACTGACTCTCTGACACTGCAGCACTCCCTCAGTGCTGACCCTCTGACAGTGCAGCACTCCCTCAGTACTGACCCTCTGACAGTGCAGCACTCCCTCAGTACTGTCCCTCTGACACTGCAGCACTCCCTCATTACTGGCCCTCTGACAGTGCAGCACTCCCTCAGTACTGACCCTCTGACAGTGCAGCACTCCCTCAGTACTGACTCTGACACTGCAGCGCTCCCACAGTGCTGTCTCTCTGACACTGCAGCACTCCCTCAGCACTGACCCTCTGACAGTGCAGCATTTCCACAGTACTGACCTTCCGACAGTATGGCACACCTGCAGTGCTGACTCTCTGACAGTGCAGCCCTCCCTCAGAACTGACCTTCTGACAGTGCAGCACTGCCTCAGTACTGACCCTATGACAGTGCATCTCTCCTACAGTACAATCCCTCCGATATTGCAGCACTCAACAGTACAGACCCTCCGACATTGCAGCACTCCCTCCGTACTGACCCTCTGACAGTGCAGCTCTCCTACAGTACAATCCCCCCGACATTGCAGCACTCAACAGTACAGACCCTCCGAATTTGCAGCACTCCCTCAGTAATGACCCTCTGACAGTGCAGCACTCCCTCAGTACTGATCCTCTGACAGTGCAGCACTCCCTCCGTACTGACCCTCTGACATTGTAGTACTCCCTCAGTCCTGACCCTCCAACAGCGCCGCGCTCCCTCAGTACTGACCCTCCGACAGTGCGGCACTCCCTCAGTACTTACCCTCTGAGAGTGCAGCGCTCCCTCAGTACTGACTCTCTGACAGTGCAGCACTCCCTCAGTACTGACACTCTATCAGTGCAGCACTCCCTCAGTACTGACCCTCTGACAGTGCAGCACTCCCTCAGTACTGACCTTCTGACAGTGCAGCACTCCCTCAGTACTGGCCCTCTGACAGTGCAGCACTCCCTCAGTACTGGCCCTCTGACACTGCAGGACTCCCTCAGCACTGACCCTCTGACAGTGCAGCACTCCCTCAGTACTGACTCTCTGACACTGCAGCACTCCCTCAGTACTGACCTTCTCACAGTGCAGCACTGCCCCCAGATTGACCCTCTGACATTGCAGCAATCCCCCATTACTGACCCCCCCGATAGAGCAGCACTCCCTCAGTCGTATCCTCTGACAGTGCAGCATCTCCACAGTACTGACCTTCCGACAGTATTGCACACCTGCAGTGCTGACTCTCTGACAGTGCAGCCCTCCCTCAGAACTGACCTTCTGACAGTGCAGCACTGCCTCAGTACTAACCCTCTGACAGTGCAGCTCTCCTACAGTACAATCCCTCCGACATTGCAGCACTCAACAGTACAGACCCTCCGACATTGCAGCACTCCCTCAGTAATGACCCTCTGACAGTGCAGCACTCCCTCAGTACTGATCCTCTGACAGTGCAGCACTCCCTCCGTACTGACCCTCTGACATTGCAGTACTCCCTCAGTCCTGACCCTCCGACAGTGCGGCACTCCCTCAGTACTGACCCTCTGACAGTGCAGCACTCCCTCAGTACTGACATTCTGACAGTGCAGCACTCCCTCAGTACTGACCCTCTGACAGTGCAGCATTCCCTCAGTACTGACCCTCTGACAGTGCAGCACTCCCTCAGTACTGACCCTCTGACAGTGCAGCACTCCCTCAGTACTGACACTCTGACAGTGAAGCACTCCCTCAGAAATGACCCTCTGACAGTGCAGCGCTCCCTCAGTACTGATCCTCTGACAGTGCAGCACTCCCTCAGTACTGACCCTCTGACAGTGTGGCACTCCCTCAGTACTGACCCTCTGACAGTGTGGCACCCACTCCGTACTGACCCTCTGGCAGTGCAACTCTCCCTCAATACTGTTCCGATGACAGTGCAGCACTCCCTCAGTACTGACCCTCTGACAGTGAAGCACTCCCTCAGATCTGACCCTCTGACAGTGCAGCACTCCCTCAGTACTGACCCTCTATCAGTGCAGCACTCCTTCTGTACTGACCCTCTATCAGTGCAGCACTCCCTCAGTACTGACCCTCTGACAGTGCAGCTCTCCCTCAGTACTGACCCTCTATCAGTGCAGCACTCCCTCAGTACTGGCCCTCTGACACTGCAGCACTCCCTCAGTACTGACCCTCTGACAGTGCAGCACTCCCTCAGTACTGACCCTCTGACAGTGAGGCATTGCACGTATACTGACCCTCCCACAGTGTGGGGCACCTTCATACTGACTTTCAGATGATGCGGCACATTCTCTGATCATTCAGTACTCCCTCAGAACTGACCCTCTGACACTGCAACAGCCCCTTGGCCCTGCGCCCCTGACGGTGCTGCAATCCCTCAGTACTGACCCTCTGACAGTGCAGCACACCTTCAGCACTGCTCCTTTGAATCTGCAGCACACCCTCAGAAATGACGCCCTGACACAACAGCATTCCCTCAGTACTGACACTCTGACACTGCAGCACTCTCTTTGCACTGACATTTCTACAATGTGGCATTCTCTCAGTACTGACCCTCCGACAATGTAGCCCTCCCTCAATACCGATGCGCTTACAGTGCAGCACTCCCCCGATACCGACCCTCCGATAACGTGGCATTTTCTCAGTACTGACTCTCCGACAGAGCAGAACTCCCTCAGTACTGACCCTTTGGCAGTGCAGCTCTCCCTCAGTACTGACCCTCTGAAACAACACTCCCTCAGAACTGACACACTGACCGTGTAGCGCTCCCTCAGTAATGACCCTTTGAGTGTGCATCACTCTCTCAGTACTGACCCTCTGGCAATGCAGAAATCACTCAGTACTGACTGTCCGACACATAGTGTGGTGCTCCCTCAGTACTGACCCCCTCACAGTGCGGTCATCCCTCAGTACTGACCCTCTCACAGCGCAGTGATCCCTCAGTACTAATCCCCTCAGAGTGTGGTGCTCCCTCAGTCCTGACCCCCTCACAGCGCGTTGATCCCTCAGTACTGACCCCCTCAGAGTGTGGTGCTCCCTCAGTACTGACCCCCTCACATCGCGGTGATCCCTCAGTACTAATTCCCTCAGAGTGTGGTGCTCCCTCAGTACTGACCCCCTCACAGCGCGGTGGTCCCTCAGTACTAATCCCGTCAGAGTGAGGTGCTCCCTCAGTACTGACCCCCCCACATCGCGGTGATCCCTCAGTACTGACCCCCTCGCAGTGCGGTGATCCCTCAGTACTGACCCCCTCACAGCGCGGTGATCCCTCAGTACTGACCCCCTCACAGCGCGGTGATCCCTCAGTACTAATCCCCTCAGAGTGTGGTGCTCCCTCAGTTCGAACCCTTTCACAGTGCAGCGCTCCCTCAGTAGTAACCCTCTCACAGTGCGACACTCTGACAGCATGGCCATCCATTAGTACTGACCATCAGAGACTGCGCACTTCATCATTACTGACCCTCTCACTGCACAGCAATCCCTCCATCCTGACTCACTGACAATGCAGCACTCCCTCCATACTGACCCTCTGACAATGCAGCACTACCTCCACACTGATCCTCTGTCAATACAGCACTCCCTCCACACTGACCCTCTGACAATGCTGCACTCCCTCCACACTGATCCTCTGATAATGCTGCACTCCCTCCACACTGATCCTCTGATAATGCTGCACTCCCTCCATACTGACCCTCTGACAATGCAGCACTCCCTCCACACTGATCCTCTGACAATACTGCACTCCCTCCACACTGATCCTCTGACAATACTGCACTCCCTCCACCCTGATCCTCTGTCAATACTGCCCTCCTTTCACACTGACCCTCTGACAATGCTGCACTCCCTCCACACTGATCCTCTGATAATGCTGCACTCCCTCCACACTGATCCTCTGATAATGCTGCACTCCCTCCATACTGACCCTCTGACAATGCAGCACTCCCTCCACACTGATCCTCTGTCAATACAGCACTCCCTCCACACTGACCCTCTGACAATGCTGCACTCCCTCCACACTGATCCTCTGACAATGCTGCACTCCCTCCACACTGATCCTCTGATAGTGATGCACTCACTCAGTACTGACTCTCTGACAGTGTGGAAGTGGCCCTATACTGACCCTCCGACAGTGTGGCCCAATCTCAGGACAAAACCTCTGACAGTACAGCACTCCATCATAACTGATACTCTGACAGTACAGCACTGCCTCAGTACTGACTCATTGACAGTGTCGCACTCCCTCAGTACTGACTCATTGATAGTGAAGCACTCCCCCAGTACTGACCCTCAGGCTCGGTCCTGCTCCTCTGACAGTCCAGCAGTGCCTCAGTACTGACCCTCTGACAGTGTAGCACTCTCTCTGTACTGACCCTCTGACAGCGTAGCACTCTCTCTGTACTGACCCTCTGACAGTGTGGCACTCCCTCTGTACTGACCCTCTGACAGTGTGCTGTTCCCTCAGTACTGACCCTCTGTCATTTTCAACCCACCCTGAGCTTCTTCATTACGCTGATTTGAACACAGGTAAAGAAACAGAGTTAGTGACCATCCACCGTCACCCTGTTCTTAAACTTATTTTCAAATGTGGCTTGTATGTGATTCCCACACCCTCTAATAGTTGCCTGGAAGGTGGGGGTGGGGTGTACTCTCCTGCTGCAGTCCTTGGGTGACCCACAGTGATGTTAGGGAGGGAGCTCCAGGAGTTTGACCTGAACCATGTAAAGAGCTCTCTTACTGGAGTGTCCTTTTTAAAGTTGGGAAGTTATTATAGACCAGGAGGACCCGAGAGCTGCTGTCTTGTCAGAGAGAGAGGCTGGTGGGTCACACACCTCAGGTGAGAGGCGAGGTTGAGAAGCTGGGGCCTTCATGGTAATTTCAGACATGATAGAGATTGAACCAACAATGTTGGCATCACGAACCTGTTAGCTGTGGTAACTGACCCCCCTTTGTAGCAGAGGGATTCAATCCTTTGAACAGAGCAAGCTGGAGAATTCAACACTAAAATCAATCTGTACGGACGCGCTAGAGACCTGAAACATCAATACAGAGATTGCTGAAGAAGCTCAGCATGTCTGGCAGCATCTCTGAAGGGAGAGGGAGAAAGAGACAGAGAGAGAGTTCACCTTTCAATCCAGTGATTTCTGCGGGAAAGTTCCTTCAGAGCAGACCGTTTTGAGGAAGAGTCACTTGAAATGCGAATTGTTCCTCTCTCTTCACCGTTGCTACCTGCTGAATTGTGCTGAATTTCCCCACCATCTGTTTACTTGAGAACTTGACCTGATCCAAGTGTCACTGAGTAATTCAGTCTGTGTTCAATGCCCTGAGGCTGCTTCTGCTGAAAGTTGACAAACAGGTTTAAGGCTTTGTAAGGTATTGTATTCGGAGGGCGGGCTATATGGGAGAACAGATACAGAACACAGGCACATTAGGTCTGAGCTGTTCCTTCTGAACTAACATCACAAAGTTACATTGATCAGGATCTTTGTGAAGTGCCTTTGTCAAGTGACCCTTCCTCAAAACGGTCTGTTCTGAAGGAACTTTCCCGCAGAAATCACTGGATTGAAAGGTGAACTCTCTGTCTCTTTCTCCATCTCCCTTCAGAGATGCTGCCGGACATGCTGAGCTTCTTCAGCAATCTCTGTATTGATGTTTCAGGTCTCTAGTGCGTCCGTACAGATTGATTTTAGTGTTGAATTCTAAAGCTTGCTCTGTTCAAAGGATTGAATCACTCTGCTACAAAGGGGGGTCAGTTACCACAGCTAACAAGTTCGTGATGCCAACATTGTTGGTTCAATCTCTATCATGTCTGAAATGACCATGAAGGCCCCAGCTTCTCAACCTCGCCCCTTACCTGAGGTGTGTGACCCACCAACCTCTCTCTCTGACAAGACAGCAGCTCTCGGGTCCTCCTGGTCTATAATAACTTCCCAACTTTAAAAAGGACACTCCAGTAAGAGAGCTCTTTACATGGTTCAGGTCAAACTCCTGGAGCTCCCTAGCTAACATCACTGTGGGATACCCAAGGACTGCAGCAGGAGAGGACACCCCACCCCCACCTTCCAGGCAACTATTAGAGGGGGTGGGAATCACATACAAGCCACATTTGAAAATAAGTTTCATAACAGGGTGACGGTGGATGGTCGCTAACTCTGTTTCTTTACCTGTGTTCAAATCAGCGTAATGAAGAAGCAAAGGGTCAGTTAAAAATGACAATGATATCCTTTCGTAGGTTGGTGTTTATTAGAGTTTGTATCGACAGTATGAATGTTTCAGCACTTATTCAAGGGCATGCAGGTAGCTGCCAGAGGAAGTGATGGGGCTGGTAGAATTGCGACATTTAAAAGGCATCAGGATGAGTATGTGAATAGGAAGGGTTTAGAGGGATATCAGCCAAGTGCTAGCAAATGGGATGAAATGAGATGAGAATATCTGGTTGGTATGGACAAGTTGGATAGGACCGTCCATTTCCAAGCTGTGCATCTCTGTGACTCTGTGCCACTGAATAGTCTATTGCAGAGAGTTTCATCTCAGTGACTCTGTGCCTCTGAATACTCTATTGCAGAGAGTTTCAGACAGGGTTTGGTTTGTGTGTCTCTCTCATGCTTCCTCAGAATCTGCAAACCCTATGTCTCCAAATTTCCACAAGACTCTGTTAAATAGAAAAAAAGTGGGTCGGTGCTGAGGGAGTGCTACAATGTCGGAAGGTCAGTACTGAGGGAGTGCTGCACACTCAGAGGGTCAGTACTGAGGGAGTGCTGCACTGTCAGAGGGTCAGTACTGAGGGAGTGCTGCACTGTCGGAAGGTCAACACTGAGGGAGTGCTGCACTGTCGGAAGGTCAACACTGAGGGAGTGCTGCACTGTCAGAGGGATTGAATCCCTCTGCTACAAAGGGGGGTCATTAACCTCAGCTAACAGGTTCGTTCTGCCAACATTGTTGGTTCAATCTCTATCATGTCTGAAATTGCGATGAAGCCCTGAGGGAGTGCTGCACTGCCAGAGGGTATTACCTAGGGAGTGCTGTACTGTCAGAGGGTTAGTACTGTGGGAGTAATGCACTGTAAGATGGTCAGTACTGAGGGAGAGCTGCACTGTCGGAGGGTCAGTACTGAGGGAGTGCTGTACTGTCAGAGGGTTAGTACTGTGGGAGTGTTGCACTGTAAGATGGTCAGTACTGAGGGAGTGCTGCAATGTCAGAGGGTCAGTACTGATGGAGCGCCGCACTGTGAGAGGGTCAGTACTGAGGGAGTGCTGCACTGTCAGAGGGTCAGTAATGAGGGAGTGCCACACTGTCAGAGGGTCTGTACTGAGGGAGTGCTGCACTGTCAGAGGGTCAGTACTGAGGGAGTGCTGCAGTGTCAGAGGGTCAATACTGAGGGAGTGCTGCACTGTCAGATGGTCAGTACTGAGGGAGCGCTGCACTGTCAGAGGGTCAGTACTGAGGGAGTGCTGCACTGTCAGAGAGGTCAGTACTGATGGAGCGGTGAATTCTCAGAGGGTTATTACGGAGGGAGCACTACACTCTAAGAATGTCAGAACTAAAGGAGTGCTGCACTGCCAAAGAGCTGCACTGTCAGAGGGTCAGTACTGAAGGTGTACCACACTGTCACATGGTCGGTATGGGGGCAGAGCCACACAGTCACATGGTCTGTACTGAGGAAGTTCTGCACTGTCAGAGGGTCAGTACTGAGGGAGTGCTGCACTGTCGGAGGGTCAGTACTGAGGGAGTGCTGCACTGTCAGAGGGGTCAGTACTGAGGGAGTGCTGCACTGTCAGAGAGTCAGTACTGAGGGAGTGCTGCACTGTCAGAGGGTTAGTACAGAGAGAGTGCTACACTGTCAGATAGACAGTACCCTGAGGCACTGCTGGACTGTCAGAGGTGCAGGACTGAGGCAGAGGGTCAGAGCTGAGGGAGTGCTACACTGTCAATGAGTCAGTACTGAGAGAGTACTACACTGTCAATGGGTCAGTACTGAGGGAGTGCTACATTGTCAATGGGTCAGTACTGAGAGAGTACTACACTGTCAATGGGTCAGTGCTGAGGGAGTACTACACTGTCAATGGGTCAGTACTGAGGGAGTACCACACTGTCAATGGGTCAGTGCTGAGGGAGTGCTACACTGTCAATGGGTCAGTACTGAGGGAGTACTTCACTGTCAATGGGTCAGTACTGAGGGAGTGCTACATTGTCAATGGGTCAGTACAGAGAGAGTACTACACTGTCAATGGGTCAGTGCTGAGGGAGTGCAGTACTGTCAGAGGTTTTGGCCTGAGATTGGGCCACACTGTCAGAGGGTCCGTATAGGGCCACTTCCACACTGTCAGAGGGTCAGTACTGAGGGAGTGCTGCACTGTCAGAGAGTCAGTACTGAGGGAGCACCACACTGTCAGAGGGTCAGTCCAGACGGCAAGCCTCCCTATCAGAGGATCTGCACTGAGAGAACACTGCACCATCAGAGGGTCAGTACTGAGGGAGTGCCTCATTGTCTGAGGGTCAGTACTGACGGAGTGCTGCACTGTCAGAGGGTCAGTACTGAGGGAGTGCTGCACTGTCGGAGGGTCAGTACTGAGTGAGCACCACACTGTCAGAGGGTCAGTCCAGACGGCAAGCCTCCCTATCAGAGGATCTGCACTGAGAGAGCACTGCACCATCAGAGGGTCAGTACTGAGGGAGTGCCTCATTGTCTGAGGGTCAGTACTGACGGAGTGCTGCACTGTCAGAGGATCAGTACTGAGGGAGTGAAACACTGACAGAGGGTCAGTACTGACGGAGTGCTGCACTGTCAGAGGGTCAGTACTGAGGGAGTGCTGCACTGATAGAGGGTCAGTACTGAGGGAGTGCTGCACTGTCAGAGGGTCAGTACTGAGGGAGTGCCTCATTGTCTGAGGGTCAGTACTGAGGGAGTGCTGCACTGTCAGTGGGTTAGTACTGAGGGAGTACCACACTGTCAATGGGTCAGGGCTGAGGGAGTACTACACTGTCAATGGGTCAGTACTGAGGGAGTGCTACATTGTCAATGGGTCAGTACTGAGAGAGTACTACACTGTCAATGAGTCAGTACTGAGGGAGTCCTACACTGTCAATGGGTCAGTGCTGAGGGAGTGCAGTACTGTCAGAGGTTTTGTCCTGAGATTGGGCCACACTGTCAGAGGGTCTGTATAGGGCCACTTCCACACTGTCAGAGAGTCAGTACTGAGGGAGTGCTACACTGTCAGAGCGTCAGTACTGAGGAAGTGCTACACTGTCAGAGGGTCAGTGTGGAGGGAGTGCAGCATTGTCAGAGGATCAGTGTGGATGGAGTACTTCACTGTCAATGGGTCAGAGCTGAGGTAGTGCTACACTGTCAATGAGTCAGTACTGAGAGAGTACTACACTGTCAATGGGTCAGTACTGAGGGAGTGCTACATTGTCAATGGGTCAGTACTGAGAGAGTACTACACTGTCAATGAGTCAGTACTGACGGAGTCCTACACTGTCAATGGGTCAGTGCTGAGGGAGTGCAGTACTGTCAGAGGTTTTGTCCTGAGATTGGGCCACACTGTCAGAGGGTCTGTATCGGGCCACTTCCACACTGTCAGAGAGTCAGTACTGAGGGAGTCCTACACTGTCAGAGGGTCAGTACTGAGGAAGTGCTACACTGTCAGAGGGTCAATGTGGAGGGAGTGCAGCATTGTCAGAGGATCAGTGTGGAGGGAGTGCAGCATTGTCAGAGGATCAGTGTGGAGGGAGTGCAGCATTATCAGAGGGTCAGTGTGGAGGGAGTGCAGCATTGTCAGAGGGTCAGTATGGAGGGGGTGCAGCATTGTCAGAGGATCACTGTGGAGGGAGTGCAGCATTGTCAGAGGATCAGTGTGGCGGGAGTGCAGCATTATCAGAGGGTCAGTGTGGAGGGAGTGCAGCATTGTCAGAGGATCAGTGTGGAGGGAGTGCAGCATTGTCAGAGGATCAGTGTGGAGGGGGTGCAGCATTGTCAGAGGGTCAGTGTGGAGGGAGTGCAGCATTCTCAGAGGGTCAGTGTGGAGGGAGTGCAGCATTCTCAGAGGGTCAGTATGGAGGGAGTGCAGCATTCTCAGAGGGTCAGTATGGAGGGAGTGCAGCATTGTGAGAGGGTCAGTGTGGAGGGAGTGCAGCATTGTCAGAGGGTCAGTGTGGGGGGAGTGCAGCATTGTCAGAGGATCACTATGGAGGGAGTGCAGCATTGTCAGAGGATCAGTGTGGAGGGAGTGCAGCATTCTCAGAGGGTCAGTGTCGAGGGAGTGCAGCATTCTCAGAGGGTCAGTATGGAGGGAGTGCAGCATTCTCAGAGGGTCAGTATGGAGGGAGTGCAGCATTGTGAGAGGGTCAGTGTGGAGGGAGTGCAGCATTGTCAGAGGATCAGTATGGAGGGAGTGCAGCATTGTCAGAGGATCAGTGTGGAGGGAGTGCAGCATTGTCAGAGGATCAGTGTGGAGGGAGTGCAGCATTGTCAGAGGATCAGTATGGAGGGAGTGCAGCATTGTCAGAGGATCAGTGTGGAGGTCGTGCTGCATTGTCAGTGAGTCAGGATGGAGGGAATGCTGTGCAGTGAGAGGGTCAGTAATGATGAAGTGCGCACTCTCTGACGGTCAGTACTAATGGATGGCCATGCTGTCAGAGTGTCGCACTGTGAGAGGGTTACTACTCAGGGAGCACCGCACTGTGAAAGGGTTCGAACTGAGGGAGCACCACACTCTGAGGGGATTAGTACTGAGGGATCACCGCGATTTGAGGGGGTCAGTACTTAGGGAGCACCACACTCTGCGGGGATTAGTACTGAGGGACCACCGCGATTTGAGGGGGTCAGTACTTAGGGAGCACCACACTCTGCGGGGATTAGTACTGAGGGACCACCGCGCTGTGAGGGGTCAGTACTGAGGGACCACCACACTCTGAGGGGATTAGTATTGAGGGACCACCGCGATTTGAGGGGGTCAGTACTTATGGAGCACCACACTCTGCGGGGATTAGTACTGAGGGACCACCGCGATGTGAGGGCGTCAGTACTGAGGGAGCACCACACTCTGAGGGGATTAGTACTGAGGGACCACCGCGATGTGAGGGGGTCAGTACTGAGGGAGCACCACACTCTGCGGGGATTAGTACTGAGGGACCACCGCGCTGTGAGGGGGTCAGTACTGAGGGACCACCGCGATGTGAGGGGGTCAGTACTGAGGGAGCACCACACTCTGCGGGGATTAGTACTGAGGGACAACCGCGATGTGAGGGGGTCAGTACTGAGGGAGCACCACACTCTGCGGGGATTAGTACTGAGGGACCACCGCGCTGTGAGGGGGTCAGTACTGAGGGAGCACCACACTCTGAGGGGATTTGTACTGAGGGATCATCGCCATGTGAGGGGGTCAGTACTGAGGGAGCACCACACTCTGAGGGGATTTGTACTGAGGGATCATCGCGATGTGAGGGGGTCAGTACTGAGGGAGCACCACACTCTGAGGGGATTAGTACTGAGGGATCACCGCGATGTGAGGGGGTCAGTACTGAGGGAGCACCACACTCTGAGGGGATTAGTACTGAGGGATCACCGCGATGTGAGGGGGTCAGTACTGAGGGAGCACCACACTCTGAGGGGATTAGTACTGAGGGATCACCGCGATGTGAGGGGGTCAGTACTGAGGGAGCACCACACTCTGAGGGGATTAGTACTGAGGGATCACCGCGATGTGAGGGGGTCAGTACTGAGGGATCACCGCGATGTGAGGGGGTCGATACTGAGGGATCACCGCACTGTGAGGGGGTCAGTACTGAGGGATCACCGCGATGTGAGGGGGTCAGTACTGAGGGATCATCGCACTGTGAGGGGGTCAGTACTGAGGGAGCACCACACTCTGAGGGGGATTAGTACTGAGGGATCACCGCGTTGTGAGGGGGTCAGTACTGAGGGAGCACCACACTCTGAGGGGATTAGTACTGAGGGATCACCGCGCTGTGAGGAGGTCAGTACTGAGGGAGCACCACGCTTCTGAGGGGATTCGTACTGAGGGATCACCGCGCTGTGAGGGGGTCAGTACTGAGGGATCACCGCGATGTGAGGGGGTCAGTACTGAGGGATCACCGCACTGTGAGGGGGTCAGTACTGAGGGATCACCGCACTGTGAGGGGGTCAGTACTGAGGGATCACCGCGATGTGAGGGGGTCAGTACTGAGGGAGCACCGCGCTGTGAGGTGGTCAGTACTGAGGGATCACCGCGATGTGAGGGGGTCAGTACTGAGGGATCACCGCACTGTGAGGGGGTCAGTACTGAGGGATCACCGCACTGTGAGGGGGTCAGTACTGAGGGATCACCGCACTCTGAGGGGGTCAGTACTGAGGGATCACCGCACTGTGAGGGGGTCAATACTGAGGGAGCTCCACACTATGTGTCAGACAGTCAGTACTGAGTGATTGCTGCATTGCCAGAGGGTCAGTACTGAGAGAGTGATGCACACTCAAAGGTTCATTACTGAGGGAGCGCTACATGGTCAGTGTGTCAGTTCTGAGGGAGTGTTGTTTCAGAGGGTCCGTACTGAGGGAGTGCTGCACTGCCAAACGCTCAGTACTGAGGCATTGCCAGACTATCAGAAGTGCAGGACTGAGGCAGTGCCGCACTGTCAGAGTGTCAGTGATGAGGGAGTTCTGCTCTGTCGGAGAGTCAGTACTGAGAAAATGCCACGTTATTGGAGGGTCGGTATCGAGGGAGTGCTGCACTGTAAGAGCATCTGTATTGAGGGAGGGCTATATTGTCGGATGGTCAGTACTGAGGGAATGCCACACTGTATGAGTATCAGTACAGAGGGAATGCTGCACTGTAGAAATGTCTGTACAAAGAGAGTGCTGCGGAGTCAGAGTGTCAGTACTGAGGGAATGCTGTTGTGTCAGAGCGTCAATTCTGAGGGTGTGCTGCAGTGTCAAAGGAGTAGTGCTGAGGCAGAACTGCACTGATAAAGGGTCAGTACTGATGGAGTGCTGCACTGTCAGAGGGTCAGTACTGAGGGATTGCAGCACCGTCAGGGGCGCAGTGCCAAGGAGCTGTTGCAGTGTCAGAGGGTCAGTTCTGAGGGAGTACTGCAGTGTCATAGGAACAGTACTGAGGGAGAGTTGCACTGTCAGAGGGTCAGTACCAAGGGAGTGCTGCACTGTCAGAGGATCAGTACTGAGGGAGTGCTGCACTCTCAGAGGGTCAGTACTGAGGGAATGCTGCACTGTCAGAGGGTCAGTACTGAGGTAGTGCTGCACTGTCAGAGGGTCAGTACTGAGGGAGTGCTGCACAGTCAGAGGGTCATTACTGAGGTAGTGCTGCACTGTCAGAGGGTCAGTACTGAGGGAGTGCTGCACTGTCAGAGTGTCAGTACGGAAGGAGTGCTGCACTGTTGGAGGGTCAGTGCTGAGGGAGTGCTGCACTATCAGAGGGTCAGTACTGAGGGAATGCTGCACTGTCAGAGGATACGACTGCGGGAGTGCTGCGCTATCAGTTGGATTAGTAATGGGGGATTGCCGCAATGTCAGAGGATCAATCTGGGGGAAGTGCTGCACTGTGAGAATGTCAGTACTGAGGGAGTGTTGCACTGACACAGAGTCAGTACTGAGGGAGTGCTGCAGTGTCAGAGGATCAGTACTGAGGGAGTGCTGCACTGTCAGAGGGTCAGTACTGAGGGAGTGCTGCACTGTCAGAGGGTCAGTACTGAGGGAGTGCTGCAGTGTCAGAGAGTCAGTACTGAGGGAGTGCTGCACTGTGAGAGGGTCAGTACTGAGGGAGTGCTGCAGTGTCAGAGAGTCAGTACTGAGGGAGTGCTGCAGTGTCAGAGAGTCAGTACTGAGGGAGTGCCACACTGTCAGAGGGTCACGAACAGCATGATCAGCAGCATGTGTCTGAAACATGGTTTGGGTGAAAACTTTCATCAATCTATTGTTACTTGTTGCTTGGAGATGTTTTAGAAAAGCAGGCACCTAAACAGAATAATGCTGTCGATACAAGAGGTGGTGCACAGGAAGATCCAACAAGTCTTCTGTAGCTGTTGTCTGTCCCCCGGAGCAGTCATCAAGTGAGATCAGGGTTCAGTCCTCGGAGAAATCATTTCTCCAGCAATACCTCAACCATGCCTTTACAGCCGTGTGTGTGTATGTGTGTGTGTGTGTGAGAGAGAGAGAGAGAGAGACTGCCCGTGTTTGTGTGTGTGACAGAGTGGATGCATGTGTATCTCTGTGTGTCTGTATATGTTTGTGTGAGAGAGAAAGTGAATGTTCATGTGAGAGTGTGTGGCTGTGTGTGTTTGAGTGTGTGTCTTAGTGTGTATGTGTGTGTGTGTGTATGTGTGTTTGTGTATGTGTGTGTGTATGAGTGTGTGCGTATGTGTGTATATGTGTGTGTGTGTGCGTATGTGTGTATATGTGTGTGTGTCTGTGTGTGTGTCTGTGTGTGTATGTGTATGTGTGTGTGTAGGTGTGTGTGCGTATGTGTGTATATGTGTGTGTGTCTGTGTGTGTGTCTGTGTGTGTATGTGTATGTGTGTGTGTAGGTGTGTGTGTGTATGTGTGTGTGTATATGTGTGTGTGTGCGTATGTGTGTGTATGTGTGTGTGTGTATGTGTGTGTGTGTGTGTGTGTGTGTGTCTGTGTGTGTGTGTTTGAGGGAGTGTGTGTGTGTGTCTGTGTGTGTGTGTGTTTGAGGGAGTGTGTGTGTGTCTGTGTGTGTGTGTGTTTGAGGGAGTGTGTGTCTGTGTGTGTGTCTGTGTGTTTCTGTCTGTCTGTCTGTGTGTGAGTGTCTCTGTGTGTGTGTATGTGTGTGTGTGTAAGTGTGTGTGTGTCTGTGTGTGTCTGTGTCTGTGTGTGTGTCTGTGTGTGTCTCTGTATGTGTCTGTGTGTGTGCGTGTGTGTTTCTGTCTGTCTGTCTGTGTGTGAGTGTCTCTGTGTGTGTGTATGTGTGTGTGTGTAAGTGTGTGTGTGTGTCTGTGTGTGTGTCTGTGTGTGTGTGTCTGTGTGTGTCTGTGTGTGTGTCTGTATGTGTGTGTCTGTGTGTGTCTGTGTGTGTGTCTGTGCGTGTGTGTGTGTGTCTGTCTGTGTGTGAGTGTCTGTGTGTGTGTGCGTATGTGTGTGTATGTGTGTGTGTGTCTGTGTGTGTGTGTAGGTGTGTGTGTATGTGTGTGTGTATATGTGTGTGTGTGCGTATGTGTGTGTATGTGTGTGTGTGTATGTGTGCGTGTCTGTGTGTGTGTGTTTGAGGGAGTGTGTGTGTGTGTCTGTGTGTGTGTGTGTTTGAGGGAGTGTGTGTGTGTCTGTGTGTGTGTGTTTGAGGGAGTGTGTGTGAGTGTGTGTGTGTCTGTGTGTGTGTCTGTGTGTGTGTATGTGTGTGTGCGTCTGTGTGTGTGTCTGTGTGTGGGTGTGTGTCTGTGTGTGTGTCTGTGTGTGTGTGTGTCTGTGTGTGTGTCTGTGTGTGGGTGTGTGTCTGTCTGTCTGTCTGTGTGTGAGTGTTTGTGTGTGTGTGTATGTTTGTGTGTGTGTGTATGTGTGTGTGTGTCTGTGTGTGTCTGTGTGTGTGTGTCTGTGTGTGTCTGTGTGTGTGTGTCTGTCTGTCTGTGTGTGAGTGTCTGTGTGTGCGTGTGTCTGTGTGTGTGTGTCTGTGTGTGTGTGTCTGTGTGTGTCTGTGTGTGTCTGTGTGTGTGTCTGTGCGTGTGTGTGTCTGTCTGTCTGTCTGTGTGTGAGTGTCTGTGTGTGTCTGTGTGTGTGTGTGTGTGTGTGTGTGTGGGTATATGTGTGTGAGTGTCTGTGTGTGTGTGTGTCTGTGTGTGTGTGTCTGTGTGTGTGTGTCTGTGTGTGTGTAAACTAGCCAATCTAATGAATATAAAATCCATCTGCTGTTTCAGGTGAGGTGGTCCTCGTGTCTCCAATGACACAAAGGCTGCAAGAGTGAATTAACTGGGGGAAAGAGAGTGCTGTTCATTCCAGTGGGGATACATCCAGTAAACCTTCCCCACACACTAACATCCCTCTGGCAATGCAGTGACTAGTCCTGCACACAGTGCTCCAGGTACAAACCAATGTAATGTCACCGTAGTCTTACCAGAGCATGGGACAGCTCCTCATTACAGAGCGGGGTCTGGTGGGGATTTAATCAGAGGGTCACCATGGCCCAGCTGAGGGGAGAGGTTGGGAAGGAGAGTCCTTCAGGGTAACTTTAGCTAGTGTGGTAAGCTAACTGACCAGCCAACTGAGCTAACCAACCTCACTCCAGGGGCATGCCGTGTATAACACAATCATTGCCAGCCTGCACCTCAAGAAGAGCCAGGAGCAAGGCCATTCGGCCCCCACTCTAACCCAGAAGGGAGAGCACGGGAAGCTGATGAAGGAACCAAGCCCCTCCCATGTGGCCTTCTGAAATGGAGCTGGAGGACAGGGCAGACCTGGCCTGCTGTTTGCTTCCCCGAGACTGGCCTGCTCCACCTTACAGTAAGAGACTGAGGGGAACCTCGAGGAGATTTCACTTCTCACTGAGAGGCTCCAACTCCAATCCAAATCAGGCTGGTTCCCTCCGAGACTCACGGAAGAGTGCAGCACTCTACAGATCAGGGCCTTGTGGAGTCATAACCTCCAGTGTGGGGACCAAGAGCTGGGAGGTAGTGTTAAGGACATAAGACCATCTGAAATAGGAACAGGAGGAGACCATTCAGCCCCTCGAGCCTGCTCTACTATTCAATAGAATCGTGAATGATTTAGTATTGATTTGGGAGCTGAAACCCGGACAGTACAGAGACAGAGAATCAAATTATTCTGCGATAAGGAATTATCAGACGAGAGCACACACACACACACACACACACACACACACACACACACACACACACACACACACACACACACACACACAGACAAATCATGGGATTCAGGCCATCTGTGGGAACGGGGAGAGACAAAGGAGCAAAATGCTAGAGAGGGATCTGATCCCACAGATCTCACTCCTTCCCTCTCTCTCTGCAGCTCTCATGTCTGTTTTTGTTTTTCCCAGTTCTCTCTCCCACATCTTTCCTTCAATCTCTATCTCTCACCATCCTTCACATCTCTGTCCTGTTTACATTTCCCAGTAGATTCCCTTCCCCCTTTGTCACCTCACCTGGTTTTTCAGGAATGCTTAATCATTCAGTCTTTCACAAAACTAACACCTTGCTCATCTCTCTCTGCATCTCTCTCTCAGCTCTGTGGGATCTTGCTATTCCTGTCTGTACATCACTCTAGCAACATCATAGCCCCCACTACCACCCCACTCTCTCAGCTCTATCTCTCTGCTGTTTTAACTCCTCTCTCTCTCTGTCCTATATCTCTCCCTGGGATTTCTGTCTTGCTGTCTGCCTGAACTCTCCCTGTCTTTCTCCTCCCATTTTCTCCTTGTATCTGTCTGACATTGTATTTCTCTTCCTGGAGTTTAACTCTCTCTCTCTCTCTCTCTCTCTCTCTCTGTCTCTGTCTGCTCTCTCTCAGTTCTTCTCACTTCCTCTACCCCCCTCTGCCTGCCTGTCTTTCTCTTGTTCTCTCCCTCCCTCTCACTGTCTGTCCATCCATCTCTCTTTCTCTCGTGTAGTTGCTCTCCCTCTTTCTCCCTGGACCCCTCTGCTCTGTCCCAGTGACTGGGGGAAGGGGCATTGGGAAGAGCTTGCCTCAGTGCCTGGTCTCTCCTAGGTTTTACCCCCACTGTGGGGAGGGGGTGAGTGGAAGGAACATGAAGTACTTTTCTGAGTGTGTCTGAAATAAAGAAAAAGAGAAAGAGAAAGGGAGAGTGATAAAAAGAGAGAGAGACATGGAGAGAGTGGAGTTGGAGAAAGTGGAGAGAGAGAAATGGGCAGTAAGAGTCAGGGACGTGGAGTTAGAAAAGGACAGAGTGAGAGAGACAGGGAGATAGAGAGTGGGAAGGACATCTATTGAGGGAGAAGGACAGTGTGTGTACTTGGCGACGGTTTCAGAGTGGGATCTTGCTGTGCATTACAGCAGTCAGTCAAAAGGTGAGTTAGTCTCTGCACTATGTCCTCCAGCCCAGGGACTGTGAGTCTGCATGGGAAGGGGGAGAGTGGGAGACAAGGAGAGAGTGGGACAGCCAGAGACAGGGGGAGGGTTTGATGGAGTTTTGGGGTTGCTGGAGAAAGGAGGGGCTGTTGTCAGAGAGAGATGGAGGGAGGGATAACATGTGATGCAAAATTTGAGACAGGGTTGTGAAGAGGTCTCCACAGGAAGGATAGTCAATGAGGCCATTCAGGGGCCAATCCTGAGGATCCTGAACCGGTCCAGGATCATTTAATGGGTGAGGGGGGATGATGGGCAGAAAGGACTCCATCTGTGATGTAAACCTTCTGTAATTCTCGGACTGGGATCTTGCTGCACATTAAAATCGTCTCAGGCGAGTCAGTCAACCCAGACTCATTTACCTGTGTGAGAAAGTGAGGACTGCAGATGCTGGAGAGTCAGAGTTACAAAGTGTGGAGCTGGAGAAGCACAGCAGCAGGTCAGCCAGGAGAGTCGATGGGTCAGGCCTGACCTGCTGGGCTTTTCCAGCTCCACACTTTTCCACTCATTTCCCTCTGCCCCAGGGAGTGGGGATCACAGCAATGTTGGGGGCAGCAAAATATTTGAGGGGGGCACAGTTGGTAAGGTAGGTATTTGGGAGGGAAGGTTTTTGGGGAAGGGAATAAATTTCTGAGGAGAGTTAAAATGAGGGGCAAATGTTTTTAGCGGGGTCAAAATTGGGTGAGCACTTTCAGGTCTGAAATAAAGAAAAAGAGAAAGGGAGGGTGAGAAAAAAAGAGAGAGGTAGAGCGAGTGGAGATGGAGAAGGGGGATGAGAGAAAGATGGGGCAGAGACAGACAGTGAGAGGGAGGGTGTGAGAGAAAGGCAGATTGAGAGAAAGAGACAGACAGGGAGAGAGAAGGACAAAGAGAGAAGGGGAAGTCAGACTGAGACAAACAGGCGTTAATGCATGGACAGACTGAAGGGGTGACACTCAGTATTCCAGTTGGTTCCAGCTCTCTCTCTCTCAATGGTTTTTCACACTCCCTCTCTCCCATGCTCCTGGGGTTTCCTTCAGCTTGTCTCTCTCTCCCTCTCTCTCTCCCTCTCTCTGGATGGTGAGCTGGTCTCTGTCCCTTGCCATGTTGGTCACCTCAGAAAGCCTCCAGAAAATTCAAGAGATCAGTCTGCAGGTGATCCCTGGTTTTGTTCATTTCTGGATGGTTTCTCCGAACTTTCTATACTTCTGGCCAATTCAAAGAATCAGTTAATAGTTTGAAGCGTTGCTAATCATTTGGATGGCTTTTTCCTGTTAGTTTCTTTGTGTAGCAGGACCCGGTACCTTCCTGTTTGGGCCCTCCTTTGTTTAGTGGAGACGTTATTAGGGATATGTCTGCCCAGGGGAACTGTTGCCTTTGACATTATGCTGATGGGATAACCATCTGGCTGCTGTCTGGCTTTTGTGATTTGGGAGTATAACTTGTCCAATATAACCAGCATCTCTTAGCTGTCTATCTGTGTTTTAGCAAGGAGGCAGGAACATTTCACCCATTCCCCCTCCCCCACCCAGTCTTTTGAATAGAAAGAAGCTTATACAATGAATTACAAACCTAATTTTAAAAGCTGGTTATGTTTGTTGTCAGAGTAGCCTGCTGTTTGAGCGAAAACCATTTTGTACATTGGTCAAACCGATTGTCATATGGCTGATAAGTGATATCATAGAATCCCTACAGAGCAGAAACAGGCCCTTCAGCCCATCGAGACCACAATGACCCTCTGAAGAGAATCCAACTCAGATCTATCCCCTGATGATATCTGTGAAACCCTGCATTTCCCATGGCTATTCCAGCTAACCGGAATATCCCTCGACACTATGGGCAATCTGTCAAAAATGCCCACCATTGAACAGTGGGAGAAAACCCATACAGATGCAGAGAGAATGTACAAACTCCACACAGACAGTCGCTCAGGAGTGGAATCAATCCCAGGTCTCTGGCGATGTGATGTGACAGTGCTAACCACTGAGTGACTGTGGCTCTCCTAACTGTTTTGACAAAACATATTCCGTTCTGAGAATCCATACAGAATTGTGATGCATAGCCAACATCCGGTGAGCAGAATAAATGCAAGTGAATGAGACCTCCTGGCTCAAACTCCAGGAATTCCCTTCCTAAGGACATTGTGGGTCCACCACCTGCAACAGTTCAATGTGCAGCTCACCACCAAAACCAGCTCCCAAGCAGCTACGGACAGGCAATCAATACTGGGCCCAGCCAGGAACACTCAATAACTGCAAATGAATGAAACTAAGGTGATCACCCGGGGAGTTCCATCTACCTTCCAGTCCCTGGGGGTGTGTCCAGGCATTATTCACCATGATCGTACCCATCTGTTACAGCCTGCAATCCTAACCACCGGTATCCCGAGATATATCAAGGTGAGTGCGGTTAGGACCACAGCTTGATGTGAGAGGAGCCGAATTCGTTAATGACAGGCGGTGGGAATGCCATGGTCTGGCCTGTTCCTTCACATTTACGTAAGTGTGGTCCTTGTCAATGTCCCCTCTATCTCCACAGCATGTGGGAGGGAATCATGATAACCCATCCAAATAGCTTCTTTAATGTAATTCCGATACTTTCGACTTCAAAGATCCCCATCCGAACATTGTCACTTGGGATAATTGGAATCCCTCGCACCAAGCCCAGTGCCCCACTGAAAGTGTCCTTACAGCTGTCTTTAACCCAGTCCTTGGTGAGCTGCTGTAACTGACAGTGAGACATGTTCGTGTGGGTGTTCTCCTGGAACAAATATTTACACTGTTTGTCACTAATCCGGGATGGGACTTCTCTCGAGCAGTGAGGACTGCTGCCTTCATTTCATCATGGATGCCCCTCCCTCACTGTTGTCCCTCAGGGAGGGCTGAATGGCCTGGTGGATAAAGTCACATGGTGATTAATTTAGTTTGTTTGTCAGCATCCAGTCCGTGTATGACAGACTGTCGGTCTGTCTCATCCAAAAATGTATCTGGGTTTGTGACAGGATCAAACAGAGTGGCCTTTTTGGTGCTGCCCACCAGCTGGGTGCCTGGAATGGCTGTTGTGTATGGAGTGAGACCATAAGCTGCTTTACACTGGGGAACCACAGGATTCATGGAATCTGGGTCCGTCTGTGGGTCAGGGATGGGGGCAAAAGTTGCAGTTACCTGGGAGACAGGCAGTGGGAGTCCCCATCTGTGGGAGGGTGTGGATGTGTCAGTGTGGGGACTGTTGTTATTTCCCTGGGGAGGTAGAACCCCGAAGGCACACTTTATCCCATTCTGGGAGGAGTCCTAGTTCCCTAGGGATTGTATTTGCTCCTCTCACCTCCGACTAGGGCCTGATGTGTGTTGTTCCATGTTGCAGGTGTACAGGACCCATGCAGCTGCTTGGAACTCATACACTGTCCTTCCAGATTGTCAATGTAACCTGAGGCTGCCTCCCCAGCCCCAGAGACCCTCCTTTCACTGGATTGGGCTCTTCCCAATTGTAACTGGAGTAGTTCCATGTGGGTGAGATTTTCCTGCAACCTTCTGTCCTGCTCATTGTGTCGGAGACCGAGCTCTGTCACAGCCTGTAGTTTTCCCTGGGGTGACCGGATCCCAGCGGCCTTATCCCAGCTGGGGGTCCTCCAGGCTATCGACAGTGGAGTGATCTTTCCAGCTTCCTTCCCCAGTTCTCTATGGGCATCTCACCACAGCTCCTGTATCAGGAATCCTTCACTGCAAGGCCAGGCTGGCTTCCTGTGAAATTCTGCAGGACTGTTTCACATTTGTACCGGCTTGTGTTCCTATGGTTTTGGCTGCTTCTGTATTATGGGACACCTGGGTATGTTCATAGAGTCATAGAGTTCTACAGCATGGAGACAGGCTCTTTGGCCCAAATTGGCCCATCCACACTAACAGCAAAGACGCTGACAGGATTGGAGGATTTGAGCTAAAGAGAGAGGTTAAATGGGCTGGGGATGTTTTCCCTGGAATGTCTGAGGCTGAGGGGTAACCCATATGGAGGTTTATAAAGCTATGAGAGGCATGGTTAGGATTAACTGACAAGGTCTTTTCCCTGGGGTGGGGTAGTCCAGAACTGGAGGGCCTAGGTTCAGGATGAGAGGGGAAAGATATAAAAGGAACGTAAGGAACAACGTTTTGATGTGGAGGGTGTTGCTTGTATGGAATGACCTGCCTGGTGAAGTGGTGGAGACTGGTACAATTACTGCATTTAAAAGGCATCTGGATGGGTATACGAACAGGAAGGGTTGAGAGGGATTTGGGCCAAGTGCTGCCAAATATGACGAGATTATGTTAGGATATGTGGATGGTGTGGATGAGTTGGACCGAAGGCCCTGTTTCTGTGCTGTCCATCTCTCTGACTGTAAATGTTTTGTACTGTCCATTTCCAGCCGTACACTTCACTGTTTCCCCTGTTTACCTTGGTCAGTTCTCCTCTCAAACACATGTCAATGGCTTTGGTTGTGATTGTTGGATGTGCTTTATGGTCACTTTAAAAATCCATCATCTCACTGAATTCCACTACACTACAATTTCCCAGAGGATATCTCAGTGTGACATTACTCCTTCCCTCAGCGTCATCACCCAACGGTCGATCTGAGATAGTCACCTCCCTGGCCATTTGCACAACGTGTTATTCAAAGAAACACTGACAGAAACATCCAAAGAGGAGTTCGGAGAACATCCCTTTTGCCGATGTGACTGTCCCAGATTATACAAAGACTGAAGTCTCCCAGAATTATCACAGTGCCTTTGCATTACACAGGAATACATTGGAATGTGTAACAGGGTTGAGCAATGAAATGCTGTTAGGCAGCCTCTAAACTGTTCTCCTGCTTGTGTTTTTGACACGTGTTACCCAGAATCTCCATTCAGGCTGATTCAGCTGCATCATCTGAGGCCAAATGCTTTCTCTGTCATGCCTTTGTTACCCATTACTGTCAGGGTTACCCATCCTGCACTCCCTGACATCCCTCAAGGAGGTGAACAATAGAATATTCATGTTCCACCTTTTGTTCACCCTGTCACCACTAAACCTCATTTATCTCTGTGCCACAGTCCATCCACCTTATTGCAGAGACTTTATCCAATCCAAAAAAGAACATTACAATTGACTCTTTCCACAATTTCTTGTCACAGTCCAATTCACTGATGTACAGTTTCAGTTAAACTCTGTCTCTTCCTGTTCCTTTCTGCTTGTCTTCAGCTACATCACCATTTTCTCTTTGGATTTGGAAAGTTCCTTTCACCTGAACCCTGGCCCTGCATCCTCTCTGTCAGTTTAAAGCCCTGTCCATAAGCTTACCGACATGGTTGACCAGGACACTGCTCCCAGCAGTGTTGTGTTTAATTCACTCATGGGATGTTGCTGTCTCTGGCTGGCCAGCATCGCATGCCCACCCCAAGCTGCCCTTGAGCTGAGTGCCTTGCTGGATCATTACAGAGATCAGTTTAGAGTCAACCCCATCGCTCTGGGTCTGGATCATGTGTAGACCAGGCCCACTGTCTATAATAGATTTCCTTCCTAAAAGGATATTAGGCAGTTAGATGGGTTATACTGGACACCGGCATTAACATCTGGATGAACAGTCGGGTGAGAATAGTACGAGGCCATCACCTGTCCCACTCGTAGCTCACCAGTCACTGAGTACTGATCCCCGTGCACTACGAATCACAACCCTTTTATCATGACCATTGTGTGATCCTGATACCTTCCTGCACTCTGCTGATATCACTCAGTCTCTCTCCATGTGGTATCCCTCACTGTGTGGGTCTAATTGCTGCCTCTGTCAGCGTCTCTCACTCTTGCAGCTCCTCCAGATCCTGAGCCAATGGAATACCCCATTCCAGAGAGACACAGCAGCACAGGCCAGGGATGGAGACTGGGATTTTCCAGATCTCTGTGGGACTCAGGGCCATTCTCCATGTGTAACCCTCACTGCATCAGTCTAATTCCCCATTCTGTCTGTTTCTCTGTCTCCTGTAGGTCATCTGGATGTTCCTGTCTCAGCCGAATTCCGAACTCCTGTCTCGTCCATAACCACATCAAAGACGGTTGGTCAGTCAGAGAGACATGAAGAGGGAGGTCTGGAGCCTTCAGTAAATCCTGCAGCCGGTAAGATCACTCACAGTAAACAGCACAGTGAGGGGTTAGTGACCTTCTGTATTCAGACCTGGAAGAGAGGACATAGACACAGAGCTGGGGAAGGAACAGCTACATTCTAGGCTTCATTCACATCATCTTGTGAGGGACCTGCTTTCACCTCTGCTGTACTAGTCCTCCCTGAGACTTCTCTCTCTGACTCTCTCTCTCACCCCCTCACTCTCATTCTCTCTTTCTCACCCTCTCTTTCTCTCTCACCCCCTCACTCACTCTCCACCCAAACTCTCTCTCTCACCCGACTTCTCTCTCCCCTCCCATCCCTCTCTCTCTCATCCCTCTGTCACTGGATCGCCCTCTATCTCTCCCTATCATGCTCTGCCTCCTCGCTATCTCTCTTTCTCTCTCTCTCGCTCGCTCTCTCTCTCTTTGTCCCCTTCTCGTGCGCTCTCTCGCTCTCAACCTCTCTGTCTCATTTCCATCCCCTCCCTCCTGCTCATTTGCACCTTTCTCTCTCTCTTGCCCCCTCTCTCTCTCGCTCACACCCCCTCGCACTCTCAACCCATCTCTCTCACCCTGTTTCTCTCCCCGCCTCTCACTCTCTTACCCTCTCTCTCTGCCCCTCTCGTGCTCTCTCCCCCCTCTCACCCCCTTTCTCTCACCCTATCGCTCTCATTCCCCCTTTCACCCTCTCCCCTTTCTCTCCCTCCTCTCTCTCCCCCTCTCTTCCCCCCTCTCTCACCCCCTTTCTCTCTCCCCCTCTCTCTCAGCCTCTCTTTCACCCCTCTCCCTCCCCCTTCCCGTCCCCTGTCTCTCTCCCCCCTCTCTCTTCCGCCTCTCTCTCACCCACTTTCTCTCACCTCCCTCTATCTCCCCCTTCTCCCCCTCTCTCTCTTCCACTCTCTCTCACCCCTCTCTCACACCCCTCTCTCCACCTCTCTCATTCCCCTCCCCACCCCTCTCTCTCCCCCCTCTCTCTACCCCCTCTCTCTCACCTCTCTCTCCTCTCTCTCACACCCCTCTCTCTCACCCCTTTCTCACCCCTCACCCCTGTCTCCATCACTCCCCCACTCTCCCACTCTCTACACCCCTCTCTCACTCACTCTCACTCCTCCACTCTCTCTCACCCCCTCTCTCTTTCTCACCCGCTCTCTCTTCCACCCCGATCTCTCTCATCGCCCCTCTCGCCCTCACCCTCTCACCCCTCACTCTCTTTCCACTCACTCTCTCTTACCCCCTCTCTCATCCCCTCTCTCTCACGCCTCTCTCTCACCTTCTCTCTCACCCTCTCTCAGTCTGTCTCTCTCTCACCCTCCCTTTCTCACCCGCTCTCTCTTCCACTCCGATCTCTCTCACACCCCTCTCTCTCTCAGCCCCCTCTCTCTCCCCAGTCTCTCCCACCCTGATCTCTCTCACACACCCCCTCTCTCACCCCTCTCTCTCACACACACCTCTCTCTCTCACCCCTTCTCTGTCACCCCCTCTCACTCACCCCCTCTCCCTCAGGCCCTCTCTCTCTCTCACCTCCTCTCTTTCTCAGCCTGTCTCTCTGTCACCCACTGTCTCTTTCTCACCCGCTCTCTCTTCCACCCCTCTTTCTCCCTCACTCCTCTCTCTCTCACCCCCTCTCTCTCACCCACTCTCTCCCTCCCCCCTCTCTCAGCCTGTATCTCTGTCACCCCCTGTCTCTTTCTCACCCGCTCTCACTTCCACCACTCTCTCTACCGCACCCCTCTCTCTCATCCCTCTCTCTCTCTCTCACCCCTCTCTCTCTTATCCCTCTCTCTAACACAAATCTCTCTCTCTCCCTCTCTCTCACCAGTTCTCTGTCACCCAGTCTCTCTCACCTCCTCTCTCTCAGGCCTTCTCTCTCTCACCCCTCTCTCTCTTTCACCCCTCACTATCTCTCACCTCTCTCTCACCCCTTTTCTCTCACCCCTTCTCTCTCACCCACTCTCTTTCACCCTCTCTCTCTCTCTCAGCCTGTCTCTCTCTCACCCGATCTCTCTCTCACCCCTCTCTCTCACACCCCTCTCTCTCACCCCTCTTTCTCACTCACCCGCTGTCTCTCTCACCCCACTCTCTCTCACTCCACTCTCTCACCCCTCTCCTTCTCCCACCCCCTCTCTCTCACCACTCTCTCTCTCACACCACTTCTCTCTCACCCTTCTCTCTCTCACTCCTCTCTCTCCCATCCCCATCTCTCTCCCACCCTGTCTCTCTCGAACCACTTTGTCTCTCACAGCCTCTCTCTCAAACCCCCTCTCTCTCACCCCCCTCCCTCTCAACCCCTCTCCATCTCAACCCTCGCTTTCACTCCTTCTCTCTCTCACCCTCTTCTCTCTCTCAACCCATCACTCTCTCTCAACCCGTCACTCTCTCCCCTCTCTCTCTCACCCCATCTCTCACCCCCTCTCTCCCCCTCTTCCCACCCTCTCTCTTTCTCATTCCCTCTCTCTCTCACCCCTCTCTCACACTGCCCCTCTCTCTCAACCCCCTCTCTCTCACTCCCCCCTCTCTCATACCCACTCTCTATCTCACCCCGACTCTCTCTCACCCTCTCTCTCTCCCCCTCTCTCTCACCCCGCTCTCTCTCACCACCCCCTCTCTCACCCCCCTCTCTCTCACTACCCCTTTCTCACACCCCTCTCTCTCACTCCCTCTCTCTCTCATCCCCTCTCTCTCACTACCCTTTCTCACACCCCTCTCTCTCACCCCCTCTCTCTCTCACCCCCTCTCTCTCTTACCCCCTCTCTCTCTCACCCCTCTCTCCCAAACCCCATCTCTCTCACTCCCCCTCTCTCACCCCTCTCTCTCTCTCTCTCACCCCCCTCTCTCTCTCACACCCTCTGCCTCACCACCTCTCTCCCACACCCTCCTGTCTCAACCCCCCTCTCTCTCATCCCCCTCTCTCAACCCCCATCTCTCAACCCCTCACTTTCTCCCACCTCACTCCTCTCTCTGTCACCCCCTCTCTCTCCCACCCCAATCTCTCTTATTCTTATTCCCCTCTCTCTCACTCTCTCTCTTTCATCCCCCCTCACCCCTCTCTCTCTCACCTGCTCTCTCTCGCTCTCTCAAACCACCTCTCTCTCTTACCCCCTCTCTCTCAATCCCACACCCTCTCTCCCCCCCTCTCTAACTCCACTCTTTCTCTCCCCTTTGTCTCTCCCCTTTCTCTCACTCCCCTCACATCACCCGCTCTCCCTCTCACCCCTTCTCTCTCTCACCCTCTCATCTCACCCTCTTTCTCACCTCCCTCATCCCCTCTATCTCTCACCTGCTCTCTCTTGCTCTTCCAAACCATATCTCTCTCTCCCCTCTCTCTTTCTCTTTCACCCCTCTCTCTTTCCCAGCAACTCTCTCTCTCACCTTCTCTCAACCCCTCTCTCACCCCCTCTCAACCCCTCACCCGCACTCTCTCTCACCCCTCTCCCTTGCTCTCAAACCTCCTCTTTCTCTTACCCTTCTCTCTCTCACTCCCTCCCTCTCTCCCACTCAATGTCTCTCTCTCTCACCCCATCTCACTCACACCGTATCTCACTCAACCCCTCTCTTACCCACGTTCTCTCTCTCCCAGCTGCTCTCTGTCTCACCTCCACTCTTTCTCTGACCCACTCTCACTCCCCCTTTTTCTGTCCCCCTTTGTCTCTCCCCTTTTCTCTCTCACTCCCTCACATCGCCCCATCTCTCATCCCTCTTTCTCACTCACCCGCTGTCACTCTCAGCCCACTCTCTTTCTCACTCCACTCTCTCTCCCACCCCTCCCTCTCTATCTCACCCCCCTCTCGCTCACCACTCTCTCTCTCACCCTTCTCTCTCTCTCACACACCTCTCCCTCCCATCCCCATCTCTCTCCCACCCTGTCTCTCTCGAACCCTTTTCTCTCTCACACCCTCTCTCTCAACTCCCCTCTCTCTCACTCCCCTCTCTCTCACTCCCCTCTCTCTCACCCCCCTCTCTCTCACCCCCCTCTCTCTCACTGCCCTCTCTCTCACCCCCCTCTCTCTCACTCCCCTCTCTCTCACCCCCCTCTCTCTCACTCCCATCTCTCTCTCTCATGCCCACTCTGTCTCACCCTCCTCTGTCTCATCCCTGCTCTCTTACCAACCTCTCTCTCACCCCCACTCTCTCTCTCTCCCACTCCCTCTCCCACACCCCCTCTCTCACCCCCCCACACATCCACTCTTTCTCTGACCCCCTCTCTTTCTACCTCCTCTCTCTTTCTCAGCCCTCTCTCTCTCCTCCTCTCTGTTTCTCACCCTTCTCTCCCTTTCTCACCCCTCTCTCTCTCACCCACTCTCTCACCTCCTCTCTCTCTCACCCTCTTCTCTCTCATACCCTCTCATCTCACCCTCTCTCTCTCACACCTCCTCATCCCCTCTCTCTCACCCGCTCTCTCACTCCATCAAATCCCCCACTCTCTCACCCCCTCTCTCTCACTCCCTCTCTCTTTCTCAGCCCATCTCTCTCTCTTACTCTCTCTCTCTCACTCCTTCCCTCTTTCCCACTCTCTCTCTTTCTCCTCCCCTCTCTCTTTCTCACTCCCTCTCGCTCTCACCCCAACTCACTCTCACCCTCTCTCTCAATCTCTCTCTCTCCCCCACATCTTCTCTCCCACCCCTTCTCTGTCTCACTACCACTCTTTCTCTGACACACTCTGTCTCCCCCTTTGTCTCTCCTCCCCTTTCTCTCTCCCCCTTTCTCTCACACACCCCCTCACATCGCCCTCTCTCTCTCACAACCCTCTCTCTCACTCACCCACTCTCTCTCACCCCACTCTCTCTCTCACCCTCTCTCTCACCCCGTCTCTCTCTCTCACCCTTTCTCTCATTCCCTCATCCCCTCTCTGTCACTCACCCGCTCTCTCTCTCACCCCATTCTCTCTCTCACTCTCTCTCTCTTACCCTCTCTCTCACCCCCCTTATCCCTCTCTCTCTCTCACCCTCTCTCTCTCATTCCTCTCTCTCTTTCTCAGGCCCTCTCTCTCATCCCCCTTCTCTATTTCTCTCAACTCCATAACTCACCCCCCTTTCGCCCCTTCACCCGCTCTGTCTCTCACCCCCCTCTCTCTCTCAAACCTCCTCTCTCTCTTAAGCCCTCACCCGCTCTCTCTCGCGCCCCCTCTCTCTCTTAGCCTTCTCTTTCTCTCAGTCACTCCTTCTTTCCCACCCTCTCCCAGTCTCTTTCTCATCCCCTCTCTCTCCTTCTCACTCCCTCTCTTACCCCATCTCACTCTCACCGTCTCTCACTCTCACCCTTCTCTCTCTCTCACCCCTCTCTCTCCCATCCCCATCTCTCTCTCTCCCGTTCTCGCTCGAATCCTCTCCCTCTCACCCCTCGCTCTCACCCCCCCTCACACCCCTCGCTCTCAACCCCTACTCTCAATCCCTCTCTCTCTCACCCCTCTCTCTCACCCCTTCTCTTTCTCACCCCTCTTCTCGCTCTCAACCCCTACTCTCAACCCCTCTCCCTCTCACCCCTCGCTCTCACCCCCCCTCACACCCCTCGCTCTCAACCCCTACTCTCAATCCCCCTCTCTCTCTCACCCCTCTCTCTCACCCCTTCTCTTTCTCACCCCTCTTCTCTCTCTCAACCCCTCTCCCTCTCACCCCTCGCTCTCACCCCCCCTCACACCCCTCGCTCTCAACCCCTACTCTCAATCCCCCTCTCTCTCACCCCTCTCTCTCACCCCCTCTCTTTCTCACCCCTCTTCTCTCTCTCAACACCTCTCTCTCAACCCCTCTCACTCTCAAACATGCTCTCTCTCACCCCCTCACCCGCTCTCTCTCACACCGCCTCTCCCTCATACCCTTCTCTCTCTCACTCCCTCCCTCTCTCCTACCCTCTCTCTGTCTAGTTTTCATCCCTCTCTCTCTTACTCCATCTCACTCCCATTTCTCTCTCTCAACCGCTCTCTCTCTCTCCCACCCCCTCTCTCCCACCCCCTCTCTCCCACCCCTTCTCTCCCACCCCCTCTCTGTCTCACCTCCACTCTTTCTCTGACCCACTCTCGATCCCACTTTGTCTGTCCTCCATTCTCCCTCACCCCACTCACCTTGCTCTCTCTCTCTCTCACCCCTCTCTCTCACTCACACCCTCTCTCTCACCCCACTCTCTCTCTCACCCCACTCTCTCTCTGGCACCTCTCTCTCTTCCACCCCTCTGTTTCTCACCCTCTCTCTCTCTCTTCCACTCCCTCTCTTTCTCACTCCCTCTCCCTCTCACCCCCTCTCTCTCTCTCACCCCACTCTCTCTCTCACCCTTCTCTCTCTCTCTCACCCCCTCTCCCATCCCCATTTCTCTCCCACCCCCTCTTCATCTCAACCACTCTTTCTCAAAACCTCTCTCTCGAACCCTCTCTCTCAACCCCTCCCTCAACCCCTCTCTCTCAACCCCTCTCTCTCTCTCACCCCTCTCTCTCCCATCCCCATCTCTCCCCCATCCCGTCTCTCTCGAACCCCTTTCTCTCTCACACCCTCTCTCTCAACCCCCTCTCTTACTCCCCTCTCTCTCAATCCCTCTCACTCTCAAACCCCCTCTCTCTCTCATCCCCTCTCTCTCAACCCCTCTTCTCAAGCCCTCTCTCTCAACCCCTCTCTCTCTCACCCTTTCTCTCTCTCACCCTCTCTCTCTCAGCCCCCCTCTCCCTCACCCTGCCCTCTTTCATCCCCGCTCTCTCACCACCTCTCTCTCACCCCCACTCCCACACCCCTCACATCCACTCTTTCTCTGACCCCCTCTCTTTCTCCCCTTCTCTCTCTTTCTCAGCCCTCTCTCTCTCTCCCCTTCTCTCTTTCTCACCCTTCTCTCACCCACTCTCTCACCCCCTTCCCTCTCTCTCACCCTCTCTCTCTCACACTCTCTCTCTCACCCCCTCATCCCCTCTCTCTCTCTCGCCCACTCTCTTTCGCTCTCTCAAACCCCCTCTCTCTCTCACCCTCCCTCTCTATCTTTCTCAGCCCCCCACTCTCTCACCCCCCTTCTCTCTATCAACCCCATATCTCACCCCCTCTCGCCCCCTCACCCGCACTGTCTCTCACCCGTCTCTCTCTCTCAAACCTCCTCTCTCTCTTAACCCCTCACCCACTCTCTCTCACACCCCCTCTCTCTCTTACCTTTCTCTTTCTCTCACTCCCACCCTCTCTCCCAGTCTCTTTCTCACCCCCCTCTCTCCTCACTCCCTCTCTTACCCCATCTCACTCTCACCGTCTCTCTCTCTCACCCTTCTCTCTCTCTCTCTCACCCCTCTCTCTCCCATCCCGATCTCTCTCTCTCCCTCTCTCTCGAACCCTCTCCCTCTCACCCCTCGCTCTCACCCCCTTCACACCCCTCGCTCTCACGCCTCCTCTCTCAACCACTCTCTCTCCCACCCCCTTCTCTCACCCCTTCTCTTTCTCACCCGTCTTCTCTCTCTCAAACCCTCTCTCAACCCCTCTCTCTCTCAAACCTCCGCGCTCGCTTACCCCCTCACCCGTGCTCTCACACCATCTCTCTCTCTCCTATCCTTCTCTCACTCATTCCCTCCCTCTCTCCCACCCTCTCTCTGTCTGTTTCTCATTCCTCTCTCTCTTACCCCCATCTCCCTCTCACCGTCTCTCTCTCAACCCCTCTCTCTCCCACGCTCTCTCTCCCACCCCTTCTCTGTCTTACCTCCACTCTTTCTCTGACCCACTCTCACTCCCACTTTGTCTCTCCCCCTTTTTCTCACACCCCACTCTCTCACTCACCCGCTCTCTCCCTCACCCCACTCTCTCTCTCCCCACTCTCTCTCTCCCACCCCTCTCTCTCTTCCACTTCCCCTCTTTCTCACTCACTCTCCCTCTCACCCTTCTCTCTCTCTCCCTCTCTCTCCCACCCCATCTTTCTCCATTCCCCATCTGTCCCACCCCCTCTCTCTCCCTCTCTCACGAACCCTCTCTCTCTCACACCTCTCTCTCAAACCCCCCTCACATCCCTCGCTCTCACCCCCCCTCACAACCCCTCTCTCCCTCACCCCTCTCTCTCACCCCTTCTCTTTCTCACACCCTCTGTCTCACCCTCTCTCTCACCCCCTCGCTCAACCCCTCTCTCTCACCACCTTCTCTCAACCCTCATCTCTCAACACCCCTCACTCTCTTCCTCGTTCACTCCCCCTCTCAACCCTTCACACACTCTATCTCTCTCTGTCACCACCTCTCTCTCCCACCCCAATGTCTCTCACATCCCCTCTCTCTCACCTCCCTCTCTCACTCTCTATCTCACACCCCTCTTCTCTCTCTCAAACCCTCTCTCAACCTCTCTCTCTCTCTCTCAAACCTCCGCGCTCTCTTACCCCCTCACCCGCTCTCTCACACCATCTCTCTCTCCTACCCTTCTCTCTCTCATTCCCTCCATCTCTCCAACCCTCTCTCTATCTCTTTCTCAGCCCCTCCCTCTTTCTGACTCCCTCTCTCTCACCCCTCGCTCTCACCCCCCTCGTTCTCAACCTCTCTCTCTCTTCCCCTCTCTCTACCACCCTCTTTCTCACTCCCATCTCCCTCTCTCACACCCTCCGCTCTCTCTCTTCCCCCCAATTCTCACCAACTTCTCTCTCTCACCCCCACTCTCTTTCTCATCCACCTCTCTCTCTCTCAGCCCCCCCCTTACCGCCCTCTCACCCAGCTCTCTCACACACCTCTTTCTCCCATCTCCCTCTCAAAACCCCGCTATCTCCCCCCCACCTCCCTCACCCCCCTCTCTCACCCCCTCTTCCACCCCATCCCCCACACACTCCCTCACGCACCGCCCCCTCTCACCCCCCTCACCCTCCTCTTACACCCCCCTCAACCTCCTCTCTCTGTCATCCGTCTCTCTCTCACCACACTAACTCTCTAACCTTCTCTCACCCCTCTCTCTCCCCCACCCCTCTCTCTCACCCTTTCTCTCACCTCTCTCTCACACCCTTCTCTTTCACACCCTCCCTCTCTCATCCCGTCCCTCTCTCACACCCTCCCACCCTCACACCCTCCCTCTCTCCCCCTCTCTCTCTCACCTCCCTCTCTCACTCTCTCTCTCACACACTCACACACACCCTCGCTCCCTCACCCCCACCCTCTCTCCCACCTTCTCTCTATCCCTTTCTCATTACCTCTCTCTCCTTCTGACTCCATCTCTCTAACCCCCTCTCTCTCTCACCCCCCTCATTCTCACCCTCTCTCTCTCTTCCCCTCTCTCACACCCTCTCTCTCTCACTCCCATCTATCTCTCTCTCTCAATACCCCTCTCTCTCACCCTCCCCTCTCTCTCATCCCCCTCTCACCAACGTCTCTCTCTCAACCCCACTCTCTCTCTCACCCACCTTTCTTTCAGCACCCCCTCACCACCCTCTCACCCAGCTCTCTCACACACCTCTCTCTCTCTCCCATCCCCCTTTCACAGTCCCTCTATCTTCCCCCTCACCTCCCTCATCCCCCTCTCCCACCCCCTCTCCCACCCCCATCCCCCACACATTCCCTCACACACCGCCCCCTCTCACTCCCCTCCCTCTTCCCCCTCCCTCACCCTCCTCTTACACCCCCCTCACTCAACCCACTCTCTCTGTCATCCCTCTCTCTCTCACCACTCTAAGTCTCTCCCCCTCTCTCACCCCTCTCTCTCACTCTCTCTCACCTCTCTCTCCCCCACCCCTCTCTCTCACTCTCTCTCACCTCTCTCTCACACAGCCCTCTCTCTCACGCCGTCCCTCTCTCATCCCGTCCCTCTCTCATACCCTCCCTCTGTCCCCACTCTCTACCCCCCTCTCTCCCCTTCTCTCTCTCCCCCTCTCTACCCCTCTCACACCCCTCTCTCTCACCCTACCTCTCTCGTCCCGTCCCTCTTCCCCCTCCCACTCTCTTCCCTCCTCTCTCACACTCTCCCTATCTCAACCCCTCTCTCTCAGCCCATCTCTCTCTCTCAGGCCCTCCCGCTCTCACAGCCCCCCTCTCTCTCACCCCACTCTCTCATCCCACTCTCTCTCCCCCTCTCTATTACACCCTCTCTCTCATACCCGTCACACCTCCCTCTCTCCACCACCACTCCCCCCTCTCTCCCCCTCTCTCACCCCTCTCTCTCAACCCTCTCTCTCACCCACTCTTTCTCGCTCCCTCTCGCTCTCACCACTCACTATCTCTCTCACCCCCTCTCTCTCACCGCCTCTCTTTCACCGCGTCTCTAAGGCCCTCTCTCTCATGCACCTCTCTCTCACACCCCTTTTCTCACCCAACTAGTTATATCTCTCCCCCTTGCTCTCTCTGACCCCCTCTCTCTCACATCCTCTCTCTCTCCACCCTGCTCTCTCACTCACACCTCTCTCTCTCTGTCACCCCTCACCCTCTCTCTCTGACCTCTCTCTCTCTCTCACCCCTTCACTCTATCTTCCCCGCTTACACCCTCTCTCTTACCCGCCTCTCTGTCTCTCTCTCTCACCCCTTTTTCCCCCGCCCTCTCTCTCATCCCCACCTCTCTCTCGCTCTATTACATTCTGTCTCTCGCTCCCTTTTTCTCTCTCTCATTCCCCTTCTCTCTTGTGCTCTGTCTCACACCCCACTCTCTCTCTCTCTGTTATACCCCCTCTCTCGCACCCTCTTTCTCTCGTTCGCCCCATTTCTCTCTCTCTCTTTTGCCTCCTTTCTTCCTCCCTCCTCCTTGCTCTCGTTCTGTCTTTCTCTAGCGCCCTACTCTCTCACACACTCTCCCTCACACGCCTCTAACTCTCTCATCCGTTCACTTGTTCTCTCTCTCTGTCTCTGTGTCTCTCTCTCTCAACCCCTCATTCACTGTCTATCTCTCCCCCTCTCTCACCCCTTTCACTTTCTCTCTCTCTCGGGTCCCATCTCTCTCATCCCTCTTTCTCTCGCTGTCTCCCTTTCTCTCAATACCTCTCTCTCACCCCCCCTCTCTCCCACTCTCTCTCCCACCCACCACTCTCTCCCACCCTCACTCTCTTCCATTCCCCCTCTCTTTCCCACCCCTCTGTCTCTCACCCCCTCACTAGCTCTCTCTCACCCTCTCTCTCTCAAACCTCCTCTCTCTTACCCTCTCACTCGCACTCTCTCAAACTGCCCCTCTCTCTTACCCCTCTCTCTCTCACCCCCTCCCTCTCTCCCACCCTCTCTCTGTCTCTTTCTCATCCCCCACTCTCCTTCTTACTCCCTCTCTCTCTCACAACCCACCTCACTCTCAACACCTCTCTCACTCACACCTCTCTCACCTCTCTCTCTCTCTAACCCCTCTCTCTCTCACCCCTCTTTCTCTCACCCCCTCTCTCTCAAACCCTCTCTCTCACCCTTCCTCTCACCCTCTCTCTCTCACACCCCCTCCTCCTCCTCTCTCTCACCCGCTGTCTCTCGCTCTCTCAAACCCCCTCTCTCTCTAAACCCCCCTCTCTCACCCCTCGCTCTCTCTCACCCTTCTCTCTCTTTGTCAGCCCCTCGCTCTCTCACCCCTTCTCTCTCACCCCCTTTCTCTCAGCCCCTTTCTCTCTTACCCCCTCACTCTCGAACTCTCTCTCTCTCACCCCTCTCTCTCAACCCCCTCTCTCTCTCCCTCTCTCTCTCAACCACCCTCTCTCTCCACCTCTCTCTCGAACCCTCTCTCTCTCACCCCCCTCACCCACCCCTCTCAACCCCTCTCTCTCTCATCCCTCTCTCTCACCCCTTCTCTTTCTCACACCCTCTGTCTCACCCGCTCTCTCTCACCCCCTCTCTCAACCCCTTCTCTCAACCCTCACCTCTCAACACCCCTCAGCCTCTCTCTCGCTCACACCCTCTCTCACCCCCTTACCCTCTCTCTCTCTGTCACCCCCTCTCTCTCTACCACCCTCTCTCGCCACCTCTCTCTCGAACCCTATCTCTCTCACCCCCCTCACCCACCCCTCTCAACCCCTCTCTCTCTCTCACCCCTCTCTCTCACCCTTCTCTTTCTCACACCCTCTGTCTCACCCGCTCTCTCTCACCCCCTCGCTCAACCCCTCCCTCTCACCCCTTCTCTCAACCCTCACCTCTCAACACCCCTCACTCTCTCCCTCGCTCACACCCTCTCTCACACCCTTACCCTCTCTCTCTGTCACCCCCTCCCTCTCCCACCCCAATGTCTCTCACATCCCTATTTTCTTCTTCTTAGAAAAAAAAAAGAAAAGTGGGCGGCACGGTGGCACAGTGGTTAGCACTGCTGCCTCACAGTGCCAGAGATCCGGGTTCAATTCCCACCTCAGGCGACTAACTGTGTGGAGTTTGCACGTTCTCCCCGTGTCTGCGTGGGTTTCCTCCGGGTGCTCCGGTTTCCTCCCACAGTCCAAAGATGTGCAGGTCAGGTGAATTGGCCATGCTAAATTGCCCGTAGTGTTAGGTAAGGGGTAAATGTAGGGGTATGGGTGGGTTGCGCTTCGGCGGGGCGGTGTGGACTTGTTGGGCCGAAGGGCCTGTTTCCTCACTGTAAGTAATCTAATCACATCCCCTCTGTCTGACCTCCCTCTATCACTGTCTCTCTCACACACACACTCGCACACAGCCTCTCTCCCTCACCCCCTCCCTCTCTCTATCTCTTTCTCATCCCCTCTCTCTTTCTGACTCCCTCTCTCTCACCCCCTCTCTCTCACCCCCCTCGTTCTCAACCTCTCTCTCTCAACCACCCTCTTTCTCACTCCCATCTCCCTCTCTCACACCCTCCGCTCTCTCTCATCCCCCCTCTCTCACCAACTTCTCTCTCTCACCCCCACTCTCTTTCTCATCCACTTCTCTCTCTCTCAGCCCCCCTCACCGCCCTCTCACCCAGCTCTCTCACACACCTCTCTTTCTCCCATCTCCCTCTCAAAACCCCGCTATCTCCCCCCACCTCCCTCACCCCCCTCTCTCACCCCCTCTTCCACCCCATCCCCCACACACTCCCTCACGCACCGCCCCCTCTCATCCCCCCACCCTCCTCTTACACCCCCCTCAACCTCCTCTCTCTGTCATCCCTCTCTCACCACTCTAACTCTCTAACCTTCTCTCCCCCTCTCTCTTCCCCTCTCTCTCTCTCCCCCCCACCCCTCTCTCTCACCCTCTCTCTCACCTCTCTCTCACACCCTTCTCTCTCACACCCTCCCTCTCTCCCCCTCTCTCCCACCTCTCTCGCTCCCCGTCTCTCCCCCTCCCTCCCTTCTCACACCCCCCTCTCTCTCACCCTCCCTCTCTCGTCCCGTCCCTCTTTCTCCCCTCCCACTCTCATCCCTCCTCTCTCTCACTCTCCCTATCTCACCCCCTCTCTCTCACCCCCTCTCTCTCTCTATGCCCCTCTCTCTCTCAGCCCCTCTCTCTCACACTCCCCCTTTCTTTCTCACCTTGTTATAACTCTTCCCCTCGCTCTCTCTCACCCCCCCTCTCTCTCAACCCACTCTCTCGCCCCCTCTCTATTACACCCTCTCTCTCACGCCCTTCTAACTCTCTCACCTCTTCACACCCCTCTCTCTCCACCACCTCACCCCCTCTCTCACCCACTCTCTTTCTCACTCCATCTCTCTCCCCACTAACTCCCTCTCTCTCCCCACTCACTATCTCTCTCACCCCCTGTCTCTCACCTCCTCTCTCTCTCACGCTCTCTCTCTCTAAGCCCCTCTCTCTCTCTCAGCCCTCTCTCTCACACACCCTCTTTCTTTCTCACCTTGTTATATCTCTCCCCCTCGCTGTCTCTCACCCTCTCTCTCTCACCCCTTTCTCTCTGTCACCGCTCACCCTCTCTCCCCGTTACACCCTCTCCCTCACCCCTCTCTCACTCACACACACCCCTTCACCCTCTCTCCCCAGCTCACACCCTCTCTCTCTTACCCACCTCTCTGTCTCTCTCTCTCTCCCCTCTCTCTCTCTCACCCCTCTCTCCCCTGCCCTCTCTCTTATCCCGCCCTCTCTCTCGCTCTATTGCCTTCTGTCTCTCGCTCCCTTTTTCTCTCTCTCATTCCCTTTCCCTCTCGCACTCTGTCTCACACCCCGCTCTCTCTCTCTCTCTGTATACTCCCTCTCTCACTCCCTTTTTCTCTCGTTTGCCCCATTTCTCTCTCTCTCTTTTGACCCCTTTCTTCCTCCCTCCTCCTTGCTCTCGTTCTGTCTCTCTCTCTACCGCCCACTCTCTCACCCCATCTCCCTCACACCCCTCTAACTCTTTCATCCGTGCACTCGTTCTCTCTCTCTCTCGCTGTCTCTCTCTCTCTCTCTCAACCCGTCATTCACTGTCTATCTCACCACCTCTCTCACTACTTTTGCTCTCTCTCTCTCGCGTCCCATCTCTCTCATCCCTCTTTCTCTTGCTGTCCCCCTTTCTCTCTCAATCCCTTCTCTATCTCTCCCCCTTTCTCTCACCCCCCCACTCTCTCTCCCACCCACCTCTCTCTCCCACCCCCCACTCTCTTCCATTCCCCCTCTCTTTCCCACCCCTCTGTCTCTCACCCCCTCACTCGCTCTCTCTCTCCCCTCTCTCTCTCAAACCTCCTCTCTCTTACCCTCTCACTCGCACTCTCTCTCACACCCCCCTCTCTCTTACCCCTCTCTCTCACCCGTCTCTGTCTCTCTCCAACCCCCTCTGTCTCACTCCCCTTCTCTCTCACTCCCCCACTCTCTAACAACGTGATCTCTCTCAAACCCCCTCTCTCTGTCACCCTCCACTTACCCCCTCCCCCCTCTCTCCCCACTCTCTCTCCCCACTCCCCCTCTCACCTCTCTCTCTCTCACCCCCTCTCACTCAGCTCTCTCTCCCAAACCCTCTCTCTCCCATCCCCTCCCTCCCACCCCCTCTATCACACACACACTCTCTCAGCCCCTCTCTCTCACCTCCTCTCTCACCCCACCTCTCTCACACACCCTCTCTCTCACTTCCACTCTCTCACTCCCTCTCTCTCTCCCCCCTCTGTCTCAACACATCTCTGTCACGACCTCTCCTCCACTCTCTCTCCCCATTACTCCCCCCTCTCCCCATCTCTCTCCTCTCTCCCCCTCTCTTCCCCTCTCTCTCCCCCTTCCCCCTCTCTCTCCCCCCTCTGCCCCTTCTCTCTCTCCCCTTCTCTCCCCACTCTCTCCTCTCTCTCGCCATCTCTCTCCCCCTTCCCCCTCTCTCCCCTCTCTCCCCCTCTCTCTCCCCTCTCTCTCCCCTTCTCACTGCCCCCACTCCCACCCCCTCTCCCTCCCCCTCCCTCACCCCCCTCGCTCCCCTCTCTTGCCCCCCTCAATCTCTCGCATCCTCTCTCACTTTTCGTCTTGCTCTCTTCCTCTCTCTCTCCCCCTCTTTCTCTTCCCCCTCTTTCACCCCCCTCTTTCTCTCTCAACCCCTCTCTCTATCACCCCTCTTTCTCGCACTCTCTCTGTCTCTCACCCCTCTCTCTCTCCCCCTCTCTCTCTCTGTCACCCCCTCTCTCTCCCACCCCAATCTCTTTCACATCCCCTCTCTCTCAAACGCACTCTCACACGCCCTCGCTCTCTCATCCCCCTCACTCTCTCCCACCCCTCTCTGTCCCTCACTCCCCTCTCTCTCACCCCTCTCTCTCTCTCAGACCCCTCTTTCTCTCTCAACCACTTTCTCTTACACACCCTTCTCTCTCGCACTCCCCCTCTCTCTCTCACCCCCCTCTGTCTCACCCCCTCTCACCCAGCTCTCTCTCTCTCACCCCCTCTCTCTCCTACCCCCTCTCTCTTCCACGCTCTCTCTCTCTCAACCCTCTCACTCACCCCTCTCTCTCACCCCCAGACCCCTCCCTCTCATCCCATTGTCTCTCTCTCAACCCCACTATCGCTCACCCCCTCTGTCTCTCACCCCACTCTCTCACTCTCTCTCTCTCACTCCCTCTCTCTCACTCCCTCTCTCTCACCACCATCTCTCTCAACCACCCTCACTCTCTCATCCGCTCACTCTCTCACACCCTCACACACACCCCCTCTGTCTCTCAACCCTCTCTCTCTCACCCCCTCACCCTCTCTCACACACGTTCTCTCTTACCCCTCACTCTCTCTCTCTCTAACCCCTCCCCCCACCCCTCTCGCTCACCCCCTCTCTCTCTCGCCTATTCTCTCTCTCACACCATCTCCTTCTCACTCCACTCTCTCTTACCCCCCACCCCACTTTCTTTCCCTCAATCACACCCTGTCTCTCCCCCCTCTCACCCATTCTCTCTTTCTCACTCACTCTCTCTTTCTCACTTACACTCTCTCTGTATTCACTCTCTGTCTTTCTCACTCCCTCTCTCTCTCACCCCCTTTCTCTCAAAACCACACTCTCTCTCCCCCTCTCTCTCTCCCCTCTCTCTACCCCCTCTCTTGCCCCCACTCTCTACCCCCTCTCTTGCCCCCACTCTCTACCCCCTCTCTCCCCTGTCTCTCAAACCCCCTCTCGCTCACTCCCATCTCACTCTCTCACCCCACTGTCACTCTAACCCCTCTCTCTCTCTCCCCCTGCCCCTCTGTTTCAAACCCCTTCTCTCTCTCACACCCCGCTTTCGTACCGCCTCTCTCGCACTTCCTCTATCTCACCCCCTCTCTCTCAACACCTCTCTCTCTCCCCCTCTCTCTCTCCCCCTCTCTCTCCCCCTCTCTCTCTCCCCTCTCTCTACCCCCACTCTCTACCCCCTCTCTCCCCTGTCTCTCACACCCCCTCTCTCTACTCCCATCTCACTCTCTCACCCCACTGTCACTCTCACCCCTCTCTCTCTCTCCCCCTGCCCCTCTGTTTCAAACCCCTTCTCTCTCTCACATCCCGCTTTCTCACCGCCTCTCTCGCACTTCATCTATCTCACCCCCCCTCTCTCCCTCCTCTCTCTACCCCTCTCTCTCCCCGCTCTCCCCCTCTCTCTCCCTCCTCTCTCTACCCCCTCTCTCTCCCCTTCTCTCTCACCCTTCTGCCCCCTCTCTCTGCACCATCTTTCTGCCCCCAATCCTGCCCTTTTCCCCCTCCCTCGCCCCCTCTCTCCGCTCCGCTCTCCCCTCCTCTCTCGTCCCCTCTCTTGCACCACTCTCTCACCCCCATCTCTCTCTCTCTCGCGTCCTCTCTCTCTCACTCTTCCGCTCGCTCTCTTCCTCTTGCTCTTTCTCTCTCATTCTCTCACCCTCTTCTCACGCTCTCTCTCTCCCTGCCTCTCTCCCTCTCTCTTGCCTCCCTCTCTCTTATCCCACGGTCTCTCTCGCTCGCTCTCTGTCCCTCGTGCTCTCTCTCTCTCTGTCGCTCATGCTCTCTCTGTCTGTCTCACTCTCTCTCTCTCTCTCAGTCCACACTACCTCTCTCACCTCTTCTCTCTCACTCTTGCTCTATCTCTCTCTCTGTCTGTCACTCTCTCTCTCCGTCTTTCTCTCTCTCAGTCCTCCCCCTCACCTCCTCTCTCTCAACTCATCTTTCTCAACCCCTCTCTCTCCCCCTCTCTCTAATCCTCTCTCTCTCACACACACCTCCTCTTTCCCCCGTCTCTCTCTCAACCCCCCTCTCTCTCAACCGTTCTCTCTCACCCCTCTCACTTAACCCTCCTTCTCACCCCCTTCTCTCTCTCTGACCCCCTTCTTGCTCTCAAACCCTCACTCTCTCACCGTCTTTCACCACTCCTCTCTCTCTCACACTCTTTCTCTCTTAACCCGCGCTCTCTCTCTAACTCCTCCCCCCTCACCCCCATGGCTCACCCCGCTCTCTCTTTCCCTCTCTCTCTCACCCCTCTCTTTCTCTCTCAACCCCTCTCTCTCACCACACTCTCTCACACCCTCTCTCTCACCTGTCTCTCTCTCACCCCTCTCTTTCTCTATCAACCCCTCTCTTTCACCCCTCTTTCTCCCACTCCCTCTCTCTCTCACTCCCCTCACCACCCCCTCTCTCAACACCCCTCAATCTCTCATCCCCTCACTCTGTCTCCCCCTCAGTCTCTCACCCCCTCTCTCTCAATCCCTCTCTCTCTCACGTCCATCTCTCTCTCACCCGCCTCTCTCTCCCCTCTCTCTCCATCACCCCTCTCTCTCCCACCCCAATCTCTTTCACATCACCCACTCTCTCGCTCCCTCTCTCTTACCCCCTCCCTCACTCACCCCTCTCTCTCTCCCACCCCCTCTCTGTCACTCACTCCCACCTCTCCATCACACTGCCCTCTCAGCCAGCTCTCTCTCTCACCCCCTCTCTCTCCCACCTCCCTCTCTCTAAACCCTTTCTCTCCCTCACCCCTCTCGCTCCAACCACCAACCCTCTCTCTCAATCCCCCTCGCTCTCTCGCCCCACTCTCTCAACCCCTCTCTCTCACTCCCTCTCTCTCTCTTAGCCTTCTCTCACATCCCCTCTCTCTCACCACATTCTCTCTCTCTTTGTCCCCCCCTTGTCTCGCACCCCTCCTCTCTCAACCCCCTCTCATCCCCCCCCTGTCTCACCCCCTCTCTCTCACCCGCTCTCTTTCTCACTCATGCTCGCTATTTCTCACTTACACTCTCTCTCTTTTTCACTCACTCTCTCTCTTTCTCACGCCCTCTCTCTCACCCCCTCTCTCTCAAACCCCCTCTCTCTCTCCCCTCTCTCCCTTCTCTCTCCCCTCTCTCCTGCCCTCTCTCTCTCCCCTCTCTCTACCCCCTCTCTTGTCCCCAATCTCTACCCCCTCTCTTCCCTGTCTCTCAAACCCCCCTCTCTGACTCCCATCTCACTCTCTCACCCCACTCTCACTCTCTCAACTCACTCTCTTTCTCACCCCACGTCTCTCTCTCTCCCACCCCCTCTGTCTCACACCCCTTCTCTCTCTCTCTCACACCTCTCTTCCTCACCCCTCTCCCTCACTTCCTCTCTCTCACCCCCTCTCCCTCAACACCTCTCTCTCAAACCCTCTCTCCCCCCTCTCTCTCCCCCCCTCCCTCGTCTCTCTCCTCCTCTCTCTCCAGTTCGCTCTCACCTTTCTCTCCCCCCTCTCTGCCCCCTCTCTCCTCCCTCTCTGTGCTGTCTCTCTGCCCCCAATCCCACCCACTCACCCTCCCTCGCCCCCTGTCTCCCCTCCTCTCTCCCCTCCTCTCTCAGCCCCCTCTCTCGCACCTCTCTCTTACACCCCTCTCTCTCGCATCCTCTCTCTGTCACTCTTCCGCTCTCTCTCTTCCTCTTGCGGTCTCTCTCACTCTCTCACCCTCTTCTCACGCTCTCTCTCTCTCTCTCCCTGCCTCTTTCACTCTCTCTTGTCACCCTCTCGCTCTCATCTCATGGTCTGTCTCACTCGCGCTCACTCTCGCTCGTGCTCTCTCTCTCTCTGTCGCTCATGCTCTCTCTGTCTGTCTCACTCTCTCTCTCTCTCAGTCCAACCTGCCACTCTCACCTCTTCTCTCTCAGTCTTGCTCTATCTCTCTCTCTCTGTCTGTCGCTCTCTCTCTCTCTCCCTCTCACTGTCCTCCCCCTCATCTCCTCTCTCTTTCAGCCCATCTTTCTCAACCCTTCTCTCTCCCCTCTCTCTCTAACCCCTCTCTCTCACACCCCCTCTCTCTCTCACCACCCCCTCTCAACCCCTGTCTCTCTCTCTCACATCCATCCCTCTCTCACACCCTCTGTCTCTCCCCTCTCTCTCCGTCACCCCTCTCTCTCCCACCCTAATCTCTTTCACATCCCCTCTCTCACACACACTCTCACACATACTCTCACACACCCTCGCTCTCTCAGCCCCTCCCTCTCTCCCACCAACTCTCTGCCTCTTTCTCATCCCTTTCTCTCCTTCTCGCTCCCTCTCTCATCCCCTCTCTCTATCACCCCTCTCTCTCGCACCCCTTCTCTGTCACTCACTCCCACCTCTCCCTCTCACTACCCTCTCACCCAGCTCTCTCCCCCCTTTCTCTCCCACACCCCCTCTCTTCCACCGTCTCTCTCTCTCACCCCCCTCTCTCTCACTCCCCTCTCTCTCACCCTCCTTCTCTCTCTCACCCCTTCTCTCTTTCAACCTTCTCTCTCAACCACTCTCTATCACCCCTCCGTCTCTCACCCCTCTCTCTTACACTCCCTCTCTCTAACTCTCTCTCTCGTAGCCCTCTCTTACACCCCCTCTCACTCCCATCTCACTCTCTCTCTCACCACAGTCTCTCTCTCTGTCCCAACCCCTCTGTCTCTCACCCCTTCTCTCTCACCCCCTCTCACCCGCTCTCTCTTTGTCACCCCCTCTCTCTCTCACCCCCGCTCTCTCAACTCCTTTCTCTCTCCCACTCTTTCCCTCCCCTCTCTCTCCCCTCTCTCTACCCTCTCTCTTGCCCACCCCCTCTCTCCCCCTGTCTCTCACACCCCCTCTCTCACACCCCACTCTCACTCTCTCACCCCACTCTCTCTCTCTCAGCCATCGTCTCTCTCTCTCTCTCTCCCACCCCCTCTGTCTCTCACGCATTCTCTCTTACACCCCTTCTCTCACTCACACCCCTGTTTCTCACCCCCCTCTCTCACCCTCTCGAACTTCGGCTCTCTCATACTCCCTCTCTCCCCCATCTCCTTCACTCTCTCCCCCTCTCCTCCCCATCTCACTCCCCCACTCTCCCCCTCCTTTCCCCCTCTCTCTTCCCTATCTGTCTCCCCCCTCTCTGTGCCGTCTCTCTGCCCCAATCCCGCCCCTCTCCCTCCCGCTCCCTCGCCCCCTCTCTCCCCTCCACTCTCGCCTGCCTCTCTCGCACCACTCTCTCACCCCCTCTCTCTCTCGCGCATCCTCTCTCTCTCACTCTTCCACTCGCTCTCTTCCTCGTGCTCTCTCTCTCTCACTCTCTCACCCTCTTCTCACGCTCTCTCTCTCTCCCTGCCTCTCTCCCTTCCTCTTGCCTTCCTCCCTCTCTTATCTCACGCTCTCTCGCTCACTCTCTCTCGCTCGTGCTCGCTCTCTCTCTCTGTTGCTCATGCTCTTTCTGTCTGTCTCTTTCCCTCCATCTCTCTCAGTCCACCCTACCTCTCACAACTCTTCTCTCTCACTCTTGCTCTATATCTCTCTCTGTCTGTCGCTCTCTCTCCGTCTCTCTCTCTCTTAGTCCTCCCCCTCACCTCCTCTCTGTTTCAACCCATCTTTCTCAACCCCTCTCTCTCTCATCCTCTCTCCCCCCCTCTAATTCAAACCCTTTCTCTCGTCAACTCTCTCTCACCCCCGTCTCTCTCACTCCCCTCTCTCTCACCTTCCTTCTCTCTCACACCCCTTCTCTCTCTCAACCCCTCTCTCTCAACCACTCTCTCTCACCCCTCTCTCTCTCACCCCCCTCTCTCTCACATCCATCTCTCTCTCACCTCCTCTTTCTCTCCCCTCTCTCTCCATCACCCCTCTCTCCCCCACCCCAATCTCTTTCACATCACCCTCTCTCTCACACACATTCTTACACATCCTCGCTCTCTCACCCCCTCCCTCTCTCCCACCATCTCTCTGCCTCTTTCTCTTCCCTTCTCTCTCCTTCTCGCTCCCTCTCTCTCTCCCCCTCTCTCAACCCCTCTCTCAACCCCTCTCTCTCATTCCTCGCACTTTCACCTCTATCTCTCACACTCCATCTCTCTCACTCCCTCTCTCTCTTAGCCCTCTCTCACACCCCCGTCACTCCCATCTCACTCTCTCACCTCTCTCTCTCACCACAGTCTCTCTCTCTCTCAGTCCCACTCCCTCTGTTTCACACCCCTTCTCTCTCATACCCCGCTCACCCCACCCCCCTCTCTCACCCCCACTCTCTCACCCACTCTCTCTTTCTCATTCACGCTCTCTCTTTCTCACTTACACTCTCTCTGTTTTTCATTCACTCTCTCTTTCTCACCCCCTCTTTCTCACCCCCTCTCTCTCAACTCCTCTCTCTCCCACTCTCTCCCTCCCCTCCCTCTCTTGCACCCCACTCTTTACTCCCTCTCTCCCCCTGTGTCTCACACCCCCACTCTCTCACCCCACTCTCTCTCTCACTTAACCGTCATCTCTCTCTCTCTCCCACCCCCTCTGTCTCACACCCCTTATCTCTCACACCCCTTCTCTCTCCCACACCCCTGTTTCTCACCCCCTTTCTCACAACCCTCTCTCTCAACAAATCTCTCTCACCAACTCTCTCTCACCCCCCTCTCTCCCCCTCTCCCTACCCCTCTCTCCCCCTTTCTCTCACCCCCTCTCTCCCCATCTCCTTCACTCTCTTTCACATCCCCGTCTCTCTCACACCCACTGTCTCTCACCCCCTCTCTCTCTCACACCCCCTTCTATCTCACACCCCCTCCCTTCCACCTTCTCACCCTCTCACCCCTCTCTCTCTCACACCCCACTCTCTCCCACCTCCCTCTCACTCAATCCTCTCTCTCTCATCCCTCTCTCTCTCTCTCACCCCTCGCTCTCTCACCCCGCTCTCTCACACTCCCTGTCTCTCACTCCCTCTCTCTCTTAGCCCTATCTCACATCCCCTCTAACTCCCATCTCACTCTCTCACCCTCTCTCTCTCACCACAGTTTCTCTCTCTCTGTCCAACCCCCTCTGTCTCTCACCCCCTCTCACCCCACACCCCTCTCTCACCCCCTCTCTCTCACCTGCTCTCTCTTTCTCACTCACACTCTCTCTTTCTCAACACTCTCTCTCTTTTTCTCTCACTCTCTCTCTTTTTCTCTCACTCTCTCTCTTTCACCCCCTCACCCACCCTTCTCTCTCAACACCTCTCTCTCTCCCACTCTCTCTTTTTCACATTCTCTCTCTTTCTAACCCACTCTCTATCACCCCCTCTCTCTCACCCCCTCTCTCTCCCACACTCTCTCCCTTCTCTCTCCCCTCTCTCTACCCCCTCTCTTGACCCCACTCTCTACACCCACTCTCCCCCTGTTTTTCACACCCTCTTTCTATCACTCCCATCTCACTCTCTCACCCCACTCTCTCTCTCTCTTAGCCGACATCTCCCTCTCTCTCCCACTCCCTCTGTCTCACACCCCTTCTCTCTCACACCCCTTCTCTCTCTCACACCCATGTTTCTCACCCGCTCTTTCCGACTTCCTCTCTCTCACACCCTCTCTCTCAACAACTCTCTCTCACCCCCTCTCTCCCCCTCTCTCTCCCTCTCCCCATCTCCTCCATTCTCTCCTCCTCTTCTCCCCATCTCTCTCCCCCTCTCTCCCCCTCTCTCTTCCCCTCTCTCTCACCCTTCTCTCCCCCTCTCTCTTCCCCATCTCTCTCCCCACTCTCTGCGCCCTCTCTCTCTGCCCCCAATCCTGCCCCCTCTCACTCCCTCTGCCCCCTCTCCCGCTCTCTCCCCTCCTCTCTGCCCTCCTTTCTCGGCCCCCTCTCTCACACCACTCTCTCAACCCCTCACTCTCTCTCACCCCCTTCTCTCTCTCTCAACCCCTCCCTCTCGACCCCGCTCTCTCTCACCCCTCTCTCTCTCACCCCCCACCCTCTCGCTCAACCCCCCTCACTCTCTCATCCTCTCACTCTCTCACCCCCTCACCAATCCCTCTCTCTCTCTTCCCCTCTCTCTCTCACCCCTCTCTTTCTCTCTCAACCCCCCTCTCTCTCATCACTCTCTCTCACACTCTCTCTCACCCCTCTCTTTCTCTCTCAACCCCTCTCTGTCAAGCCTCTCTCTCTCACACCCCTCTCTCTCACCACCTGCTCTCTCAACCCCCCTCAATCTCTCATCCCCTCACTCTCTCACCCCCTCAGTCTCTTCCCTTCTCTCTCAACCCCTCGCTCTCTCTCACATCCATCTCTCTCTCTCACCCTCCCTCTCTCTCCCCCTCTCTCTCCCCCACCTCCTCGCTGTCACTCACTCCCACCTCTCATTCTCACCGACCTCTCACCCAGCTCTCTCTCTCTCATTCCCTCTCTCCCACCACCCCTCTCTTCCACCCTGTCACTCTCTCACCCCTTCTTCTCTCTCACCGCTCTCTCCCACCCCTCTCTCTCAACCTTCTCTCTCTCTCATCCCTCTCTCTCTCACCCCCACCCTCCCTCTCTCTCAACCCACCTCTCTCTCTCACCCCCTCTCTCTCAACCTCTCTCTCACCCTTCACTCTCACACCCCTCTCTCTCACACTCCCTCTCTCTCACTGCCTCTCTCTCTTTCACCACCCCTTCTCTCAAACCCCCTCACTCTCTCAGCCCCTCACTCTCTCACACCCTCAGTCACTCACGCCCTCACTCTCACCCCTCTCTCTCATCGCCTCTCACACACTTTCTCTCTTACCCCGCGATCTCTCTCTAACTCCTCCCCCTCTCACCCCTCTCGCTCACCCCTCTCGCTCACCCCACTCTCTCTCACACCCTCTCCTTCTCACTCCACTCTCCCTATTCCCCCTCCCCACTTTCACTCTCTCCATCACCCATTATCTCTCATCCCCGTCTCACCCCGACCCCCCCTCTCTCTCAAACTCCTCTCTCTCACCAGCTCTCTCTTTCTCACTCACGCTCTTTCTGTCTCACTTACACTCTCTCTGTTTCACTCACTCTCCCTCTTTCTCACCCCTCTCTCTCTCTTACCTTCTCTTTCTCTCTCTCTCACCCTCTCTGTCTCCCATGTCACTCTCTCACCACACTGTCTCTCTCTCTCTCTCTGTCCCACCCCCTCTGTCTCTCACCCCTTCTCTCTCACACCCCTCTCACCCCCAACCCCTCTCTCACCCTCCTCTCTCTCACCCACGCTCTCTTTCTCACTCACTCTCTCTCTTTCTCACCCTCGCTCTCTCACGCCTATCTCTCTCCTCCCCTCTCTCTCTCCCACTCTCTCCCTGTCGCTCCCCCACTCTCTCCCCAACTCTCACTCCCTCTCTACACCCTTTCTCTCCCCTCTCTCTCCCCTTCCCTCTCCCCGTCTCTCTCTCGCCCCTCTCTTTCACCCCTCTCTCCCCTTCTCTCTCCCCCTTCTCCTCCCCTCTCTCTCCCCCCTCTATTTCCTTGTCTCTCCCACCCTCTCCCCAAAATCTCACTCCCACTCTACACCCGTTCTCTCCCCTCTCTCTCACCCTCTCTCTCCCCCTCTCTTCCCCACTCTCTCTACCCTCTCTCCCCCTCTTTCTTTCCCCTCTCTCTCCCCTCTCTCCCCCCTCTCTCTCCCCCACTCTCTCTGCCCTCTCTCTCTGCCATCTCGCTTGCCCCCTTCCCGCTCCCTCCCCCTCTCCATCCCCCTCTTGCCTCCCGCTCCCCCCCCCCCCACCGCCCCTCTTTCTCTCTCACTTTGTCTCTTTGTCTCCCGGACTCTCTTGCTCTCTCAGCTCTCCCTCCCTTTCTTGCTGCCTCTGTCTGTGTCTTTTGCCCCTCTCTCCCTCTCTCTAATCCCTCTATCTCTCTCTCGCCCCCTCTATCTCTCTCACACCGTCTGTCTCTCTGTCTCTCTCAGCTCTCTCAGCTCTCCCTCCCTTTCTCACTGCCTCTGTCTCGCTCTTGTGCCCTCTCTCTCTCTCATCCCTCTGTCCCTCGCTTGCATCCTCTCTCTCTTGTTCTTCCTCTCTCTCTCTCCCGCTCTATCTCTATCCCTCTCTTTGCCCCCTCTCTCTCTCTCACTCTTCCTCTCGCTCTCTTCATCTCGCTCGCGCTTTCTCAACCTCTCACCCTCCCTTACGCTCTCACGGTCTCTCTCTCCCTCCTTCTCTCCCTCTCTCTTGCCTCCCTCTCTGTCTCATCTCACTCTCTCTCTTGCTCGCTCTCTCTCACTCGTGCTCTCTCTCTATTGCTTGTGCTCTGTCTGTCTGTCTGTCTCTCTGTCTCCCTCTCTCTGCCCTCCCTCCCTCTTTCAACTCTTCTCTCTCACTCTTGCTCTTTCTCTCTCTCTCTCTCTGTCTGTCTGTTGCTCTCTCTCTCCGTCTCTCTCTCTCTCTCTCTCAGTCCTCCCCCCACCCCAGCTCCTCTCTCTCTTGCACCCCTCTCTCTCATTACTCTGTCTCTCGCTTGTCCCCATCTCTCTCTCTCTGTCCTCCTCTCTCTCGCTCTCCCCGTCTCTCTTTCACTCGCTTGGTCTCCCTCGCTCGCTTGTGCTCTCTCTCTATCCCTCTCTCTATTCCCCCTCGCAGTTTCTGTCCCTCTCTCTCCCCCTCTCTCCTCCCCTTTCTCTCTCTGTCGCACCTCTCTCGCCCCTCTGTCGTCCCTCTCTTGCTCTCTCTCATTCATTCTCTCCCTCTCTCCCTCACCCTCTCTTCCATATACACTCTCCCTCTCTCCCACCCTTGCTTTGTCCTTTCTCTTGCTCTCTCACTCTCACCTCTCTCCCTCTCTGTCTCGTTTTCTCTCTCTCTCTTTTTCACTCTTTCTTACCCTTGTCTCACCCCACTCTCAGTCACTCTCTCCCTCTCTCTCTCTATCCCTCCCTCTATCACCCGCCTCTCTCTCCTCTCTCAATCTGTCTCGCTCTTGTCTTTCTCCCATCAGTTTCGCTCTCTCTCTCGCCCCTCTCTCTTGCTTCTCTCTCTTGCCTCTCTCTTTCTCTCTCGCCACCTCTCTCCCCCGTTCGCTCTTGCCTCATCGCTCTCGCACCCTCTCTTCATCTCTCACCCCTCTGTCTCGGTCTGTCTTTGTGTCTCTCGGCCTTCCCTCCGCCTCTTGCGACCTCTCTCTCTTTCGCCCCTCTCTCAACTCTCTACCTCTCACTTGGCCCGTCTCTCTATCATGCTCTCCCTTCTCTCACTCTCTCTCTCTCTCACAGCCTCTCTCTCTCACTCTCCCACCTCTCTTTCTCTGCAGTCCTCTCTCTCTCTCTCTCTATCCCGCCCCTTCTCTCTCTCTCTCTCTCTCTCTCTCTCTCTCAACCATCTCTCTTGCTCGCTCACTGTCTCTCTTTCTCTCTCTCTGTCAGACACTCTCTCTCGTATCTGTCCCCTCTCTCCCTCTCTCTATCCCCCTCCCTCTCTCTCTCTACTCCCCTCTCTCTGTCTCTCTCTACACCCCTCTCTCTCCCACCCCACCTCTCTCTGTCTCTCTGTCTCTTGTCTCTGTCACTCAATTATCCCCTCCCTCTCTCTCAGTCTTCCCCCTTGCTCCCCCATCTCTCTCGTAAACTCTCTCCCTCATTCGATCTCTCATACCCTCTCAATCACGCTCTTGCACCCTTTTCTCTCTCATCTCTCTCCCTGTCGCCTTCTCTCTCCCTCCCCTCTCTCTCTCCCTGTCGCTCTCTCTTGCCCTCCCCTCTCTCTCGCACTCCCATCTCTCTCTCGCCCTCCCCTCTCTCTCACCCCCTCTCTCGTTCACCCCTCTGTCTCGCCCTCCCCTCTCTCATCCTCCGCGCTCTCACACTCCGCTCTCTCGCACTCCGCACTCTCACTCTCCCCTCTCTCTTTCACCCTCCCCTCTCGCTCACCCTCCACTCTCTCTTTCACACTCCCCTCTCTCTCACCCTCCCCTCTCTCTCTCGCCCTACCCTCTCGCTCGCCTTTCCCTCTCTCTCGCCCTCCAATCTCTCTCCCTCCCCTGTCACTCTTCCTCCACTCTCATTCTACCTCCCCTCTCTCTCCCTGCCCTCTTTCGCCCTCCCCTCTCTATTCACTCCCATCTCTCTCGCCCGCCCCTCTCTCGCCCTCCCTTCTCACTCTCCATCCCCCTCTCTAACCCTCCCCCTCTCTCTCCCTCCCATCTCTCTCACCCTCCCATCTCTCGCCCTCCCCTCTCCCACCCTCCCCTCTCTCTCACCCTACCCTCTCTCTCGCCCTCCCCTCTCTCACCCTCCCCTCGCTCTGGCCCTCCCCTCTCACTCTCCCTCCCCTCTCACTCTCCCTCCCCTCTCACTCTCCCTCCTCTCTCTCTCCCTCCCGTCTCCCTCCCTCCCTTCTCTCATTCTCCCCTCTCACTATCCCTCCCGTGTCACTCGCCCTCCCCTCTCACTCTCCCTCCCTCTCTCTCACCCTCCCCTCTCTTTCAACCGCCTCTCTCGCTCACCTCTCTCTCTCTCGCCCTCCCCTCTCTCGCCCTCCCCTCTCTCACCCTCCCCTCGCTCTGGCCCTCCCCTCTCACTCTCCCTTACCTCTCACTCTACCTCCTCTCTCTCTCCCTCCCGTCTCCCTCCCTCCCTTCTCTCACTCTCCCCTCTCACTATCCCTCCCGTGTCACTAGCCCTCTCCTCTCATTCTCCCTCCCCTCTCACTCTCCCTCCCATCGCTCTTGCCCTCCCCTCTCGCACTCCCTCCCCTCTCTCGCCCTCCCCTCACTCTTCCTCCCCTCTCTCTCCCTCCCGTCTCCATCCCTCCCCTCTCTCCATCCCCTCTCACTCTCCCAACCCTCTCTCTCACCCTCCCCTCTCTTTCAACCCCCTCTCTCGCTCACCTCTCTCTCTCTCGCCCTCCCTTCTCTCCCCCTCCCATCTCTTGCCCTTCACTCTCTCACCCTCCCCTCTCTCACCCTCCCCTCTCTCTGCCTCCACTCTCATTCTCCTTCCCCACTCACTGTCCCTCCCCTCTCTCGCCCTCCCCTTGCTCTCGCCCTCCCCTCTCACTCTCGCTCTCCTCTCACTGTCCCTCCCCTCTCTCGCCCTCCCCTTGCTCTCGCCCTCCCCTCTCACTCTCCCTCCCCTCTCACTCTCCCTCCCCCTTACTCTCCCTCCCCTTACTCTCTCTCCCTCCCCTCTCACTCTCCTTCCCCTCTCACTGACCCTCCCCTCTCTCGCTCTCCCCTTGCTCGCGCCCTCCCCTCTCACTTTCCCTCCCCTCTCACTCTCCCTACCCTCTCTCTTACCCTCTCCTCTCTCGCCCTTCCCTCACTCTCCCTCCTCTCTCTGTCCTTCCCGTCTCCATCCCTACCCTCTCTCCCTCCCCTCTCACTCTCCCTCCCCTCTCTCGCCCTCCCCTCTCTCTCGCCCTCCCCTCTCACTCTTCCTCCCCTCTCACTCTCCTTCCCCTCACACTCTCCCTCCCCTCTCTCTCGCGCTTCCCACTCTCTCTCCCTCCCCCAACTCTCGCCCTCCCCTCTTTTCGCCCTCCACTCTCACTCTTCCTCCCCTCTCACTCTCCTTCCCCTCTCACTCTCCGTCCCCTCTTTCTCGCGCTCCCCTCCACTCACTCTCCCTCCCCTCTCACTCTCCTTCCTCTCTCACTGTCCCTCCCCTCTCTCGCCCTCCCCTTGCTCTCGCCCTCCCCTCTCACTCTCCCTCCCCTCTCACTCTCCCTCCCCCTTACTCTCCCTCCCCTTACTCTCTCTCCCTCCCCTCTCACTCTCCTTCCCCTCTCACTGACCCTCCCATCTCTCGCTCTCCCCTTGCTCGCGCCCTCCCCTCTCACTTTCCCTCCCCTCTCACTCTCCCTACCCTCTCTCTTACCCTCTCCTCTCTCGCCCTTCCCTCACTCTCCCTCCTCTCTCTGTCCTTCCCGTCTCCATCCCTACCCTCTCTCCCTCCCCTCTCACTCTCCCTCCCCTCTCTCGCCCTCCCCTCTCTCTCGCCCTCCCCTCTCACTCTTCCTCCCCTCTCACTCTCCTTCCCCTCACACTCTCCCTCCCCTCTCTCTCGCGCTTCCCACTCTCTCTCCCTCCCCCAACTCTCGCCCTCCCCTCTTTTCGCCCTCCACTCTCACTCTTCCTCCCCTCTCACTCTCCTTCCCCTCTCACTCTCCGTCCCCTCTCTCTCGCGCTCCCCACTCTCTCTCCCTCCCCTATTTCACCCTCCCCTCTCACTCCCTCCCCTCGCTCTGGCCCTCCCCTCCCCCACTCACTCTCCCTCCTCTCTCTCACCCTCCCTCCTCACTCTCCTTCCCGTCTCACTCTCCCTCCCCTCGCCTTTGCCCTCCCATCTCAATCTCCCTCCCTTCTCTCTCCCTTCCCTCTCACTCTCCATCCTTCTCTCTCACCCTCTCATTTCTCACCCTCCCCTCACTCCTCCTCCCCTCTCTCTCCCTCCCTACCGTCTCCATCCCTCCCCTCTCTCCCTCCCCTCTCTCTCCCTCCCCTCTCTCTACCTCCGCTGTCTCTCTCCCTCCCCTCTCTCTCTCCCTCCCCTCTCACTCTCCTTCCCCTCTCACTCTCCCTCTCCTCTCTCTCCTTCGCCTCTCTCTCTCCCTCCCCTCGCTCTGGCCCTCCCCTCTCACTGTCCTTCCCCTCTCAAGCTCCCTCCCCTCTCTCCCTCCCCTCTCTCTCCCTCCCCTCTCTCTCCCTCCGCTGTCTCTCTCCCTCCCCTCTCTCTCTCCCTCCCCTCTCACTCTCCTTCCCCTCTCACTCTCCCTCCCCTCTCTCTCCTTCGCCTCTCTCTCTCCCTCCCCTCGCTCTGGCCCTTCCCTCTCACTGTCCTTCCCCTCTCAATCTCCCTCCCCTCACACTCTCTCTCCCCTCGCTCTTGCCCTCCCATCTCACCCTCCCTCCCCTCTCTCTCCCTTCCCTCTCACTCTCCATCCCTCTCTCTCACCCTCTCATTGATCACCCTCCCCTCTCTCTCCCTCCCCTCTCTCTCCCTCCCTACCGTCTCCATTCCTCCCCTCTCTCCCTCCCCTCTCTCTCCCTCCCCTCTCTCTCCCTCCCCTCTCTCTTTCCCTCCATCTCTCACTCTCCTTCCCCTCTCACTCTCCCTCTCCTCTCTCTCCTTCGCCTCTCTCTCTCCCTCCCCTCGCTCTGGCCCTCCCCTCTCACTGTCCTTCCCCTCTCACTCTCCCTCCCTCTCTCTCACCCTCTCATCTCTCACCCTCCCCTCACTCTTCCTCCCCTCTCTCTCACTCCTGTCTCCATCCCTACCCTCTGTCCCTCCCCTCTCACTTTACCTCCCCTCTGTCTCCCACCCGTCTCCCTCCCACCCATCTCTCACTCTCCCGCTCATTATCCCTCCCCTCTCTCGCCCTCCCTTCTCACTCTCCTTCCCCTCTCACTCTCCCTCCCCTCTCTTGCCCTCCCCTCTCACTCTCTCTCCCCTCGCTCTTGCCCTCCCATCTCACCCTCCCTCCCCTCTCTCTCCCGCCCGTCTCCATCCCTCCCCTCTCTCCCTCCGCTCTCACTCTCCCTCCCCTCTCACTCTCCCTCCCCTCTTACTCTGCCTCCCCCTCACTCTCCCTCTCCTCTCACTCTCTCATCCCTCTCTTTCTCCCTCTGCTCTGTCGACCTCCCCTCTCACTCTCCCTCCCCTCTCACTCTTCTTCCCCTCTCACTCTTCCTCTCCTCTCTCTCCTTCCCCTCTCTCTCCCTCCCCTCTCTCTCCCTCCCCTCTCTCGCCCACCTCACTCTCACCATCCGCTCTACCACCCTCCCCTCTCTGGCCCTCACCTCTCTCCATCCCCTCTCACTCTCCCTCCAATCTCTCTCACCCTCCCCTCCATTCTCTCGCTCTCCCCTCTCACTCTCCCTCCCCTCTCTCACCCTCCTCTCACTCTCCCCCCTCTCCTTCCCGTCTCCATCCCACCCCCTCTCTCCCCTCTCACTCTCGCTCTCCACTCTCTACCTCCCTCCTCCCTCCCTCCTGTCTCTCACCCTCTCCTCTCACTCTCCCTCCCTCTCTCCCTCCCCTCTCACTCTCCCTCCACTCTCTCTCCCTCGCCTCTCTCGCCCTCCCCACTCTTGCAATCTGCTCTATCGCCCTCCCCTCTCTCCCTCCCCCCTCACTCACCCTCCCTCTCTCTCACCCTCCCCTCTCTTTCAACCGCCTCTCTCGCTCACCTCTCTCTCTCTCGCCCTCCCCTCTCTCGCCCTCCCCTCTCTCACCCTCCCCTCGCTCTGGCCCTCCCCTCTCACTCTCCCTTCCCTCTCACTCTACCTCCTCTCTCTCTCCCTCCCGTCTCCCTCCCTCCCTTCTCTCACTCTCCCCTCTCACTATCCCTCCCGTGTCACTCGCCCTCCCCTCTCATTCTCCCTCCCCTCTCACTCTCCCTCCCATCGCTCTTGCCCTCCCCTCTCGCACTCCCTCCCCTCTCTCGCCCTCCCCTCACTCTTCCTCCCCTCTCTCTCCCTCCCGTCTCCATCCCTCCCCTCTCACTCTCCCTACCCTCTCTCTCACCCTCCCCTGTCTTTCAACCCCCTCTCTCGCTCACCTCTCTCTCTCTCGCCCTCCCTTCTCTCCCCCTCCCATCTCTTGCCCTTCCCTCTCTCACGCTCCCCTCTCTCACCCTCCCCTCTCTCTGCCTCCACTCTCATTCTCCTTCCCCACTCACTCTCCCTTCCCTCTCTCTCGCCCTCCCCTCCTCTCACTCTCCCTCCCCTCTCACTCTCCTTCCCCTCTCACTGTCCCTCCCCTCTCTCGCCCTCCCCTTGCTCTCGCCCTCCCCTCTCACTCTCCCTCCCCTCTCACTCTCCCTCCCCCTTACTCTCCCTCCCCTTACTCTCTCTCCCTCCCCTCTCACTCTCCTTCCCCTCTCACTGTCCCTCCCCTCTCTCGCTCTCCCCTTGCTCGCGCCCTCCCCTCTCACTTTCCCTCCCCTCTCACTCTCCCTACCCTCTCTCTTACCCTCTCCTCTCTCGCCCTCCCCTCACTCTCCCTCCTCTCTCTGTCCTTCCCGTCTCCATCCCTACCCTCTCTCCCTCCCCTCTCACTCTCCCTCCCCTCTCTCGCCCTCCCCTCTCTCTCGCCCTCCCCTCTCACTCTTCCTCCCCTCTCACTCTCCTTCCCCTCACACTCTCCCTCCCCTCTCTCTCGCGCTTCCCACTCTCTCTCCCTCCCCCAACTCTCGCCCTCCCCTCTTTTCGCCCTCCACTCTCACTCTTCCTCCCGTCTCACTCTCCTTCCCCTCTCACTCTCCGTCCCCTCTCTCTCGCGCTCCCCACTCTCTCTCCCACCCCTCTTTCACCCTCCCCTCTCACTCCCTCCCCCACTCACTCTCCCTCCTCTCTCTCACCCTCCCTCCTCACTCTCCTTCCCGTCTCACTCTCCCTCCCCTCGCCCTTGCCCTCCCATCTCAATCTCCCTCCTTCTCTCTCCCTTCCCTCTCACTCTCCATCCCTCTCTCTCACTCTCTCATTTCTCACCCTCCCCTCACTCCTCCTCCCCTCTCTCTCCCTCCCTACCGTCTCCATCCCTCCCCTCTCTCTCTCCCTCCATCTCTCTCTCCCTCCCCTCTCTCTCTCCCTCCATCTCTCTCTCCCTCCCCTCTCTCTCTCCCTCCCCTCTCACTCTCCTTCCCCTCTCACTCTCCCTCTCCTCTCTCTCCTTCGCCTCTCTCTCTCGCTCCCCTTGCTCTGGCCCTCCCCTCTCACTGTCCTTCCCCTCTCAAGCTCCCTCCCCTCTCTCCCTCCCTGTCTCTCTCCCACCCCTCTCTCTTTCCCTCCATCTCTCACTCTCCTTCCCCTCTCACTCTCCCTCCCCTCTCTCTCCTTCGCCTCTCTCTCTCCCTCCCCTCGCTCTGGCCCTTCCCTCTCACTGTCCTTCCCCTCTCAATCTCCCTCCCCTCACACTCTCTCTCCCCTCGCTCTTGCCCTCCCATCTCACCCTCCCTCCCCTCTCTCTCCCTTCCCTCTCACTCTCCATCCCTCTCTCTCACCCTCTCATTGATCACCCTCCCCTCTCTCTCCCTCCCCTCTCTCTCCCTCCCTACCGTCTCCATTCCTCCCCTCTCTCCCTCCCCTCTCTCTCCCTCCCCTCTCTCGCCCTCCCTTCTCACTCTCCTTCCCCTCTCACTCTCCCTCCCCTCTCTTGCCCTCCCCTCTCACTCTCTCTCCCCTCGCTCTTGCCCTCCCATCTCACCCTCCCTCCCCTCTCTCTCCCTTCCCTCTCACTCTCCCTCCATCTCTCTCACCCTCTCATTGATCACCCTCCCCTCACTCCTCCTCCCCTCTCTCTCCCGCCCGTCTCCATCCCTCCCCTCTCTCCCTCCCCTCTCACTCTCCCTCCCCTCTCACTCTCCCTCCCCTCTTACTCTGTCTCCCCCTCACTCTCCCTCTCCTCTCACTCTCTCATCCCTCTCTTTCTCCCTCCGCTCTGTCGACCTCCCCTCTCTCTCTCCCTCCCCTCTCTCTCTCCTTGCATCTCTCTCGCCCTCCCCTCTCACTCTCCCTCCCCTCTCACTCTTCTTCCCCTCTCACTCTCCCTCTCCTCTCTCTCCTTCCCCTCTCTCTCCCTCCCCTCTCTCTCCCTCCCCTCTCTCTCTCCTTGCATCTCTCTCGCCCTCCCCTCTCACTCTCCCTCCCCTCTCACTCTTCTTCCCCTCTCACTCTCCCTCTCCTCACTCTCCTTCCCCTCTCTCTCCCTCCCCTCACTCTCCCTCCCCTCTCACTCTCCTTCCCCTCTCACTCTCCCTCCCTTCTCTCTCCCTCCCCTCTCTCGCCCTCCCCACTCTCACCATCCGCTCTACCACCCTCCCCTCTCTGGCCCTCACCTCTCTCCATCCCCTCTCACTCTCCCTCCAATCTCTCTCACCCTCCCCTCCATTCTCTCGCTCTCCCCTCTCACTCTCCCTCCCCTCTCTCACCCTCCTCTCACTCTCCCCCTCTCCTTCCCGTCTCCATCCCACCCCCTCTCTCCCCTCTCACTCTCGCTCTCCACTCTCTAGCTCCCTCCTCCCTCCCTCCTGTCTCTCACCCTCTCCTCTCACTCTCCCTCCCTCTCTCCCTCCCCTCTCACTCTCCCTCCACTCTCTCTCCCTCGCCTCTCTCGCCCTCCCCACTCTTGCCATCTGCTCTATCGCCCTCCCCTCTCTCCCTCCCCTCTCACTCTCCCTCCCCCTCACTCACCCTCCCCCTCACTGTCCTTCCCCTTTCTCTCGCCCTCTCCTCACCTCTCTCGCCCTTCCCCGACCTCCCCCCTCGCTCTCCCCCTCTCTCTCTATCGCCTCTCCCTCACGCTCCCCTCTCACTCTCCCTCCCCTCTTACTCACCCTCCCCTCTCATTCTCCCTCCCCTCTCACTCTCCCTCCCCTCTCACTCTCCCTCCCCTCTCTCTCCCTCCCCCTCACTGTCCTTCCCCTCTCTCTCGCCCTCCCCTCCCCCCTCTCGCCCTCCCCCTCTCTCGCCCTCCCATCTCACTCTCTCTCCCCTCTCAAACTCCCTTCCCTCTTACTCACCCTCCCCTCTCTTTCTCCATCCCCTCTCACTCTCCCTACCCTGTCACTCTCCCTCCACTCTCTCCCACTCCCCTCTCTCTCCATCCCCTCTCTCGCCCTCCCCTCTTACTCTCCCTCCCCTCTTACTCTCCCTCCCCCTCACCCTCCCTCTCCTCTCACACTCTCTCCCCTCTCTTTCTCGCTCTTCTCTCACTCTCCCTCCCCTCTCTCACCCTCCCCCTCACTCTCCCTCCCCTCTCACTCTCCCTTCCCTTACTCTCCCTTCCCTCTTACTCTCCCTCCCCTCTCACTCTCCCTCCCCTCTCTCTCACCCTCCGCTCTCTTTCTCCCTCCCCCTCTCTCGCCCTCCCCCTCTCACCCTCACCCCTGCCTTCCCCTCTATCTCGCCCTCCCCCTCTCTTTCGCCTCCCCTCACTCTCGCCTTCCCCTCCACTCTCTCTCCCTCCTTTCTCACTCCCTCTCCTCTCTCCTGCCCTCACCTCTCACTCTCTCTCCCCTCTCACTCTTCCTCCCCTCTCACCCACTCCCCTCTCTCTCCCTCCCCTCTTTCGCCCTCCCCTCTCACTCTCCCTCCCCTCTCACTCTCCCTCCCCTTAATCTCCCTCCCCTCTCACTCTCCCTCCCCTCTCACTCTCCCTCCCCTCTCTCTCCCTCCCCCTCACTGTCCTTCCCCTCTCTCTCGCCCTCCCCTCCCCCCTCTCGCCCTCCCCCTCTCTCGCCCTCCCATCTCACTCTCTCTCCCCTCTCAAACTCCCTTCCCTCTTACTCACCCTCCCCTCTCTTTCTCCATCCCCTCTCACTCTCCCTACCCTGTCACTCTCCCTCCACTCTCTCCCACTCCCCTCTCTCTCCATCCCCTCTCTCGCCCTCCCCTCTTACTCTCCCTCCCCTCTTACTCTCCCTCCCCCTCACCCTCCCTCTCCTCTCACACTCTCTCCCCTCTCTTTCTCGCTCTTCTCTCACTCTCCCTCCCCTCTCTCACCCTCCCCCTCACTCTCCCTCCCCTCTCACTCTCCCTTCCCTTACTCTCCCTTCCCTCTTACTCTCCCTCCCCTCTCACTCTCCCTCCCCTCTCTCTCACCCTCCGCTCTCTTTCTCCCTCCCCCTCTCTCGCCCTCCCCCTCTCACCCTCACCCCTGCCTTCCCCTCTATCTCGCCCTCCCCTCTCTCTTTCGCCTCCCCTCACTCTCGCCTTCCCCTCCACTCTCTCTCCCTCCTTTCTCACTCCCTCTCCTCTCTCCTGCCCTCACCTCTCACTCTCTCTCCCCTCTCACTCTTCCTCCCCTCTCACCCACTCCCCTCTCTCTCCCTCCCCTCTTTCGCCCTCCCCTCTCACTCTCCCTCCCCTCTCACTCTCCCTCCCCTTAATCTCCCTCCCCTCTCACTCTCCCTCCCCTCTCCCTGTCCCTCCCCTCTCTCTCCATCCCCTCTCTCGCCCTCCCTTCTTACTCTCCCTCCCATCTTACTCTCCCTCCCCCTCTCTCTCCCGCCCCCTCTCTCACCCTCCACTCCCTCGGCCTCCCCTCTCTCTCCCACCCTCTCTCTCTCCCCCATCCTCTCCCTCCCCTGTCTCTCTCCCCAGCCCTCTCTCTGCCCATCTCACTCTCTCCCCCCGTCTTCTCCCTTCTCTCTACCCCCTCTCTCTATGCCCCTCCCTCTATGCCCCTTTCTCTACCCCACTCTCTCCTCACCCTCTCTCTAACCCCCTCTCTCTACCCTCTTCTCTCTACCCCCACTCCTCTCTCACGCCCTCCTGTCCCCTCCACTCTCCCCCTCCTCTCTCCTTCCTCCTCTCTTTCTTCCTCTCTGTCCCCCCTCTCTCTCCCCTCCTCCTTCTTCCCTCCTCTCTCTCCCACTCTCTCTCCCCTCTCGCTCATTTCCCTCTCCCTTTATCTGCTCTCTCTTCCCTCTCTCTCTCCGCGCTCTCTCCCCTTTCTCTCTCCCCTCTCTCTCCTTCCCCTCTTTCTCTCCCCCACTTTCTCTCTCCGCACTCTCTCTACCCACTCTCTCTGTCCACTCTCTCTCCCCTGCTCTCTCTCCCCTCTCTCCCCCTCTCTTCCACCCTTTTCCCCTCTCTCTCACCCTCACTCTCTCGCCCTTCTCTCTCGCCCCTTTTTATTATCTCTTCCCCTGTCTCTCTCTCTCTCTCTCTCTCTCCCCTTCTCACCCTATTTCTCTCTTGCTCTCTCTCTCCCTGTTCCTTCACTCTCTCTCCACCTTCTCTTACTCTCGATCCCCTGAATTCCGTTTCTCTCTCTCTCTCCCCACCTCCCATCGTTTCTCTTTGACTGAATCTCTCTCCCACCCTTCCTCTAGATCTGACATAGTCCGATCTCCCTGGTCCTTCCCTCTTACTCTGACCCAGAGACTGGGGGTGGTGTTGAGGCTGCGTGTGGGGGGTGGGGGTGAGACGATAGAGAGATGCGGGATGTAGGAGTTCGGGGGAAATGGGGGTAGAGACGGAATTGCAGGAGGGAGACAGAGACGGCAGGAGAGAGAGAGAGTGAGGGTGAGGGGGAGAGAGAAGAATGGAGGCAGGTGGAGAAATTCATGTTGGGGGTGTGAGAGAGAGGGGAGAGTGAGGCAGAAAGAATAGTGGAGGCAGGTGGAGAAACCGGGGTTGGGGGGGATGTCTGAGAGGGGACCAGGGAGAGTGAAAGGGAGAGGTGGTGAGAAAGAGACAGTGTGCAGAAAGAGAGGGAGAGAATTGAGGAGGAAAAGTGGGGGTGAGGATATGGGGAGGCCAGGCTGCAGTGTGGGGACAGAGGGTGTTAAACCCAGCTCCTGAGCTCAGGGCGTGGTGCCCTCCCCTTCCCTGAGGACCAGGACTTGGGGCTGAGTCTGTCTCTCTCCAGCTCAGCTTCTCCAACACAAAGACACACAACAACATCGGTCACTCTGCTGCTCGGCACGATTTAATCAACATTGTTATTGGTTACAAATGGAAGTGATGGATACAGTCATTGGTTTGGTGCCTTTTCTCACTGGCCCCTGAGTTGTGAGAAACATTGAATTGTTTCCCTGTAACCCCCCTGTGGGATAAGGATGGACAAACCAGCGTTACCCTCAGTCTGTTACCATACTGACAGGCTGCTCCATCGCTGAAACACTGAACTGAAATGAGAAAATCCCGGATGGATTGATTAATGAGGGAATTTGATGAATGGATGGATTTGGGTGAAGGGATATTTCAGCACATTCTTCAGCTGCTGCCTGAACTTATTCTGGGTCACGGCATAAATCGCGGTGTTTGTGCAGCAACTGAGGAGCTGCAGCATGAAGCCCAATTCCTGCACAAAGGGATGGAGATTCACAGACTGATATCCAAACCACCACATCCGTTTCCATATAGAATACAGCATTAACATTGACCATAACAGGATGAAATTGGCCGAGATCACAAACAGTAAAATGATGGATTTTTTTCGGTTTCTCATTTCAGTATCAGACTGAGCGTCCCCATTGGTGTGAGCGCGGAGTCTCCTGTGGGCTCTGCTGGTCACTAAAATGTGTCTGACGGTGAGAACATTGAGCAGCAGAATCAGGAGAAATGGGACACACGGGGTTAGAATGTGGTGGAGGGACTCGATTGTGACCCAGACACTGGAGAATAGAACAGCGAATGTTACATCACAAAACCAGGGGAGGTTCCTCAGCCGATACCAAGCCTCGAGCATAAAATACCAGAAAATGTTCTTTAAACAGCTCAGCACAGTCACTGCTCCCAGAACCACAGCCGCCGTTTTCTCACTGCAATATTTACTTTTCAGCTTCTGCCAACAAATGGCCACAAACCGATCAAAGGTGAAAGTGACGGTGAACCAGACAGAGCAGTCAGTGGCTGCATAAAGCAGGACGGCGTGGATATTACACACGGGGACGGAGTACCTCAGGAAATAAAACTGTTCCGGATAAACAATGGGAATGTGTCTCAGGATCAGGTCGAGGATAATGACCAGGAGATCCGCCGCTGCCATGGCCCCCAGGTAACGTCTGACACATGGAGACAATCCACAATCTTTATAAAGCAGGACGTAGATGGTCACTACGTTAACTGTGAGGAAGGAAAACAAACCCATTATCCATCAGCCTGGAGGCAAAGGGACCCGTTTGATTGGGGATCCAGTGAGATTTTCAAATGTGTCCCTGCATTCAGGGATTTATTAAAATAATTGGAGCTGGAATAACAGATGGGAAGGTCGGAATTACTGACAAAAATGTGACATAAACCACAAGGAACCCTCCCTCCCCAAACACACAGAGACACATCCATCAGGACAGATGGTTTCTAGAACATTCCCACACACTCGATCACTCGAGAGCAGACACAGGTCACTCCTTACCAGTTCCTAATACGGAGGGTGGAAACGTTGCTGTCCTGAAGGATTCTCTCCCAGTTTCCTGAAGACAAACGGAGTTTGGGAATTCCTGTATTTTGGTCTAAATTGTGGTCGATCCTGTGTCGTGGAGAAATGTAAACGCAGGGAAAACGGATTCACCCCTTTAACTGTCTGAGGGGCCTTCGGAACAGAGTCTCCTTCTCCCTGGAATGGGATCTCTTCGCTCGGGATCTTATCGTTTGTTCAATTCACTGACGTCCGGCCGTTCACAAACAATGTCAGGGACAGAACGTTCCGGGGAATGTCAGTTATAGAATGTCAGGGACAGAACGTTCCTGGGAATGTCAGTTATAGAATGTCGGGGACAGAACATTCCAGGGAATGACAGTTATAGAATGTCAGGGACAGAACGTTCCAGGTAACCCCTTGATCTGTCCATGACCTTTCCCCCATACCCACCCCACCAACCTGATGTCCTGTGCCTGGACACACTGTAACATTAATGGGGTGTGAGACGGAGGGTCCAATCACAGGAATGGGAACTAAAGGCATTCCCAGATCAGCTGAAATGGTGAGATATACCACATTCTCAATCCACCTCACAGAACCAGCCCAGACACCATACACCCAGAGGAGATATCTGTTCACTGGGGAACACTGTACAGACCAGGCCAGTGTACTGCTCAGTACAACCCAGCAATCTGTCCAGATTCATCCATTACACTGGTCAATACAACCCAGCAATCTGTCCAGAGGGGAACACTGCACACAGATCATGTCAGGGCACTTATCTTCAAACGCAGGCTCGACATCTGTCCAGTTTGGGAAGCTGTGATAGAGAGAGAAAAGCTGCAGATGCTAGAGTCCAAAGAAGACAGGCAGGAAGCTGTGAGAACACAGCAATCCTGCCAGCATCAGGAGGTGTAACCATTCTGTAAGAGTCCTGAAGGAGGGCTACACCTGAAACATCAAATTCTATACCTCCTGATGCTGCCTGGATTGCGGTGTTCCTTCAGCGAGTATTCAGCATGGGAAGCAATGCAGACCACAGCAGTGCATTGATCTATAAACCCGGACTAGATATCTGTCCAGGACGGGGAGCTGTGCAGACCACAGCAATGCATTAATATATAAACCCGGACTAGATATCTGTCCAGGACGGGGAGCTGTGCAGACCACAGCAGTGCATTAATATATAAACACGGACTCGATATCTGTCCAGGACAGGGAGCTGTGGAGACCACAGCAGTGCATTGATCTATAAACCCGGACTAGATATCTGTCCTGGACGGGGAGCTGTGTAGACCATAGCAGTGCATTGATCTATAAACCCGGACTAGATATCTGTCCAGGACGGGGAGCTGTGCAAAACAGAACAGGACACTAATGTCTAAACCTGAAACAAATATCCATCCAACATTGGGAGCTGCACAGACTACATCATTGTATTATCTATAAACTTCAACTAGATAGTCTGACCAGCACAGGGACCTGTGCAGTGATCACCCATGAATTCATCTGTAAACTAGGAGCAGCTACCCTCCCAGAATGTAGGATTATGCACACCACCGCATTGCATTAATCTGTAACCCAGGAGCAGTTACCCTCCCAGCATGTAGGGCTGTGTACCCCACCCCAGTGCATTGATCTGTAATCCAGGAGCAGTTATCCTCCCAGCATGTAGGACTGTGTACCCCACCCCAGTGCATTGATCTGTAACCCAGGAGCAGTTACCCTCCCAGCATGTAGGACTGTGTACCCCACCCCAATACATTGATCTGTAATCCAGGAGCAGTTACCCTCCCAGCATGTGGAGCTCTGTACCCCACCCCAGTGCATTGCTCAGTTACACTGTGTTAGATCCCTGCCCAGTGTGCGGAAACTTGCAGCCCGGGCTGGAAGTGACAGGATGTGCAGCTCCCACCCATTTCCAGCTCCATATCCCCATTGTGCCCTGACAAGGGGGTGCTGTGGGTATGAACCTCACTGCCAGGGAGAGATGGTGGGGGAATCAGTTTAAATATCATCACATGGGAGGGGTTTGGGGTATAGACAGAGAGGGGGAAACTGAGAGACAGTGTCATGGAAGGATGTGTTCCCAGGTTTCAGAATGCTGAAATGTAGACACTTCGATAGCATCCTGTAACATGAGCCAGTCTTCCCAGGAAAGATGGGAAAAAGGGATTTTGGTGTGAGGTCAGATGGAACAACAGCTGCTGTGTGGGTTTGAAATTACGTTTATGTAATTTTAATAAGTGTCTTTTTGAAAAAGTACATTACTGTAGAGTTGGAGTAGGGTAATAAGCAGTTAAAGAAAGGGGGTCTCAGAGTTGTGAATAGTTGATGTAAAATGTTCACTTTCAGAGTTAAAAAGTAAATTGATATTTTTGTTTAAACAGTGGAATTTGGGAGTTCTCTGTCACTCATATTTTAACAGTTTACAAGACAAATTGAGCGTTTCTTTATGTTTAGTTTATATTACCAGATGAGCTCAATGTTGTGTCCTAACGATTGCTGTGTATCTGTGTGTCTGTGTGTGGGGCAGGTAAGGCAGTCTCTGTGGTGCTTAAAGTGATGCAATGCCACCCTCTGCTGGCCTCCCCACGCCACTGCACAGACATTGGCAGAGGGTAAAAACCAACAGAGATTCATTCAGAGAGGGGGAGGGAGAAGGCAGCTGCTCACCGCACCATCCAAACTGATGTCTTATCCATGGACTGATCTAAATGTCCTTTAAACATTGTAACTGTCCCTGCTTTCACCACTTCCTCTAGAAGTTCATTCCACACCCAAGCCAGATTCTGTCTTACATAATTACCTCTCCTGACTTTTGTCAATCTTTTTCCTCACTACTTAAAATATCCCTCAGTTTTGAATCCCCAACTCTAGGGAAAAGACATCAGCCCTTGTGTAAAGTTACCGCAGAATCTCATATGCTTCAGTGAAAACAGTCCCAGCCGATCCAGCCTCTCCTTGTAGCTCACTCCCTCCTTTCCCAGCAACATCCAGGTTAATCTCTTCTGAATCCTCTCCAGTTTAATAATATCAAGGTCAATAATATTAAAGTGAAAAGTCAAGGTATTTTCTTAGGGCACGGGGAGTCCAAAACTAGAGGACATAGACTTAAGGTGAGAGGGGAAACATTTAAAAGTGACCTAAGGGGCAGCTTTTTCACCCAGAGGGTGGTGTGCCTATGGAATGAGCGGGCAGGATGACCAGACCAGACACAGTATTCCAGTAGAGGTCTCTCCAATGTCCTGTACATCCTCATCATGACGTCCCAATTCCGATACTCAAAGGGTCTGACCAATGAAGAAAAGTGTGTTAAACACCTTCTTTACCACAATATCTATATGAGATGCAAATTTTAAAGAATTAAACCTGACGGCCTAGGTCTCTGTTCTACAACACTGACAAAGGCCCTACTTTTAATTGTATAGGTCCTGTTCTTGTTTGATTTACCAAATCCAATGCCTCGCATTAATCCAAGCTAAACTCCATCTGCCACCCCTCAGCCCAGTGAGTGATATGACTGTCACCTCCCCCTCACCCTTCAATTTTAAAATGCCCATCTCCCTCTCCAGGAGGCCTGCACACTCCGGCCTTGATTATCACAAAGACCCTGAGCTTGGTTTGCCTTGTGTGGTTAGGGGGAGGAGGGACAGATTGCAGACACAGTCAGTGGGGAGGAGAGGCTGGACAGTAATCAGCGGCCTGGTGTCACTTCATGGTTTTAGGAAGAGGGCAGTCGCACGTTAGAGGTGGGTAAGAGTGATCGGTGTTTTGGAGTCAGAAATTAAGCTCTTCCTTCATCTCTGGTGTTCAGTAATAAATATCTATTTAAGACTCTTCATTGGGCAGAGTGTGTTTGCAGGATTTCTTTCCTTAATATTGCAGACTACAGATAATAGCAATTAAAGATGTTTATAGTTAACTTTGATAGCATAGCAAGTACACTCAATATCCTACAGTTGAGACAAATATCTTGTATTTGTTTAACAATACAAAGTGTTTTGTGTAGTTCAGTAATGGGAACCTGATTATAATAAATCCACACTGAGCTGAAAGTGGGCACTAAAATATGACCCAAGTCTGAGTATGGTAGTGTAGTGGGTAGTGTCCCTGACTCTGAACCAGAGGGGAAAAGTTTTGATGAGGCCTAAAGGGCACCTTTTCACACAGAGGGTGGTGTGCGTATGGAATGAGCTGCCAGAGGAAGTGATGGAGGCTGGTCCAACTACTGCATGTAAAAGGCATCTGGATGCTGACAGACCTGCTGAGCTTTTCCCGCAAATTTCTGTATTTGTTACAAAATGCATGCATTTTAACACAGGTATTCTGAATACATTAATTATTTTATTTTTTATTGACGCAAGGCCATGTCAACATATTTCAAATCGGCCGAGACCATTTTCTGCTAAGGATATGGCTCAGTGTATGACAGTAGCAATGATGTACCTACATGGAACAGGGAATGTGATGGAGACATAGTTTTGACAATGTACAAGGAGACCTCACATGGTCCAGTTTGGGAGAGGATGATATTATTGTGTGATTCAACTCAGAGAGGGAGAAACTGTAATCTGCCCGAAAAAGAATGGCCTCTTGCACTCTCTCCTTTGTGGTTCCTCATCACAGCAACGTGCGCGAGCTAAAAAAAAATCTGCAGTCATCGTTACCATTCTTATTTTTATAGAATCCCTGCAGTGTTGAAACAGGCCCTTCGGCCCAACAACTCCATACCAACCTTCCCAACCCATAGCCCTATATTTACCCCTGACTAATGAAGCTAACCTAAAAATCCCTGAACACTACAGACAATTTAGCGTGACCAATCCACCGAACCAACACAGTTTGTGGTAGGAAACTGGATCACCCATTAGAAGCTCACACAGATAAGGGGGGAATGTGCAAACTCCACAGAGACAGTCACCCAAGGCTGGAATTGAACCCAAGTTCCTAGTGCTCGGAGGCAGCAGTGCTAACCACCGTGCTACCCTTTGGGTGCTCCCTGAGCCGAATTCACTGGAATCTCTTCACTGCCTAAACCAAAGGGAATTCAGCCAAATTCAACTCTCCCAGGATGAAATCCCGTTGCTAGCAGCTGTGTGAGTACAATATCTTCAGAAGCAGAATAACGTTTTGGACAATCTCAATTTTTACTTTTATCAGGAGTTACAATAATATCTGGACAAAGTTGTTTCAAGTTAAAATTGCGGAAATTTTGTTAATCTGTGTGTGTGTGTGTATGCATGTGTTTGTATGCATGTGTTTGTGTGTGTGTGTGTCTGTGTGTGTGTGTGTGTGTGTGTGTGTCTGTGTGTCTGTCTGTGTGTGTGTGTGTGTGTGTCTGTGTCTGTGTATGTGTGTTTAGAAAGGGAAATATTAGACCATAAGATATAGGAGGGGAAGTAAGGCCATCGGACCCATCGAGTCCACTCTGCCATTTAATCAGGGCTGATGGGCATTTCAACTCCACTTACCTGCATTCTCCCCGTAGCCCTTAATACCTTGTGACATCAAGAATTTAGCAGTCTCTTCCTTGAAGACATTTAGCATCCCTGCCTCCACTGCACTCCGCAGCAATGAATGCCACAGGCCCCACCACTCTCTGGCGGAAGAAATGTCTCCGCATTTCTGTTCTGAATTGACCCCCTCTGATTCTAAGGCTGTATCCATGGGTCCTAGTCTCCTCGCCTAACGGAAACAATTTCTTAGCATCCATCCTTTCTAAGCCATTGATTATATATTTGCAATACCCAAACACTTTGCCATTAATCTTTCCACCATAGTTGGAGTAACATTGCTCTCGATCATAAACGTGTTGTTTGAGCAGATTAAAGAAACTAGCCTGACTTGTTCCTAAAACTGACCCTGACCCAGTCTGAGACCGATATCATCAGCCATATCACCAAACTGGTTACATTTAACATTTGTTGTGAGCAGTGGAGGAGTGGGATTGAAAAGGAAACAGTGACCCCAAAAAGCCGGGGAACTCTAGACCGGTGAGCCTGATGTCAGTGGTGGGTAAGTTGTTGGAGGGGATTCTGAGGAATAGCATTTACATACATTTGGGAAGGAAAGGGCTGTTCAGAGTAGACAACATGGCTTTCTGCATGGGAAATCATGCCTCACTAATTTGGTTGAGTTTTTTGAAGAGGTGACAAAGAAGATTGATGAAGGCAGTTTGGTAGACATAGTCTATATGGGCTTCAGCAAGGTGTTCATTTAAAGAACAAAGACCAAAGAAAATTTACAGCCGAGGAACAGGCCCTTCGCCCTCCAAGCCTGAGCCGATCCAAATGTACTTTCTAAATCTGTCGGTGAATTCCTAACCATCTGTATCCCTCTGCTCCCCACCTACTCCTGCATCTGTCCAGACGCATCTTAAAAGAATCTACCGTGCCTGCCTCTACCACCTCTGCTGGCAACACGTTCCAAATGCCCACCACCCTCTGTGTGAAGTACTTACCACGTGTATCCCCCTTAAACATTCCACCTCTCACTTTGAAAGCACGACCTCTCGTTATTTAATCCTTCACCCGGGGAAAAAGCCCCTCTCTATCCACCCTGGCTATACCCTTCATGATTTTGTAAACCTCAATCAGGTACCCCCACCCCATCTCCTTTTTTCCAGTGAAAATAAACCTAACCTACTCAGCCTCTCTTCATAGCTAGTATTTCATTCCGATTGGTAGACAGATCAGTAACTTTCTGTCGCATGGGATACAGAGGAAGCTCGTCACAATTGGCTTGAAGGAAGAGGGATATTTTTCAGACTGGAGGCTTGTGAGCAGCAGTGTGCTGTTAGAATCAATACTGAGTTCACTGCATTTCATCATTTATGTAAAGGATTTAGATGTGAATATTGGGGCCATAGTTCGAAAGGTTACAGATGACATCAGAAAGGTGGTGTAGTCGATTATCTCAGAGTACAACAAGACCACAATTAGATGGAACAAAGGGGCATGGATGGACAGATGAAGTTTAATTTAGATAAATACGAGTTTTGCATTTTGTAAATGCAAACCAGGGCAGGAATTATACAATTGTTGGTCAGGTCCTGGGGCATGTTGTGAAACAACGGGGCATAGGGCTGCAGGTGCATAGTTCCTTGAAAGTGGAGTCGCAGATAGACAGTGTGGTGCAGAACACATTTGGCACATTTGCCTTAATCAGTCAGAGCATTGAATATAGGAGTTGTGGCGGTATGGTGCATCTGTACAGGATGTTGGTGAGGCCACTTTAAGAATACTGCGTACAACTTGGTTGTCTGCAGAAATGACTGACACACAGATGTTCCAGGACTGGAAGTTTGAGCTGTAGGGAGAGGCTGGCTAGGTTGAGGTGCTTTCTCCTGGAGTGTCAGAGGCTGAAGGGTGATATTATAGAGGTTTATAAAACCATCAGGGGCATGGATATTCTGAACAGCCACGTTCTGCTCCCCAGGATTGGGGAGTCCAGAACAAGAGGGCATAGGTTGGAGGGGAGAGGGCGAATGATTTAGAAGGGACCTGAAGATAAATGTTTCACACAGAGAGTGGTGTGTGTACATAAAGTGCTGTCAGAGGAAGTTCTGAAGGCGGTTACAATCACACATTTAAAAAGTATCTGAAAGAAGAGGGATATTGGTCAAATGCTGGCAAATGGGACTGGATCAGATTTGATATCTGATCGGAATGAACAGATTGGACTAACGGGTCTGTTTCCATTCTGCATGACTCTCTGGTCCTATAAGAAGGATGACGAAAAATTCTGAAAGGACCTTTCAAGTGGGAATTCTCTTCTCTGGAAGTTTATCGTGCCCACATGCTCACATTGATTGAAAGCTGCATTAGTTAAATATTTGACAGAGAAGTGAGTCACAGATAATGGGACACAGACAGGAAAGTGGGGCTGAGACAATCTTAGTGCCTGGTGGAGAAGGCTCGAAGTATCTAATGACCCATTCCTGCTCCTCACTCCCATGTTCCTGTGTTCCATTCAGCCCATCAAACCTGCTAGACAGGAGCAGTTGGAGGCCATTTACTCATATAACCTGTTGCACAGAAACAGGGGAGACCATTCAGCCTCTCAAGACTGTTACACATGCTTTGAGGTGATTTGGGAAATGTAATTGGAAAGCCCAGGCACGGGTATGAAAGAGGCCCCTAATCTCTCTTTACAGAGCTTCCCCTCTCTGCAACTTGTGCTTCATTTGTTGGTCATGGTTAGACCCAGATTCACTGTGAGGTATGCCCCCATACCTCAACCAGAGTTGGCTCACAAAATCATCTGGTCTCCCTGACTGCAATATTTAGTAATTGCACATTCATGAAAATAACACCCACTAACACTCCAATAACAGAATGTAAGAACATCAGAAACAGGGGCAGGTCATTCACTCCCCAAACCTGCCTTGCCCTTCACTAAGATCGTGACTGATCTGCTCTTGGTCTCAAATCCTCTTTCATATCCAATTCCTCATAGCCCTCACCTCTCTGACAGATCAATATCCATCTCCCTCCTCTTCAAATACTTTCAGACATCTCGCTCCCCGAACACTCTTGAGAAGAGAAATCCTGACATTCAATCCCACCTGTTTGAAGAAAACACTTGCTGCTCCTATGTCATGGTTTACTGATGTGCACAAAAGAGGTTGAGACAAGGGTTCAGGTAAAAATGACAGACCCTGATATCAAGACAGTGGTTGAGTCTGTTGACATAAAGGAGCTTAACAAAACGGGACTTAATGGGAATCAGAGTAAACTCTCCAGTGTTTGGGGTCAAACATGGCACAAAGGAAGATGATCATCATCTCAGTCCTGGGTCACCTCTGTGGGAGATCCTCAGGGTAGCTTCCTCTTCACAAACATCTTCAGCTGCTTCATCAATGTCTCCCCAACCTCACCCTGCTCAACATAAGAACAGAAGTGGGGATAGTCACTGAAGATTCCACTATGTTCAGAACATTTTGTTCCCCTCTCAGCTCCTGAACTGATCTGTGTTCATGTGCAACAAGACCCAGACTCCATTGAGACTTGTGCTGTTAAAGTATCAGTAACATTCATGTAACAGCACTGCCTGACACTGCACATTGCCACAGTAAAACAAGAGTTCATTCAGCACCTCACGCTAGTTTCACAGGAATATGAGGAAGCCATTCAGCCCATTGAAACTATTGGAGAAGAACAGGGACAGCCCATTCAGTGCCTCCAGCTTATTACTCAGGAAGAGAAGGAGTCTAGTGTGATGGGCCACACCAGAGCCCCTCGAAAATATTGGAAGGCAGTCTCCTAGACTCTAATGTTTTCTTATTTTAAAGGGAATGTAAATTGTCTGTTCCAGATGCAATGTGACTGGTCAAAATACTCGGTGTGAAGCTCAACACTATTTAAACACGAAAGATAAAATGAAACCAAAGAAAAAGGAAATTAGAATAACTTAATTCTATTGGACAAGTTATCAGAATAATATAGCGTGGAGATATTACTAATGAACTGTTCCAATATACGAAAATCCCATAAAGACAGCCTTTGGCAAAACTGAATATTCAGTCACAGATTGCCACAAACTCAAAGATCCTAATCTGTGAGAGCTGGTCACACCCATTCAGGCTGCATTAAAATAAACCTAAGGCCTCCCTCGCTGTTTACTCAAGTGGTCTTAACTAACCAGCTTGGTAACGATCATTTAATCTCTCTCTTAAAAGAAACCAGGACAAAATAACCTCTTAAAGCTGCAGCATCATCACACTTGTCAGTACATCGAGCTTTCAAACAGGAACCAGGGGTAAAAGGTCAGGCCCTTGGCCCTGTCCAATTGGACAAGGAAGAAGTCATTCAGTCCCCTGAGTCAATTACACAGAAACGGAACGAGGCCATTCAGCCCCTTGAGTTACTTACACATGAACAAGAGGAGGCCATTCAGCCAGTTGAGCCATTTATATAGGAACAGTAGAAGGCCATTTCCACCTCAATGCACTTACACGGGGGCAGAATAGGGTAATTGATGCTGATCCTGATGAATGTCTTATGCCCAAAATGTCGACTCTCCTGCTGTGCTTTTCCAGCAAACCACTGTCTACTCTGATCTCCAGCATGGGCAGTCCTCACTGTCTCCTAATAGATGCTCTAACGTGATGAACAATTGGAGCAGAGGCTGCACAAACAGACTGCTCCACGTTGTACCTCGTGGCGCCAACGCTCATGATACACATGTGGGACTTTAACGTGGGTTACTCGCGGTGAGCAGGGAAATCATATGTGTTGTGTGAAATCTCAAGAAGCCATGTACCATCTCCGAGAAGGCTGCCTGGTGTTCTCTATGTAGGGTGGAAGCTGGTGGGAATGACTACCTGTTTCCGATGGAAGGTATTGTGGCTGCTGTTGGGGATTGTGAATAACCTGATGTTCAGTACAGGGTTCACACGCCGACTGCTCAATAACGTGGGGAGAGTTAATTTAGGCAAATAAACTATTAGGAAAGTCACGATAGACTGATGAATGGACTCTCTAAGTTCAAATAATGGTGATCTTGTTCATATTGACCTTGTCTAGTGCATGTCCTGTTCAGTGTAACCTGTATGCCTTACTCTGTCCAAGTCTATTTCCACCCTATGATCTGTCTGGCCTTGCTTAATATGATCTTCCCCCACTGCTCATAAACAACGTGTTTCCCTGTACTGAGGTACACGTGACAATAAATCAAACCAATCAATCCTGGGTAAAGTATGGAATTTCTCTCCCTATCAATGTCTCTTTTGGAAATAAGTGATCGCTGCCACTCCTCGTGTTTCAGCATCACAATTTCTTCGTCTCTCACAGCTCTACAGATTAAACACTCAGCTTATTCACTCTATCCTCATGTTACCATCACCAGTGTCTGTGGTAAGGAGATCATTCCTTACAAAGAGCATCAAATCTGTACAGAGTGCCCCGAATTCTCTCTCAGCAAGGCTCTACAACAGCAGGAAGATGGCTTTACTTATGTACTCGAATCATCTTACAATGAAGACAGCATACCATTGACTGCACCCATTAGTTACACAGGGTTTGATTCGGAGCAGTCAGCATAGACTTGTGAGTGGGAGATCATGCTTCCCAAATTTCTTAGAGTTCTTTGGTGAAGTGACCAGGAAGGTTGATGAGGACAGAGCAGTCGACGTAGTCTGTATGGATTTCAGTATGGCCTTTGAGAAGGTTCCACATGGCAGGCTGCTCAGGAAGGTTCCATCATGTGGAATGGTGGGGGAACTGTCCAATTGGATACACAGTTGGGTTGATGGTCGGAAGCAGAGGGTTTAGTGGAAGGTTGTTTGTCAGACCGGAGGCTGGGTCCATTGCTGTTTGTTATCTATGATTTGGTTGAGAATGTACAAGGTATGATTAGTAAGTTTGCAGATGACACTAAAATAAGTGGTAGCGTGATCAGTGAGGAAGTTTATCAGAAATTGCAGCAGGACCTTAATCAGGTGGGCAAGTGGGCTGAGAAATGGTAAATGGAATTTAATATAGATGGGTGATGTCTTACATTTTGGGAAATCAAATCAAGGTAGGAGTTTCATGGTGCATGGAAAGATCTTCAAGAGTGTAGTGGGCAGAGAGACCTTGGAGTTCAGGTGCACGGTTCTCTAAGAGTGGAGTCACAGGTAGACAGGGCAGTGAAGAAGGCTTTTTGCACAGTGGCCTTCATCAGGGAGGACATTGAGTACAGAGAAGCTGGGAAGTTATGTTGCAGTTATACTGGACTTTGGTCAGGCTGCACTTAGAGTATTGTGTTCAGTTTTGTCACATTGTTATAGGGAGGATGCTATTAAATTAGAAAGAGTGCAGAAGAAATTTTCAAGGACGTTGCCAGGACCCATTGGTCTGAGATATAGGGAGAGTTTGGACAAGCTAGCACCTTTTCTTTAGCGTGAAGGAGACTGAGGGAGTCCTTTTAGAGCTGAATAAGATCACGATGGTAGGGTTAATGCTCTCAGTCTTTTTCCAAGGTGTAGAGAATCGAGGATTAGAGGGGATCAGTTTAAGGTTAAAGGGAAAGGAATAAAAGGGAACCTGAGGGGCCACGTCTTTACCCAGAGGCTGGTACGTGGATGAGCTGCCAGCAGATGTGGTTGAGGGGGGTACATTAACAACATTTCAAAAGCATTTGGATAAATATGTGGATAGGAAAAGTCTAGGATGATATTGGCCAACTGCAGGGAATTGGGGTTAGCGTGGATGGACATTTACAAGGTGGACTCGAACCCCTCTGTTAATTAAAACCAAACACCCAGAAAAGCTCGCCTCACCTCGTAATCTGTTAAAATATGAGCGACAGCGATCTCCTACATTCCACTATTTAAACAAAAATTAACAAGTTAAGTTCTTAACTTTAATAGTGAACACTAGAGGGGCTTCACAAATACAAGCCCCTCTTTTCTTAGCTACTTACTATCTGACTCTGACTCTGTCAAAATCTGCTGTTCCAACAACCCACATATGAAACATAACAATCTCAAGACCACACAGTCTCTATCTTCCCTGCTGTGTTCACTCTTCCAGCTGCTGATCTCCCTGGGTCATGTTTTTATTGCAAGTAGGTTTACATGAACATGTATCTTTGATAGAGAGTGTTTGAGATGGTCAGTTACCACTCCTGCTCTACAGCAGTTACTCTGCTGTTGGATGGCAGTGGCTCTCCCTCTAGTGTTCAAAATGCTGGATATATATACTTCCAATGATACAATAATTCTCACATTTGATTGCTTTCCAGGTACCCAAACAATAATATTTGTGACATATGGAACAATCAGACATTTAGCTGGCATCTGTGCTGTACTTTGTATTCAACAAAACCCGTTCTGTCTTAAAGTGACCTGACATGCTTTCGGCTTCATAACACCACCCCCCTTCAGAAAAAAAAGAACCATCAGAATGAAAAGATGGCTTCGTTTCCTTTCCTCTAATTCTTAATCCCATTATTATGAAATACAAAAGTATTAATCTCAGTTATATCATTCATATTAATTTTGCACACATATAAAACACTGGGATAAGTCAAATCTTATCAACACCTGTTCCTTTAAATCCGCGATAACACATCTGCTATCACATGTTAGGACCCACAGCATGTACATTGTGTAAGTTTAAAGTCAGCGTGATAAGACTCCAATGAAATATTCTCATATTCTGGTCTTTAAATATTCCAAAAAACGCGAGAGGTTTGCCGTTGTCCACAACCATCTCCAACAATTTATTTGTCACATAAACATTAAAATATTGTCAGGCCAGTGCGAAACCTAATCATTCTTTTTCAGTAATGGAGATGTAGTATTTTGTTTCTGGTGGATATTGGGTTTTTTTGACAAGTAGCCAATTGGCCATTCAATCCCATCATCATATTTCTGTATCAATACATCTCCGACCCCGATATCCCGAGGGTTTCAGAATATTTGGTGCAGCTAAAACTGGTGCGGTGATTAATCCTGCTTTAAAATTCTCAAATGCCTCCTGGCATTGTTCTGTCCACCACAATTCTGTGTTCTTCTTTACTAAGTCCATCAGTGGTGCTCATAAGCTGCTGAAGTTTGGAACAAACTTCCAATAGAATCCACTCAGTTCCAAAAATCGAAGCACCTCTTTCTTCGAGGATGGTTGTGGAAATTCCTCAAAGCCCTTCGTCTTTGTGTTCCATGGGGTCAATCTTCCATGTCTAATGTAATGTCCCAAGAACGGCACCTCTGCCTTCGTGAATGCTGTTTTCTTTAAGTTTATTACCAAGTTTGCTTCTTGTAATCGTTCAACATGCTCTGCCAACTGTAACGTGTGAGCTTTAAATCACTTGCTAAAGGTCACTACATCATACAGATAAACTGCACAATTTGTTCATCTGACTGTAACTCTGTTCCTGAGTCACTAAACCTGGCTGTGAAGGGAATTCCTATCACTGGTGACAATACTAATACGTCATCCCCACAGGAAATCGTCAAAATTTCCGAGTTTTTATCTGCCACTTGCTTCATTCTATGCTGTGCCCTTCAGGTGCTGTTTAGCGAACTCACCTACTCCATCTAATCTCTCCCTCACCTCAGATACATAATCCGAGTGTGAGATCTCTGACTTCGGTCCTGTTAATTTATATTCAATTAATTTCAAAGGACCTCTCACTTCATGTACATATATTAACTCAAAGGAAGTAAACTGAGTAGATTTATTTGGGGCAAATAATTTTTGTCCAATGGCAAACAATTCAATGAGACACCTTCATTCCAATCATTCCGGTAATCCTGACAGTACACTGTTAATATGGTCTTCAGCGTCTGATGCTAACTTTCCAAGGCTCCCTGGGATTCAGGATGGGACGCCCTTGATTTAAACTGCTGTATGCCTAAGCTATCCATGACTTCCTTAAACAGCTGAGCGGTAACATGAGACCTTGGTCTGACTGAATCTCTCTGCGGAGCCCACAGTGAGTAAAGAAAGATACCAACTCCTCCACCTCCCTTTTTACCTTAACACTCCATAATAGAATTGCCTCTGGAAATCTGGTAGACACATCCATTATGGCTAGCAAATAATGGTTTCCACCTTTTTTTTAGATAGGGGAGCGACACAACTAATCATAACCTACGTGAAATGTTCTTCGAATGCAGGAATTGGTAACAAAGGTGCTGGTTTTATTACTGCCTGTGACTGACCTATCGTTTAGAATGTTTGACATGTGCAACAAAAAAAACCACGTACTTGTGCATTCCAGGCCACTGGAAATGCCTCTTGACCTTAACCTGATTCTTCTGTCCACCTAGGTGACCCCCTGCAGTTAGTTTATGTGCTACCCGTAACACTGTACGTTACTGCTAACACAATATCGTGCACTTCAGCCCATTTCCCTTCTGCAGTAACCTATCGGGGTCTCCATTTTAATTTTATGATTCTATCTTTAAGTTAATAATGTTCGACAATATATTCTGATTCCTTTTCTGTGTGTGTGCATGTGTATGTGTTTGTGAATGTGTGTGTATATATCTGTTGTAAGTCCATGAGCCTTTCTGGACTAAACCCCTCTGCCTGACCCTCTGCCTGTTCAGGTTTTTCCTGCAAACAGGGGGTCAGTTCACTGCACATCAACTCCTTTGGCTTTTTATTTCGGTTTTCCTTCCTGCTCTAACTGATGACAGTGGAATCATGTTACTATACAGTCTGGAAAAATCCTGGGTATTTTTCTTTTAACTCCCCAATTCCCTAGTTTTCCTTTTGCCTTCTCCAATACAAGGGGTGCCACTCCCACCTTGGATCCTGTTAAATCGTTCACAAGAATAAACTGTACTCCTGGAACTGACACTCTGTTACTCACTGTCACTGTTACTGCCCCAACCTTGATTTGGCATTCCATCCTGATATTACACAAGGGAATACTTAATTTCTAACCCCATTCCACAAATTGTCACGATCTTGATTAATATGACAGAAAGAGTGAAAATACTTTCATCTCTCACTATTAGAGGCCGAGAGAAAGTGAGGGCTGCAGATGCTGGAGGTGAGAGTTGAAAAGTGTGGGGCTGGAAAAGCATAGCCAACCAGGCAGCATCTGAGGGGCAGAAGAGTTGACATTTCAGGCATAAATTCTTCATCAGGAAAGTGCGAGGTGGGGCAAGGGAGGGGGAAGGGGGCCGAGAAATAAATAGGAGAGTGGGAGCGGAGCTGGGTGTAAGATAGCTTGGAAGGCGATAGGTAGACGCAGGTGGGGTGTGATGGTGATAGCTCGGAGAGGAGGGTGTTGTGGATAGGTGGTAGGACAACTAGAACCCTCAAACTAGAACCATCATCAACGTTGACTTCACCAAATTCCAAATCTCCCCTCCACCAACCTCTCCCATATCCAACCGTTCAACCTAGCACTGCCCTCTTGAACTGCCCTAACTGGCCAGCTTCCTTCCCACCTACCGACTCCACCCTCCAAACCGATATATCACTATTACTCCAACCTACATCTTCTTATCGCCTTCCCGGTGACCCTCCCACCAGCCCAGCTACTGCCCTCGTATTTATCTTTCAGCCCCCTTGTCTCCGCCCCCCCCCCCCAAATTCCTGACGATGGGTTTCTGCCTGATATTCAATTGTCTTGCTGTCTGGATGCTGCCTGATCTTTTGTGCTTTTCCAGCGTCTCTCTTCTCAACTATTAGAGACTGAGCAGATCCCACATCTCACAAAATTATAACTTCTTGTCCTTCTCCCCCGATCTTTCTAAGTAAATTTTATCTACAGAGGTGAATTCTTTCAGAGATCAGGTACCTACTCCATACCCAGTCCCTGCCTCGGCTGTGCACTCTCCTGCAGCTCCTCGGCCCTACTTGGGGTCTCCTTTACCAGTTTCACTAATGCCACTGGCTTAGCCTCTTCTACCGCATCTTTCCCCAAAGTGCCTTCCTTCAACGACCATCACAGTGTGTCCCAGCTTACTTCAATGAAAACACCTTTTCCCAGTGCCCTCCTTAAACCATCAGCACTGTCATTTTCTGTGTTCCACTCCCTTATACTGAGAACACCTGAGGCCTTTCACCTCCTTTCAACCCCTTTGGGCTTCTTTTTTCACCTGTGGTAAACTATTGTGCGCTACTGTTTGCTTTGTAATATGTGAACTTCCCTTCTCCCAATTTCTATCCCTCATTGCATGTAAATTCTCCCGGAAACTAAATTTCATCTCATGCACCAATGCATATTTACCTGCCATTTCTGCCGCGCTTCTCGCTTCTTGAACTTTCTGTTCGTGCACATGAATTCTTACCATCTCTGGGAGTGAGTCTTTAAACATCTCCAGCATAATAATCTCCCTTCGAGCCTCACAGGTTTTATCTATTTTTAAGTCCAGCACACAACTATCAAAATGACTGCAGTTAATTCTTTCAGACTTAACATAAGTCTGACCTGGTTCCGTCTCTATTTTTCTGAACCTCTGTCTACATGCTTCTGGTACCAATTCATAGCCAATCAAAATAGCCAATTTGACACCTGCATAATCTCTTGATCCCTCATCTGACAGCGCTACACATACCTCACCAGCTGTGCCCACCAGCTTAGTCTGAACGAGCATTCCCCACAAGTTCACTGGACACGTCATCTGCCGAGTCATTTTTTTCAAATGAAATAAAAAAAGTTTTGACATTTTTCTCACCGAAATATGGCAAGGTACTAATATATTTGTATACATCCCGACGTTCTCCCTTCATCTCCATCCTGTTAATTCAACTTTCTTGTCTAATTCCCAACTTCTGAATCTCAAATTCTCTCTCTCTTTCTTTTTCCTCTCCTCTTTTTTCTCTCTCTGTTTCGGTCTCTTTCTTTATCTTCTAACTTCAGTTGCCATATTTGCAATTTAAGTTTTTTCTAACTCGACTGCACTTGTCTGTTTCTTTGATACATCAAATTGCTTGACCAAATCCATTACAATTTCAGCTTTCCTTTTGTCCCTGGTTAAACCCAATTCCAACCTATTTGCTAATTCTAAAAAATGTCCTGCTTCTGTCTTTCTAAACTTTCTTGGCAAATTTGGGAACCTCTTTAGTAATTTTAAAAGCCTTTTCCCTCACTTTTAATTTAAACAACCACCAGTAAACAAAATTAAACAGATTTTCAGACCGGTTTTATTTGAAGATCTAGGTCACTAATTGCAACGTGTTGGAATTTGCTGGGACATTTTGTACCTGAAATCTGTTCAAATCTGTCCCAGTCCATTACGGCATGGCCCCAAACTATGGAGACATCTATGTCGAGCACTTCTGTTAATTAAAACCACAAACCCAAGAAAGCTCACCTCACCTCGTAATCTGTTAATACATGAGTAACAAAGAACTCCCAAATTCCACTAATAAAAGAAAAATAACAGTTTGTATGTATGCAAGTTAGCCCGCTGTGCTTGAAGGTTTGTTTTCTGATGATTCGATACTATGACTAGGTAACATCATCAGTGAGAGTCTCTGCTGAAGTGCTGGTGGTATGTTGCGCCTCTCTATTTTTAGGTCTTGGGTTCTTAAGATGGGTGATGTCATTTCCAGTTCTTTTGTTTTACAAGAGTAGGTAGATAGGATCTAAATTGATGCGTTTATTGATGGACTTCTGGTCAGAATGCCTGTCCTCTCAGAATGTCCTTGCGTGTCTTAGTATATGTGTACTTTGTCTCAGTCAAAGTGGTGCCCTTCTTTGTCTGTATGTATGGAACATAGTGATAGTGCGTCCTGTCTTTTGGTGGCTAGTTGGTGTTCGTGTATCCGCGTAACACAACAACAGGACAGTTTCAATGGTGGAACAATGATTTTATATGCACTGTTTAATCAATGTGTGTGTGCAGATAAGTAACATTTTTCATATGTGCACAACACATTCTAAATGAATAACGGAGACACAGTTAACAAAAAGTGATGCATATGATGTAAAGAATTTATAAAACATTAAAACGTCATTTGATTCTCATCTAAAATGATATGTTCCCTTTCTCTCAACGATCCCTCCTTTTCTGGAATTCTCCACTCCAATCTCTCCTTCTTATCAGGATGTGTTATAAATGCTTGCTTCTGGTGTCCCAACTTATTTCAGTTAATCCCCTTTCTACCAGAATTCAATATGTTGGCCTGTTGGATATTTTCCAAAGCTAGTGTCTGTCATATTATTGGAAATAAAAATTCTGGCATCAGAGCCAGCATTTGAACACATTGCTCTGTTGTCCATGCACTATACAAATGACCACAGCGCACAGGAATTGCCAAAACATTGAGGGATATGCATCTATTTCTTTCGATGATCTAGTTTTCTCATTTTTCACATTTCCTCATCTATGTTGTCTCGCTCTTTCTCTCTTTGTATCTAGTTAAGAAATTTACCAATTATTCTTTGCGTCTCTTCTCTCAAAGCTCCTTCTTTCGGTTTATATCTATTGCTGTCTTCTTGATGTAATGTGATTATAAATGTGCAATGTAACTTCAAAGGCATGTGGGAGGAGCTGGCCAGAGTTAATTGGAAGGGGAGCCGAGCAGGGCAGACCATGGAACAGCAAAAGCAGGAATTTCTGGGGATATTTCGGAGGATATCAGAAATTCATCCCAAAGGAGATGAAACACACTCATGGCAGGACAAGGCAACCATGAGTAATAAGGCATCAAACCAAAAAAAGAAACATACAATGTGGTGAAGATGATTGGGAATCCAGAGAATTCATTGGCTCTGAAACTCCATAAGGCTGGCATCACTGACACAACAGAGCTCTTAATCATGGTCAGGGAGAGAAACAGAGGAAACTCATTCACTTTAAACACAGAAAATGGTATTACTCAAGAAAAAAGATTCAGATGAATTAAACAATTGATTAAAATCAGTTAATTGTTTTGCAGAATGTGTCAGATTGAAAGCATGACCCGGGAAGAGACCCTCAGCAGAATGAGAGTATGAAAATGGAAGTGTTACCACATCAGAAACCAGAGTAGGTCACTGAGTACATGACTGATGGGTGAATGGGTCTCGATGTGAACTAAGGGACAGACAGCAGAATTGCATTGCAGATATTGCAGCTCAAAACTGCGTATTTATGTAGTGCTGTAGACTACAGCAGGAGAAGCAAAACAGCATTCAACCACAACCTGTAACTTTTAGCCTCGAATAATTTCCTCAGTCTGCCATTACCATCAATACGATCTATGTTTCAGTAATGACTGTGAGTGAACATGACAGGGTCAGAACCACGTGAACCTAAACCTGACGTGAACCCATTAAAGCTACCACATTTGACCAACAGATCTGATCGAAGCTCCGCAATCCTGTAACATTCTGTCATAAATGGTGATGGATGATTAAACAAATGACTGGAGCAAAGGGCTCCACAAATATCCCCATCCTAAATAATTGAACAGTCCTGTACATCAGTGTAAAAGACCAGGATGTGGTAGCTGCACCACCCTCAGCCAGAAGTGTGGAGTTGACGATCCACCTCACCCTCGCCATGATACCCACAGAATCACAGATGCCCGTCTTCAACCAATTCAATTTGCTGTTCGTGACATGAAAAAACAGCTGAACACAGTACGTACGAAAAAGGCAATGGTCCCTGACCCCATTCCTGTAATAGGACTGAAGACTTGTGCTGCACAACAAGCCGTGTCCCTGGGGAAACTGTTTCATTCCAGCTCCAACTCTGACATCTCCCTGGTAATGTGGAAAATTACTCAACTATGTCCAGTTCCTAAGAGGATTATAATTACAATCTGACCAGTTACCTCCCCCTCAGACCCACCTCGACAGTCAAATTGGTGGGAGTTCTTTTTGACAGAGTTATCAAACAGCACAGAAATAACCTGCTCAGTATGATTTCAGATAGGTCCCCATGTAGAGATGGTGCAGCTGTGGAAAGGTCACTGGATTACTAATCCAGACCAGGCTAATGCACTGGCAGCTGGTGGAAGTTAAACACAATTGACAAAATATTTGGATGCAAAATCTGGTGTCCGTAAATAGTGACCTTCAAGCCAATGTCGATTGTTCACACCAATTTGCTTCACAAATGTCCTTTTAGAAAATGAATCTCCCGTGCTTTCCTGGTCTGGCCTAAACGTGACTGCAGACACACAGACATGTGATAAACTCTTCAATGGTCTCTGAATCCGCCAAACAAGACATTCTATTGTATCAAACTGTTCCGAGGTCTAAAGGATAAAACCAGACAGAACACCCGGCCCCAGCCTCAGTATCGGAATAATTGAATGAGAAACACAGTCCTGTTGACCCTGCAGAGACCTCCTTCCTAACATCTGAGAGCTTGTGACAACATTTACAGACTACATAGAAACATCGGGAATGGAGTAGGTCATACAACACATTGAGCCTTCCCCATTCCAGTTCATGTTCAAATATGTACACAATGCACTTTTTCCACACACTGTACACATCCCTTAATGTGAATTACTGTAGGAAGCTATAAAGTAGGAAGTGCAGTAGTCCATTTGGTCTGTCGTGTTTGCTACCCAATTCAATATCATGATACCTGGCCCTTTATTTCCATATCGTTCTCCTTCTCTCCCAGCATTCCTTTACTATCTCTAAATCCTTATTTATATTCAGTGTCTTGGCTTCCAGGTTCGAGCGCATTCCCCACGTTCACCAGTCGCTGAATGCAGACATTTATTGTCATCTCATTGCAGAATGGTCTGTCTGTACCTAATACTGTGGGCCCTTGTTTTAGACACCACAGCCAGGGGAATTATAATCCCTGCTTCCAATCCATCTCACCCTGTCAGATCTTTATATATCTCACTGAGATCTCCACCCATTTTCCTAAACCCCATGGAATACAGGCCCAGTCGCCCCAAACTCTGCTCCCACAACAAGCCTGTCATCCTAGAGATCGGTCTGGTCATCCTTCACTGCTCTCCCTCAATGTCAGGTTTGTCCGTTATTATGTACTCAGACCAAATCAGCAGAATACTGCACAGTGTTTGAGATAGGGTCTCACCAAAGCTCTCTACAGCTGCAGTAAGACACGCTTACTCCTGGACTCAAATCCCCCTGAAATGAAGGTCAGCACATCATTGATCTTCCTATCTGGTTCTTGCTCCTGCAATATTGCTTTCAGTGACTGGTCTACAGGGAGATCCAGATCCTTTGCAATGTTACAGCTCCCCACTTGGTAGGTCTATGTACACTGGGCAGCGTGTGAATGCCAATCCCAGTGTTGCCTTGTGGGTTCAGACCTCACTGTGCTGCAGGGACCTCGGAGGGCCGCGCAGAAAGAAACAACAAAAAGGCCCATACGTTGCTTTTCAGATCAACATGTTTCAAACAATCCCTTTTCAAACGAAAAGCTGCCAATCTCTTGTTCCAACCAAAGGGCACACTGTCACCTCAACCCACCTTGCTCTCCATCTGCCACGTATTTGCCCATTCACTCCACTTGTCTTAGTCACCTTGAAGCTTTTTTACAACCTCCTCACCCACTCGCAATCCAACATCCTTTAGTTCTATCAGCAGGTTGGGATATATTGTGTTTGATTCCTGCAACTAAATGTTTAATGGGTATTGTGAACAACTGGGACCTGAGCACCGATCTCTGTGATATCCCAGAAAACTTCCTCTGTTATTCTTTTTAAAAATGATATTTATTTCCTGAATCTGGGTGTGACTGGCTGGGCCAGCATTTATTTCCTGTCCCTGGTTGCCCCTTGAGAAGGTGGTGGTGAGCTGCCTTGTTGAACTGCTGCAGTCCACTGTGGATTCAGTGACAGTAACACCATTGAATGCCAAGGGGCAGGTTAGATTGTATTTTAGTGGTGATGTTCACGGTCTGGCATTTGTGTGACGTGAATATTACTTGCCACTTGTCAGCCTGGATACTGTCCAGGTCTTGTATTTGAACATGGACTGCTTCAGTATCTGAGGAGCGACAAATGTTGCAGAAGATTGTGCAATCATTGGCAAACATCTCCACTTCTGACCTTAAAATGGAGGGAAGGTCATTGATGAAGCAGCCCTGAAGATGTTTGGGCCTAGGCCACTGCCCGAGGGACTCCGACAGATTTATCCTGGAGCTGAGTTGACTGAACTTTATCAGCCATGACCATCTTCCTACGTATCAGGTATGATTCTAACCAGCGGGGAGTTTGCCCCTGATACCCATTGATTCCAGTGTTGCTAAGGCCCCTTGATAACACACTTGGGCGAAGGCAGCCTTTATTTCAAGGGCTATCGCTCTCACCCCACCTGGAATTCAGCTCTTTTGTCCATGTTTGAACCATGGTAATGAGGTCAGGAGCTGAGTGGCCCTGGTGGAGCCCAAACTGGGCGTCATTGACCAGGGTATTGTTGAGCAGGTGCTGCTTGAAAGCACTGAGACCTTCCACCACTTTACTGATGATCGAGAGTATACTGATGCGGTGGTATTGGTCGGATTGGATTTGGTCTGCTTTTTATATGCAGGAGATACATGGGGTAATTTTCCATGTAATCGGGGAAATGTTGTTGTAACGGTATTGGAACAGCTTGGTGAGGGCAGTGACAAGGCCTGGAGAACAACTTTTCAGTCCTATTGCCAGAATGTTGTCAGGTTATGTACCCTCTGAGGTATCCAGTGTCTCCAACTGAATCTGGATATCTTGTGGAGTGAATCAAATTGGCTGATGACTGGTAACTGAATGGTTGAGGGCCACTGGAGGAGGCCGAGATGGATCATCCACTCAGCACTTCTGACTGAAGATTGTTGCGAATGCATGAACGTTATCTTTTGCACTGAAGTGCTGGGCTCTTCCATCATTAAGGATGGAGATACTTGTGGAATGTCCTCCTCCGATGACTTGTTTAATTGTCCATAATTATTCTCTACTAGAAGTAGAAGGACTGCAGAGCTAAGATCTGCACCGTTGCTTGTGGGATCACTTAGCTCTGTCTATGATGAACTGCTTATGCTGTTTGGCACGCAGGTAGTCCTGGTTGGTGACTTCATCAGGCAGACACCTCATTTTCAGGTATTCCCAGTGCTGCTCCTGCCCTCCTGCACACTCCATTGAATCAAGGTTGATCCTCTGGCTTGATGGTAATTGTTGTGAGGAGGATATGCTAGGCCATGAGGTTGTGCTGGAGCACAATTCTGCTGCTATTGATGACCCACAACATATTATCGAAACCCAGACTTGAGCTGCTAGATCTGTTCAAAGTCTGTCCTATTTAGCATGGTGACCGTGCCACCTAAAATGGTGGAGGTTATTCTCAATATGCAAGTGTGACTTTATCTCCACAATGACTATGCAGTGGTCACTTTTACACGATACTGTCATGGACAGATACTTCTGCAGCTGGCAGATTAGTAAGGCTGTGGTCAAATATGGCTTTTCCCTCTTGTGGGTTCCTTCACCACCTGCCGCAGACCGAGTCGAGAAGTTATATCCTTTCGGACCCAACCAGCTCAATCAGTAATGCTGCTGTGAACCACTCTTTTTGTGGACATTGACGTCCCTAACCCAGAGTACATTTTGTGCCTTTGCCACCCTCAGAGCTTCCTCCAAGTGTTGGTCAGCTTGGAGGAGTACTGACTCATCAGTTGGAAGAGGCTGGTGCATGGTAATCAGCAGGAGGTTTCCTTTCCCATGTGTAAACTAACGCCATGAGAGTTCATGGGATACAGAGTCACTGTTAAGGACTCCCAGAACAATTCCCTTCAAACTGTATCCCACGGTGCCACCACTTCTGCTTTGTCTGTCCTGCTGGTGAGAGAGGAGATATCCGGGGAAGGTGATGGGGTGTCAGGGATATAGTCATACTCACAGAATCAGACCTTAAATACAATGTCAGGCTGTTGCTTCACAAGTCTGTTTATTTCTATTCACTGTCTCCTGCCAGCTGTCCCATTCTAGAAGGATGGCCATATATTCACCCCAATCCACGAAGATTTGATTTTGCAAACTAGGCTTGGAGCTTGACCAAAATCTTTCTGAAAATCCACATGTTTTACATCCATTGCTTCTCTTTCATTTGTCTTCCAGTCTGTTTCTCAAACATAATTCCCATTTCATAAACCCGTGTTAGTGTTGTCTATGACCATTACTTTCAGTCCCAATAATTTCTCCCAAACGATTTACTTACTATGTTCTATGTTCCATGTACTATTTCGTTTTCCACGCCAGACTTGGTTTTCTTGGTATTGTCTGTGTACTGTGAAGACAGAACTGAAGCAGTGGATTCATAGTTTTGCCATTTCCCTGTTTCCCATTCTCCATTCTCTGGTTTCAAACTGGAAAAAACCTCCACTTCTTTTTCATACTTCTCACATTGACATAATTTGACAAGCTATAACAGTTCACTCTTATAACCTTTGTGATCATTATCTTCAGAAACCCATCAATTCTTGTGTAAAGCGGCTCAGTCATTGACCTTCCACATCATATACTCACAGGAGCATAGTCTCTGTGCCAACAGAAATACAGCACGATCTATATTAGTCCCACTTTCCGACAAAAGGCTCATAGCCTGGAATGTTATGGCACTTCCAAGTGCTTGTCCAAGTACTTTTAACAGTTGAGAGGTTAACCTTGATAACTCCCCTCTCAGAAAGTACTTTCCAGACCCCAACACCCTCTGGGTGAAGAAAAAGTCATCTTTAAATCCTCTCTGAACCTCAAACCCTTCACTTTACAAGTGTGCTCCCTTGTTCTTGACCCTCTGTCTAAAAGGAACAGTTGCTGTCTGTCCACCCTGTCGCTGCCCCTTGTTAACTTATCCTTCTGAATCACATCCCCCTCAGCCTTCTCTGTCAAAAGTAAACAACCTGCGCTTATCCAGCCTCTCTCCATAGCTGATATGCTCCATCCCAGGGAAAATCCTGATGAATCTCCTCTGCAAACCCCTCCAGTACAATCACATCCTTCTTTATAATGAGGCTCCCAGAACGACATACAGTACTCCATCATGGACTAAACCAAGCTCTGTATAGCACTTATAATCTACTCCCGGATTAATAAACGCGACACCCAAGGTTCAATTCTTAACTAGTCCATTACCCTGTTCAGTCACATTCAGGGATGTGTGGAGAAACACCCTCTGAGCTCCCTAGTGTGCTGCCAATCATTGTGTACACCCCATGTCAGGTTCCTCCTTCCAAAGTACATCACCTCATATTTATCAGGATCACATTCCATCTGCCATTGATCTGCCCAAATGATCATTCCACTTGTATGTTCCTGTAAAATCAGAACTTCCTCCTCACTGCCAACCACCCGGCCAATCTTTGTGTCAAACACAAACTTGCTTATCACATCTCCCACCCCTCCACCCACTCCCACTCCAGATTCACATCTCTCCCATTTATGAATGCTACAAACAATAAGGGACACAACACTGATCCCTGTGGTACACCAGGGGACACTGGTCTCCGGTCACACAAACAGCCTTCTGCCACCACCCTCTGCCTCCTGACACTAAGACAATTTTCGCTGTAACTTTTCAAGTTATCCTTGATACTCTGAGATTTTACTTTATTTTTTTCAGTTTCCCATGTGGAACTTTGTCAAAGGCATTGCATCAAAACTAAATAAGCGACCTCCTCAAACTAATTGAATCAACTCCATTAGTGTGACTTCACTCTGATAAAGTCATGATGATTATCCCTGATCAAGCCATGCCATTCTGATTGGAGTTCAATTTTCTCCTTCTCTATTTTCTCCAGTAGTTTCCCGAACAGTGATTTAATACTCGCTCGTCTATAGTTTCCTGGTCTATCTCTACCACCCTTACTGTGAAGTGCAATCATAATAGCTGTTCTCCAGTCCTCTGGCACCTCCCCTATTGTCAGATTCTAATTAAAATTTCCAGTCAGCGTCTTTCCTCCCTTGACTCCAACAGTATCCAGACCTGCAGATTGGTCCAATTTTATACCAGACAAAGCCTCAAACCGCCGCTCGTATTTTACATCAATCTCTTTCCAAGAGCTTTCCAGTCCATCTTCCTGAATTCTGTACCTGCATCCTCCTTCTCCCAAGTAAAACAGCTGTGATGTTTACATGTAACAATCTATCAATGTTCTCCGGGTTGACACACAGATTGCCCCTTTGGTTTCTAATGGATACTAACTGTTTGCTGATTATTCTGTTCTACTTGTCCGTGTAGAATATCATGGGATTCTCCCTCATCTCTCCTGCTTGCACTTCTTCATGTCCCTAGGTTATTCTCTCCCCTCTATGTTTCTAAGTTTCAGTAAAATCACCTCTCATCTTTTGAAACTCGAGATCACAGGCTGAGTTTCCACATCAGACAATCTTGCCATTTTAGGGATTAATCTGGAGAATACCTTTTGCAGTTCGTCTGTAGTATATTCTATCTTAGATTGGGACTCCAAACGGGACACAATACTCTCAGTTTAGTCTCAGCAACACTCTGTGCAGCTGGCGCATGGCATCTTCTATATTTCAATTACATTCACATGAATGTAACCTAATTTTTCGTTTCCTATTTGCTTGTGTTTAGATTACATTGCATTACAGTGAGGAAACAGGCCCTTCGGCCCAACAAGTCCACACCGACCCGCCGAAGCGCAACCCACCCATACACCTACATTTACCCCTTACTGAACACTACGGGCAATTTAGCATGGCCAATTCACCTAACCTGCACATCTTTGGACTGTGGGAGGAAACCGGAGCACCCGGAGGAAACCCATGCTGACAGGGGAGAACGTGCAAACTCCACACAGTCAGTCACCTGAGGCGGGAATTGAACCCGTGTCTCTGGCGCTGTGAGGTAGCAGTGCTAACCACTGTGCCACCTAATTCTTCCCAATTCCTTTTACTTTAACTTTTCTTATGATGTTAGTGGGAGAGTTCTTAAAAAAGGTCCTCTTGAATATCCAAAGATACGTTATCCATTAGCTCCTCATTGCCTACGTCCACAAGAATCATCTTCAAACCATTCCAAAAAATGTTTGCCACGTATGGTTTTCGTTTCATCGATGCATTATCATCCTCCCCAGTTTTCCCATTACCTTCTATATATCCAGTAACACGTTCTTTATAATCGAGCCCAACAGACACCCGACCGCGGATGACAAGTTACTGATCTGTAGTTCACCACTCTCCATCTTCATCTTTTCTTAAACTGTTGGATAATATTTGTAACCTTTGCCTTATCCAGATTGGCTAAATATCTTTCGGGAATGTATTGGAAAACAACGTGATAATCTGCGATGCTATCAATATGCCTATTGCTGCTTCCTCTGAAATTCTTGTATCAAGTACATCTGATCTGTCAGATTTATAAATACTCAATCCAGCTTTCTTTTAAAACATGACCTCAACACTTATAAGAATAATCTTAGACTTTACTTACACAAGCCCCATGGTCACTTGGTATTTCTGGGAGAATTTCTGGATATTCTGCCTTGAAGATAGACACAAAGAAACTGTTTCTTTTCCCTGCGATTTCTCTGTTGTCTTCAATAAATTATTCTGTCCGCACACCCATGTTCCATATTTGACCTTGTTTTTATTTTTGTTTCATACACTGATGTACTTTTTTTTTTAGCAGTCTTTATGTTTTTCTTTTGTTTTTATGCTTTTTCGCTTTTTGATTTTCTTTTCTTGGTCATCCGTTACTGGGTCCTATATTTCTCCGAATCCCCTGGCTTACTACGGTACTTTGCATTTTTCGAAGCTAATTCCTGTGATCTACTAGATAGTGGAAGATGAGGCTGAAAGGGTTAGGTCGGGGAGGTGGGTGGACCAGATTGATCGGAAGGAAGATGAACACATAGGAACGTTCAAAAGGGGGGAGGATGCTGAGTTGGAAGATTGGACTGGGAAAAGGTGGAGTTAGGGTGAATGGGGAAACCGGTGAAACCTACATTAATCCTCTGTGGTTGGAGGGTCCCAAGGTAGAAGAAGAGCCTTTCTTCATCTGTGCTTCGGGTGGTTAGGGTTTGGCGATGGAGGAGGCCCAGGACTCTCACGTCCTTGGCAGAGTGGAAAGGGGAGTTAATGTGCTCAGCCACAAGGCGGTGGAGTTGGTCAATGTGGCTATCCCAGATATGTTCTCTGAAATGATCCACCTGCCTTACCAATGTAGAGAAGACCACACTGGCTTTAATGTATGTAGTAGATGAGGCGTTCTGTCTCCCTTCATCACCTATCACTTTCAACCCCACCTTCATCTACCTATCGCATTCTGAGCTAACTCCCTCCTGCCACACCGCCTTCTCATTTATCTCTCAGCCCCCTTCATCCATAAGCCTCATTCCTGATGAAGGGCTTATGCCCAAAACTTCAATTCTCCTGCTACTAGTACGCTGCCTGACTGTACTTTTCCAGGACCACACTTTTCGACTCTGATCTTCCAGCACCACATTCCTCGACTCTGATCTCCAGCATCTGCAGTCCCCAATTTCTCCTCACACCTTCAGGGCTTGCACGATTCAGATTTATGACAGTTACTTCAAATAAAACAAAAACTACAGTGTACTCAAACAGCATAAAAGAAAGCCAATGCATTGTGGTCACTGTTCCCAAAAGTTCCTTTACAGCAAAGTTTTCAATTAGTTCTTTTGATCATTCAACATCAATTTCTAAATAACCTGATCTCTAGCTCAGTGCTCGACAAAATGTTAATGGCAGCTATCTAACACATGCTCATGAAATCCATTTTACCAGCATTAGCATTCAGTTGGGTTAACACAGTTTAGATATAATGTCAACAGTACGTTATTACTGCAGTAGACACAAATGTGTATATCTCATTTCCTGTTTTATAACATGTCCAGCATTTGTATAGAAGCTTTCACTTTGATATATAACTCCCATCAATGTTTCCTTCTCCTTGCTGTTTTTACACTCCACCTTACTAGATTCTGGAGAATCTGAGCGATGTGGGATTTGGGGAGATTAATGGTAGAGATCATCTCGCCACATCATTTATGATCTTCTTAAGCATCATTGTGACATTTTCTCCAGATCTCCCGTTATGCTAGTGGAGTAGAGAAGGACAATGATCGTTCATAAATGCTCTGTATTCCCCCAGAGAGCTGAGACTGCTCTAACCTGGGTGGGAACCTTACAGCAGGCTGGTAAAGCATTGTTGCTGCTGTACAGGATCTTAGTGAGATCACATCTGGAGTAGTGTGTACAGATTTAACCTCTTCAATGAAGAAAGGATGTTGTTATGTTGGAGGCAGCTCAGAGATGGTTCCCTCAGCTGATTCCTGCTATGAAGGTGCTAGCTTATAACGAAAGGATGATCAGGTTCATCTAGTATCCATTGGAGTTTACAAAAATAAAGGATGATCTTATTTCAACATTGATGACAGTAAGGAGCCAAGAACTGAAGAGAATTACACAGATCGTGGGGGAATCCATTCCGTTCTCCAGCCTGTTACACAGGAACAACAGGAGGATATTCAGGCCTTCGAGCCTGTTACACCAGAATAGGACGAGGCTGTTCAGCCCCTCGAGCCTGATGTATATTTATAGGAGGAGGCTAATCAGCCCCTTGAATCTATTACACTGGACCCAGAGTAGGCAATGCTGCACCAGTATCCTGTTACACAGCAACAGGATCAGTCCATTCAGCCTCCTCAAGTCCGTAACAAAGGAACTGGAAGAGGTCACACAATGACTGGAGATTGTTACACTGGGATAACAGGAGGGCATTCAGACCCACCGAATCTGTTGCAAGGGAAATGTGTTAGGATAAAAACTATCTGAGACTTCTTTCATGAGAAAGGAGGAGGTAATTCAGACACGTGTCTGTTGTATGGGAACAAGTGAAGACCAATTGCTCCCTTCGTCCCATCTCTGGGATACATGAGGAGACCGTTTAGTATCTCCACCGATTATGGAGAAATATGAGAAGACCCATCAGCCCCTCAAAATGTTACACAGCAACGGGAAGATTCCATAATCCCCCACCCCTCTAACGCATCAACAGGAGGTGGTCATTCTGGCCTTCTGGATGACAACATGGGAACCCCAGAAAGACTTCATCCCATTGACTTTGTACACCAGCAGGATGATGAGTCCAGTCAGCCACAAATACCGCTTATGCAGCAATTGGAGCACATCTCTTAAAACCCTTTTGCCCATCAAACAGGAATTCAAAGAAAACGTAAAGGTTTTAGAAAGGGAAGAACTTAAAATAGCTGTATACATTAGGGAGTAAAATGTCACAATAAAGTATTGTAATTTAAGGCAAATTATTAGAATCCATTGTTGAGGACATTTGCAAACGTCAACCACAATCCATCGGACTCAACATGGTTTTACAAAAGATAAACTACGATTGAGGTGTTTTCTTGAATTATTAAAGTTGTGACAAACAAGGTGGATAGTGGGAATCCTGGAGATGGAATATATCTGGTCTTTGTGAAGGCATCGGATATGTCGCTTCTCCAAAGAGTGAGTGGTAAGATCAGACAGCATCAGTTTAGGAGTAATTTATTGGCTTGGATGGAGGATTGGTAAACCAACAAAATGCAGTCAGATGAATTAAATGTATCATTTTATATTGGAAAATGCAATTTGTTGGGTGCCATAGATTTCGGTTCTCATGCCTCAACCATTTGGGATCGACATTATTACTCGGTTGACGGGATAGAAAATAGTATAGCTACATTTTCAGATGACACTAACATTGGCGGGAAATTACTTCGGAATGATGATGCCAGAGATTTAAAAACTATATGTATAGATTGGATGAATGGGCAAACATTTGGCAATGAAAACTAAAGTGGATAAATATGGGGTTATTCAAGTTGGCCAGTCTAATAAAAAGGCAAATTATTATCTAAATGGAGAGAAACTTCAAAGAGCTTAAGTGCAGAGGGATCTGGGTGCCTGCTTGCATATCACAGAAAACGTGCTTGCGGGTACTTCAAATACTGAGAAATGCAAGTATAACTTCATCGTTTATTTGTAAAAGGATAGAGTAGAAAGGTAGGGAGTGTTGCTGTAGCTATGCAAGGCATTAGTGAGGCTGCAACTGGAGTACAGTTTGGGTGTCCTGCAGAATGAGGTGTTTCCATTGGACGCAATTCAGAAGAGCTTCATTAGAATGATTCCACATTTGAAGTGTTTGTCTTATGAAGAGAAATTGAGCAGTTCAGGCCTATACTCTCGATTTTTTAAGAACGATAGGAGAGCTCATTGAGGTCTGTAAAATGCGAAATATAATTGAAAGTGCAGATGTGGAGTGGATATTTTTTTCATCAGCCGCAATTTCCAACAAGAGACCAGAGTTTAACGATCGAGAGATAGCAGGGATGTGGAACAGTGGTCGCGATGACATCAGCCAAGATTGTATTCCATGGCGGAGCAGATTCGAGGGGTTGGATTCCTGACTGATTCTCCTCATTCATATTCAGCTTTTCCACTGTGTTACACAGTAATGGGGGAGGACTGTGTATCAAACAGGAAGCAGGTACTCCGGAAAAATCAGTCTAAATCACTTTGACAGAACGTCACCAGTGGAGTCAAACAGTGAGCAGTGCTGGGTCCTCCACTATTGACAATCGAAATCAATGATCAGGAGGATGGAACAGATATAGAGATACTGAGTTTGGTCATATTGCTGTGATAAGCAAGAGATGAAATTATCAAGAGATGTAAAGGCAATGGATAATAATTTGGCAGGTGCAATATAACATGATATAACCTGTAATTTCATTTACAGTAATAATGGAAGGCAGTATGTTACTGAAATGGAGAGGGATTACAGGGATTAATGATACTGTGTCCTGGGGGGTTCTCTCAGACCCGTTCAGACATGTGAGGTTTTTCTCCATCTTGATCGTCTGCTCCCAGACACTCCAAGTAGAAAGGAATGAATGTATCTTGGATAAAGGCCGTCCCATTGCTCTCCGTACACATGGAATGTTTTGAAGTGTTTGGTTGGTGATGGGGATACTGTTTTCAAGCATGTATTAAGGGGACGGCCTTTATCCAAGATACATTCATTCCTTTCTACATGGAGACCCGAAGACGATGGGATTGCTGTCTGCTTGTGAATGAAGGAACTGTGGCTGCTGTCAGGACAGAGGTATTCACCAACATAGTGTACTGTGCATGGACACACGGTAACATTAACAGAGAGAGAGCTACTTCAGTTCCTCTACCTCTCCCCATTGACATGGGTACTCTGCAGATGCCATGTACACCATCGGGAATCCCATTATACTGGATACACCCAGCAGCTCCCTGATGAGGGTGAAACAATGTATTTACCTCATCCACCATATTTTTCCTCTGTCACCGAATGGTTACATTGATGGCAACATACTGGGCTATGACTGCTATGTCACCCAGTCCTGTTTGGAAAGTTCCAGAACATAGAAGCTGAATGAAACTGTGACCCGAACAGCCACTAGCAGCACCGTCCTTTCCCCTGGGGTGAAGCTGCAGGACGCGTTAAAGGAGGTGACACTGCTCTGTGACCAGCTCCTTGTTTAATCAGTGTCCCCTCACACTCTGCTCCTGGATTAAGTGTAGCTTGCGAGGCTGTTAATGGAAAACTCGGGTGGTTCCAACAGATCCCTTTCCACACATACACTAACACTGTGTTTTCAGAGTTTCCCCACTCTGTAACCTTTACTCCATTTGTTGCTCATGTTACTGACCCAGATGCTGTAACTACAGTCCCCAGGCTCCACCCAAAGATGGGTCAACAAATCCTCATGTCTCCCTGAATGTCTCAGGCAGCTCACAGCACAAACTCCAGCAAACCATCCCCAACCCCTCCACTACATTTTCAAGAAGAGTCAGTCAGAAACTCCTCATCTATAAGTGTTGTAGACCAGACCAGATCCCTGCAAAATATTTTAAGAAGGTCGCTTAGACCTTTCCTTATTTTTAAAATAGATGTGAAGTTTGCGTTCCAGATATGTTGTGATTGGTCAAACTACTCGACATTAAGCAAAATATAATCTATTGAAATGCTTTAGTTAAAATGCACTTAAAGAAAAGAACATTTTGAAATAGCTTTTCTGTTTGAACACTTACACAAACAATAGATACCGTATCTTCTTGGTATGCACTGCTTGGCACAAAGATATATTCAAATACAGATCCTTACATGCAGTTTTCCGATCGAAGAGATATCAACATCAACAGAGATCTCAGAGAGAAAAGCAGCTGGGGATCAGGTATTGAAACTTCCAACCCTTTCCGGAATCCTCAACAGCTTCTGAATGCTGCAGCTAAAAACAAACCAAGAATACCTGGTCTGGGAGAGCTGGCCGCTGCCCTTCCATTGTTACCAATGTTTTAATAAAACCTAAAGGCTTTCTCAATTATTTACTTAAACTGTTTTCAGACAGCATTTCTGCACCTCTGTCTTTATAACCTCTCTTCAAAAAAAAATCCATAGATAAAATAACCTTTTTATAGTGATAGTATACTCACAACTCCACCTTTAATAAAATGATCCATCAATATACAAAAAGGGATTCATTTTAGACCTCCTAATCTTCCTCTATGAGTAGAGTGGCAGGAATGGCGGGATTACCTTACACTGAAAGACTGAAGTGACTGGGCTTGTATACCCTTGAGTTTAGAAGACTAAGAGGGGATTTGATTGAGACAAATACGATTATGAAAGGATTGGACACTCTGGCAGAAGGAAACATGTTTCTGCTGATAGGTGAGTGCCGAACCAGAGGTCACAGCTTAATAATACGGGGTAGACCATTTAGGACAGAGATGAGGAGAAACTTCTTCACCCAGAGAGTGGTGGCTGTGTGGAATGCTCTGCCCCAGAGGGCAGTGGAGGCCCAGCCTCTGGATTCATTTAAGAAAGAGATGGATAGAGCTCTCAAAGATAGTGGAATCAAGGGTTATGGAAATAAGGCAGGAAGAGGATATTGATTAGGAATGATCAGCCATGATCATATTGAATGGTGGTGCAGGCTCGAAGGGCAGAATGGCCTACTCCTGTACCTATTGTCTATTGTCTATTGACTGCAATGCATATATATTACATTGACTCTGAGCATACAAATGTTCACGAGATTCGATTTCAGTCATTTTACTCCTGCCACAGAATGCCTTTGACTTTCTTCACTCAAGTTTCCACAACGTGTCAAAACTTAGGTTTTCTAAGCCTGTCACATGCATAATTTCATATTGAATGGTGGAAATAATAAGCTCAGTCGACACAGACTGGTATTTCTCTCCCAAAACTTCTCCAAAAACTTTAAGGGGTCACGATCAGTGAAAACGATTTGTCTCAGATACGTTATTTGCAATTTAAATGCTGAAATGTTGTAACACAAACACCAAGCTCAAGGCCTCCTTCCCCATTGGGGAATCAATCTGTTGGTGTTTCCACTGGACACTCCAACCACACGTTACATAATGGAGCACTTCTCATCTCTCCCATAGTCCTTCTGAATGACATAGCTCCTCATGTCTCAGCATAAAAGAATTACCTCCTTCTTTGCTTCTTAATGCTTTAACCTCTTTACCTGCTACTACTGGCCTATGCCAGTAAACCTTACTCTCACAGGGATATGTTCTAAGAAAATCTCACACATTCTTCTCAATCTCTCACAGAAACCAAACTTTGATTTCTGAACTCAATCATCATCATCAGCCATTTTAGCTTCTAACCTTCCCATTGTTACTCTCTGCTCTTCCACATGAGTTCTCATGACTGCAGGAAGTAAATTGTTGAACTTCTCCAAAATAAGAATCTCTCTCAGGGTCATAGGTTTGCTCTGTTTTAATACCCTTCCCCACCTTTCAAAATTTGTTTGATCCTTTCAAACACAACGTGCGTTTAACCAGGCATGCTATTTTAGATTCCTGAAACACTGTCTGTCAGTTTCTTGCACAAGCTCATATACACTTCAAATAGCTTTCTTTACCTCCTCATACTCAGCAGACACCTCCTCTGATAGGGATGCACATGCCTATCCGCTTTGTTTGAATCAACTATATCCACATGTTCTCTGGCAACTGCATTTGTTTAGCCATTTTCTGAAATGATATTAAAAAGGCTCCCTCCATCATTCTCATCAAATTTAGATAATACCTGGATGTATTTAAACAGATCCCCATCAGTCCTTTTGCTATATAGGGTTGCTCATCCTCACTATCCTCCTTATCCAGCCGACTGTCTGCCTTCATCTCCACCTTCTATGTCAACTTTCCTCTCGAATTACTAACTTTTGAAGTTGAAACTCTCTGCTTTTCTTCTCTCTTTTTCTCTCTTTCGTCTTCATTTCCTTTTTTTTATTTCAACTTTTCATCATAATTCAAACTGTTTCAATTCCTTTTCATGTTCAAGGAGCCTCATTTGAAATTGAATTCTAGCCATTTCCAAAGACTCTGATGGCGTTTCCACCAAATGTAATTGCCGAGCTCTAGCTGTAATTATCTCTCATTTTCGCACAGACAAACACAACCCCAACTCCAGCTTGTCTGCCAATTCCTACAGCTTCCCTTCATTACCTTTTGTAAAACCCCTAACTTTACTTCTTCCACACCCAGAGAACTCTTAGTGACGAAAATTGTCTTTATACTCAACACACTGTTTAAACCATCCGAATTCAACATCCGGAACCAAAGACACTAACAACTACCATACAGGACCTTTGAACCCAATACCCTCCCAGTGCATACTCTCCAGTGTTTGCATGAGCTTATTCTGGATTCTCTAGTTTCCTCCCACAATCCAAAAGTGTGCATGTCAGGTGAATTGGCCATGCTAAATTGTTTGTAGTTTTCAGGGATGTGTGGGATAGGTGCCTTAGTCGGGGTAAATGTGTAATAATAGGATTGAGGAATGGGTCTGAGTAGGTTACTCCTCGGAGTGTTGGTGTGGACTTGTTCGGTCGAATGGCCTGTTTGCGGACTGTAGGGATTGTAATTCTAAACCCAATTTGGTGCTACCGATTTAGAACCAGATAAGAGTCTCCAGTTTGCAATAGACCAACCAGACTGACTCAAACTTGTTGAAGGAGCTATCTTGGATGCCAACCTTTCCTTATTTTAAAGGAAGATGTGAAGTGGGTGTTCCAGATGTGATGGTACTCGTCAAACCACTCGCCATTAAACAAAACACAATGTATTTAAACACTGTAATCAAAATCCATACACAATGAAGAGGAATTTAGACTAACTTAACTATTGGAAACCATAACAGAATAATGGATACAGTACCTTCTACAAAAGAACTGTTCCAATATACTACAATCACCTAAACACACCCCTTGGCAAAAAGGAAGATTCAAACATGCATTCTTGCATACAGTTCTCCAATCCAGGAGGAAAGAGCATCAAGTGAGCTTCCAGAGAGAATAGCAGCTAGGGATAATTTACTAAAACTTACACCCGTTCTGGGACCCCAAGCACCTGGTGATTATTATTGCTACAATGAAAAGAAACCTAGAAAGCCTGGTCTATGCGAGCTGGCCATGGTTACTACTATTTATTAAAAACCTAAAACCCCCATAAGTTATTTACTTGAGCCGTTTTCAGTAGGAAGTTTGGCCTTTAAGACCTCTTACTAAAAATAAGGAGAAAATAACATTTTATTAAAAAAGTGACAGCATTGTCAGGCAATTTAGATGCCTGGTCCTTTACTCAGTGGTCTTTCTCGTGTTACTGATCGCAAGGTCACCTGAGAGGGACAGCCACAGGTACACACCAAGGTACAAGGATGTATCTCATAACTTCTGAAATACACCTGTCCATGGACCATCACATGGGACACACCGGGAAGTGAACAACAGCCTGACACACCCCATTTCATTATTTCGGAGCTACACAATGCCAGCACTCGATACACTAGGGAGACAAAACCCAAGACCAGGGAAAGATACAGAGGGACAGAGAGATTCACATTAAAGACAGAAACAGACAGTTAATTAACTGAAAAGATGTTGTGTAAATTTGGGGGAAAAGACAGGGCAGTGGGACTAACTGCAGAAGTGAGATCTTCGTGAGTAAAATTACAACAATGAGAACATTGAATACAGGCATTGTCAGATCAGCTGGAATGGTTTGTTACATCAAATTCTGAATCTGCTTCACCGAACACCACAAACAAACATAAACTGGGACAAGATGACAGCCCAGCATGGAGAGCTGTGCACACCATGCTAGTGTGTTGCTCAGTAAACTGCACTATCTGGAGAGTATTGAAAACTATACTAACATATGCTAACTATACTTGCATCAGATTACTGCCTATAATGGGAAGGTTTGCTCTGTCTGTGTGTTCATCAGAGACTGAGACAGTGTGCGCGATAGGTGTGGTTGAATGCGAAACACATTGTTTGAGAAGGAACGCACATGGAGAAAACAATTTTAATTAAGAACATCTGGCAGGCTTTTTGTTTATCAATAGAGAGAACGAGGGAAGTTTCATGGACAGATGAGGTGAAGTGTTTGAGAATGTTAAAATAAAGGCATTGCCAGACAAAACAGCAATATACATCCGCGTGCACATGAATGACAGATGGATGGGAGTTTGGTGTGAGGTCGAATCAGATTTGCTTCGGCAGGTTTGAAGCCGGGACCGTCAGCAGCAGATTATTGGCTTCATTAAGCCTGTACTTCATAGCTCAAGGTTCAAACAGCAGATGGAATAAACCAGTGAGGTGTATTCTGGAGTAGTGAGTATTTCAAGTTAGAAATGTCAGGGAATGGTGTCAAGAATCAGCTCATTGTCAAAGAGATATCCCACAGTTGTGACTTGTCTGCTTCAGCTGCAGATATTGGCCAGGGATGGGATGGAAACAGTGGAAGGACGTGGAGTTTGTAACCAGAACAGTAGAGAGTGACCTCCATGCTCTTAACAGCAAAGGCAATGATACGATGCATTATGATTCTCCCCTGAAACTGAATAGTTCAACATAGAGATCCGTGAGTAACACTGTCAGAGCAGAGAGGGAGACAGTAATTGAAGACCTTCATTGATGCAGTTAGCAGTGGTCTGTAGAGTGAATATCTAGATTGAGAGATTGGATTGGATTGGAACAATAATAGTGGCAGGAAGTGTAGACGATATGAAATAACTATAATACAGTCATAACTGGTTTATAAAAAACCAAATCTGGATAGTGACACTCACCAGGAACACCAACGATAGCCAGGAAGGGATAATAAAAGTATTGAATAATGAGAAGAGCGAAATAGATCCGCAATGATAATGACATCCAATCAAATGCAGAAAGATACCAAATATAATCGGCTAAGCTCCTGTCTATTGTTGGAATATTCCTGTCTAATGTTCTCAGATTCTGATCCATTGTTGGAATATTTCAGTCTAATATTCTCAAATTCTGATCTATTGTTGGAACATTCCAGTCTGATGTTCTCAGATTCTGATTTCCCCTCCCCTTCTCTCTGGATCTGCTGATCCCTGTCAGTGCTGTCGGTGATGCTCTGCTCATGTTATGGGTTGACACATTGAACGGAGCCCAGTTATCATTAAAAGATGGAAACCCTCCACTGGGATAATTAGAATCCATGGAGATTGGTATTAATCGCAGTCACTGAACAAATAGGCTCAGTTAACCAGTTCAATAAATCACTTTTCATATACTGGATGCAATGGATGAGGGTTGCTGAGGGATGGACCATAAATCTTTCAATATTTTATATCTTTTTTTCCTTGTATATGAGAGTATTAACAGAACACTGCAGTGGTCTATGTATGTTCCATTCTGTTTATGAAAGGAGGCAGTTATAAAATAACAGATCGGCTGCATAAAAAGGGGGGGGGGGGAGTTGTGGGCAAGTTTCTAGATACCTGAACACAAAGTACGGTGCTTATTGAACAGTGTGCGGCCAATCCTGGTTTTAATGTCCTGTTATCAAATCCTTTCATAACCTTGAGATAGAGCATTGGGATTGCTGCTCAGGAACAGGCCAAAGAAATTCTCTCCCAATGGGCCTCTTACAGAGGGAGAAGAGAAGACCATTCAGCCCATATTAGCCTGTTGCTACTTGAAAAGGTGGAAAGCTGGAATATTGGCACATTTTGTGAACAGAACCATTCAGAACAAAGAGATGTGTTGCTGCAGCAGCATAAAGTGTAACTGAGAGGGCACCTGGAGTACATTGTGTTGTCTGTGTTTCTGTATCTGAGAAAGGATGGACCTCCATCAGATACAGTTTAACGGCTGCTCACAATCCATGGGTTGCTGTGTCTCGGATCTGTTACACAGGGACAGGAGGAGGCCGTGCAGCCTCTCGAGTGTGTTTAGAACAACTGGAGGAGGCCATTAAGCCTCTTGAGTCTATTACAGAGGGACAGGAGGAGCCTAGTCAGACTTTCGAGCCCATTATAGAGGGGCAGGAAGTGTTGATTTAACTTTCAAGTCTGTTTCGCATAAATATTAGTTTTCAATTAGTTGTGGAATAGGAAATACCTGATGTCAACATTAAAGTTCTAACTTTGAACAAGGCCAATTTTGAAAGTGTTAGGCGAGCCCTGTGAAAGGCTGATTGGAATACCCTATTCACAGGTAAAGGGATGGTTGGTAAATGCAAGACCATCAAAACGTGGTTTCAGAGAGTCCAGAGCAAACGTGTTCCCATTAGTGAGAGGGGCAAGGCTGGTGGGTGCAGGGAGTGCTGGATGGGTAGATATATTGATGATCTGGTCAAGGTAAGGAAGGAGGCATATGTCAGGTAAACAGAGCTGAGATCAAGTGAATCCCGAGAGGTATATAAGGGCAATAAGTGGACAGTCAATGGGGAATTCGGGCCAAAAAATGTGGACAAGAGATGGCTTTAGAAATAGGGTTAACGAGGCATTGAAGAAATCCTACAAATCCTTTCATGGTAAAAGATTAAGTAGGGGGAGAACTGGGCCCCTTAAAGATCAGTAAGACTACCTATCTGTGGAACCACCCGAGATTGGAGGGATATGAAACAAAAAATTCTCCTCAGTATTTAATGAGGAGGAAGTTACAAGAGCGAGAGAATGAATAAATATACAGTGATACATTGAAAGGTGTCTATATTACAAGGAGGTGTTTGACATTTTAAAACACATAAAGGTGAACTGATCAGTTGTATCCCAAATGTTTGTGAGAAGCAAGGAAAGAAATTGGTCAGCATTTTGCTGATATATTTGTATCATTGATTTCCACAGGTGAGGTGTCAAAAGACTGGAGGGCTGCTAACATAGTGTCATTACTTAAGAAAGTAAGGAAAAAAAAACAGGTAACCATAGATCGCTGAGCCTGACGTCAGTGGAGACTAAATTGTTGGAGGGGATTTTGTGGGAAAGGATGTAAATGCATTTGAAAAGACAAGGACTGAAGAGAGCTTTGTACATTGGAGATCACGTCTCACTGACTCGGTGTAATCTTTTGAGGAAGTGATGAAGATGATTGATGAAGACAGGTCAGTGGATGTTGTCTTTATGGAATTCAGTAAGATTACCAAAATGTTCTACATGGTAGACTGGTTAGCAAGGTTAGACTGGCTGGGATCCAGGGAGAACTCGCCATTTAGATCCGAAATGTTCTTGAATATTGGAGACAGGGCGTAACAATGGATATTTGTTCATTAAACTTGGAGACCTGTGACCAGTGGTGTGCCGCAAAGATCAATAGTGGGTCCACTGCCTTTTGTCACTGATACAAATCATTTACATTTGAGTATATGAAGTATGGTCAGTAAGTTTGTAGATAATTCCAAAATTGGTGGTGTAGTCTACAGTGAAGAATGATCTCTCAGACTATAATGGGACTTTGCTGAGGTGAACCGAGGAGTGGCAGATAGAGTATATTTTAGTTACATATGAGGTGTTGCATTTGGGCAAGACAAATCAAGGTAAGACTTACAGGTAGTGCCCTATCGAAAGCTGCCAGTGAAGGGGAACTCCATAGAAATTATCGAATCCCTACAGTGGGGAAACAGGCTTTTCGGCCCATCGAGGCCACACCGAACCTCTAAACAGTATCCCACTGGACAAACACCTGCCCTATCCCTCTGAGCCTGCATTTCCCAATTTAGCATGGCCAATCTATCCTTATCTGTATATGTTTATACAGTTGGAGTAAAACATAGCACCCGAAGGAAACTCACGCAGACACGGGGAGAATGTACAAACTCCACACAGCGAGTCATTCAAGGATGGAATTAAACCCAGGTCACTGCCCTGTGAGGCAGCAAAGCTAGACTAGTGGTGTAGGTTTTCCATTCCTTGAAAGTGCCGTCACAGGTAGACAGCGCAGTGATGAAGGCATTTGGTGATCTTCCCTTTATTGGTGCGTGCTTTGAGTCGAAGCATTTGCATGACATGTTAAATCTGTACAGGACATTGGTTTGGCCACTTTTGTAATATTGCCTTTAATTCTGGTCTCCCTACTGTCGGAAAGATGTTGTCAAACTTGAAAGGGTGCAGAAGAGATTTAAAAGAATGTTGCAGGTGTTGGAGGGTTAGTGTTACAGGGAGAGTTTTCATAGGCTGGGGCTATTTTCAAGTGTTGAGGCTGGGGGGGGGGGGATCCTTAAAGGGGTTTATAAAATCATGAGGGGCATAGATAAGGTAAACAGTCAATGTCTTCCCAGGATGGACGAGTCCAAAATTAGAAGACAAAAGTTTAAGGTGAGAGGAGAAAGATTTAAAAAGGGACATGAGGGACAACATTTTCACACAGAGACCGCTGTGTGTATGGATTGAACAGACAAAAGAGGTGGTGGGGGCAGGTACATTTACACCATTTAAAAGGCATTTGGATGGATATATGCATGGGAAGGGTTTAGAGGGAGATTGGCCAAGTGCTGGCAAGGGGGACGAGATTAATTTAGGATATTTGGCGGTATGGATGACCAGACCGAACGATCTTTTTCCATGTTGTACATCTCTGAGAGTCTATTGACTCTTCAGTGTATAACACGGAAACAAGAGGAGGCCATTCAGCTTCTGAATTTTGCCAATCGGCTTGTTTGCTCAATCACAGAGAGTCAAATACAAAAATACATCATTCAGAATTTGATGGTGTTTTACAGAAACAGGAGAAAGGCCTTTAGTCAAGAAAAAGTTGGAAAGAATGTGAAGAGGCCATTCAGTCCCTCAGCTCCATTCCACAGGAGCAGCAGGTGAGCACAGAGCTATTGGAGCCTGTTACTCAGGAGCAGGAGGGGGACACCTACTTTCACAAAACTTGGGATCAGGAGGGAGTCACTCAACTGCTCAAAACTGGGGCACAGGGAAATCTGGAGGATAGTGAGGCCCGAGGATCCTATTACGCAGGGACAGGAGGAGGTGACTCACTCCCCAATAGTATGGGACACTGGGAGAGAAGGGGAGTTTGCTTGGAACAAACAGAAATATATGAATATGTTGCATCAGTGGTCCATTCAATTCTGCCCCACCATTCACTAAGACCACGGCTGATCTGATGGTGATTCCCTCATTCCATTTTACAGAGATGCCCCTCTCTGCAGCCTCTGCTCCATTTGTTGGTCATGTTGCAGACAGAGATGCTGTAACAACAGTTACCATGACTCATCCAGAGGGTCGGGTCTAACTGGATGAGTCAGGATTTGAAGAGTTCAATCACAATAATTAAAACAAAAATAAAGGCATAGCCAGATATTTAGTTCTCTCACATTCGCAATCTAACTCACATGTTCAGGATGGACCACTGTGTCGATCCGGCTCGTGTCTGCTGAATGCAACCCAGCAATGTGCAGAGTGAAACTCTGTGCAGCCCACACCAATGCTGGAGCTATAATCCTGGGCTTAATGTCGAGCGTGGGGGGCTGTGCAGTCCGCACTGGTTCATTCATATATAAACCCAGACTGTTGCATTGTTCGGTAACACTGTGTTAGATCGCAGCTCAGTGTGGGAAACTTGCAACCAATGTTGGAACTGACAGGATGTGCAGCTCCCATCCATTTACAGCTCCATATCTCCAATATGCCTTGACAAGGGATGCTGCGAATGTGAAAGTCACTGCGAGGAAGATATGTAAATGGAAACAATTTAAATACCAATAATTCTGATTAAGGCGATTATCACTCTAGCATTTAAAGATGAAATAACTGAGATAATATCCAATGAGATTTTGTAAATGATGCAAACGATAAGAGGGTTTGGTGACGTTATAGTGGTTGCACTATAAGCCTTCAAATAATCAATGGAAATTAGAGGAACAAATATGCAGGAAGATTGGCGAGACTTGCAGGAGCAGTAGGGTTGTCATAATAGGTGATTTTAATTATCCTAACATAGACTGGGACTTCTAGAGGGTTAAGAACTTAGGTGGAACGTAATTTGTTAAGTGTGTTCAGGAAAGCTTCCACAAGCAGCATATACAGGGTCCTACTCGGGAAGGGACAAACTCGACCTACTGTTGGGAAACAGGGCAGGATAGGTAACGGAGATAAAGTGGGGGAGCATTTTGGGAAAAGTGACCAGAGATGTATTAATGTTAAAATAGGTATGGTAGGGAAAAAAAATTGGCCCACAGATTCAAGTTCTAAATTGGGGCAAGGCGAATTTTGTTGACATTAGACAGGGGATTTCATGGCTTGATTGGAGCAGTGTGTTTCCAGATAAAAGGATCCCGGGAAAGTGGGAGGGCTTCAAAAGTGAGGTAGCTCGAGTTCAAGGTCTGCATGTTCCTGTGAGGGTGAAGGGAAAGTGAGGCTGGAAGAGAGAACCCTGGATAACAAGAGATATTGCGGCTCTGAGCAGAAAGAAAGGAGGCATCGCTCAGGTACAGGCAGCTGGTTCCAAGGGAATCTCTGGAGGTACACATGGGTTAAAGGAGTTTACTGAAGAAGGAAATCAGCAGGGCTAAAATGGGGTATGAGATAGCCTTGGCTGAGCAGATGAAGATGAATCCAGATTCAGTATAGTAAATAAAAAGAACAACTAGAGAGAGATAGGACGCCTTAAAATCCAAAATGGGCATGCATGTGTAAAACCTCAAGAGATGGGTGAGGTCCTCAATTTCCCCTCTGTGTTTATCATGAAGAAAGACATGAAGACCTGTGACCTTTGGGAGGTTAGTTGCGATATCTTGGCACAGTCAATTCACAGTAGAGGTGTTGTTGGAAATATTAGAATGCATAAAGTCAGATAAATCTCTTGGTCCTGACCAGATATATCTAATAGCACTGCACGAGGCGAGAGTAGGTAGTTCAGGGGCAAGGTCCCGGAAGACTGGGCAGTAGCAAATGTAGTGCCCTTATTCAGAAGGGCTGCAAAGAAAAGCCTGGGAAATATAGACCAGTAAGCTTCACATCTGTATTCGGTAAACCGCTTGAGAAGGTTCGGAGATATAAGATATGGATGCATTTGGGAAGACAGTGTTTAACTTGGAGCAGTCAGCATAGCTTTGTGCGTGGCAGATCATGCCTGACAAAGTTTGATAGAGATTTTTGAGGAAGTGACCTGGAAGGTTGATGAGGAAAGATGGTGGACATTGTCTATATGGATTTCAGTAAGGCCTATGATAAGGTTCCACATGGTAGGCCGCTCTAGAAGGTTAGATCGCATGGACTCCAATGTAAACTGGCAAATTGGTGACACAATTGGCTTAATGTTCTGAAACAAATGGCTATGGTGGAGGTATGCTTGTCAGACTGGAGGCCTGTAACTAGTGGAGTGCCTTAGTGGTCGGTCCTGGGCCCATTGCTGTTTGTTATCTATATCAATGATTTGGACCAGAGTGCACAACGCAACGTTAGTAGGTTAGCAGATGACACTAAATTAGGAGACATCACTTACAGTGAGGCACGTTATCAGAAATTGCAGCAGTACCTTGATCAGCTGGGGAAGTGGGCTGAGAAATAGCAAATGGAGTTTAATTTAGATAAGTGTGACGTCTTGCATTTTGGAAAGTCAAATCCAGGTAGGAGTTTAATGACGAATGATAGTGCCTTAAGACGTGTAGTGGAACAAAAGGTCGTTGGAGATCAGGTGCACGGTTGTCTGAAATTTGAGTCACAGATACACAGGACAGTGAAGAAGGCTGTTGGCACATTGGCCTTCATCAACGCATTGAGTATAGAAGTTGGGACGTTATGCTGCAATTGTACAGGATGTTGGTAAGGCTGCAGTTGGAGTATTGTGTTCAGTTTTGTTCATCTTGCTCTAGAATGGATATTATTGAACTAGAAAGTATGCAGAACAAATTTCCAGTGATGTTTCCTGGGCTATAAGCTCTAAGTTATAGGCAGAGGTTGGAGAGATTAGAACTTATTTCTTTACAGCTAAGGAAACTGAGGGGGTTCTTATAGAAGTGTAGCCCTTATAAAATCATGAGAGGCGTGCATGGAGTGAATACTTCAAACTTCTTTCTCAAGTTTGGTGAATCGGTGACTAGAGGACATCCATTAATGTTTGGAAAGGATAAAAAATATAAAAAGGAAACTGAGGGGCAACTTTTTTACATAGAGTGTAGTACGCATATGGACTGAGCTGTCAGTGGAAGTGATTGAGGTGGGAACAATAACAACATTGAAAAGGCAATTGGACAAATACACAGATAGGAAAGGATTAGAGGGATACAGAACAAGGGCAGGGAAATGGGGTGAGTCTGGATGTACATTTTGGTTGCCATGGACCAGCTAGGCCAAATGACTAGTCATACTGGCAGTCTCGTGCAATATGACTGTAAATGAGTGTGTTTTGGGGTGGAGATAGGATGCGGGGGGGAGACTGAGATAAAATATCATGGAAGGATATGTTCACAGGTTTCAGAATGAAGACATTTCGATAGTATCATGCAACACGGGTCTGTATTTCGAAGAATTATGAGTGAAAGGGATATTGCTGTGAGTTCAGGCGATGGAGAGTTTTGGATGAGCATTTGTTCTGCAGCTTTGTAACTGGGAGTGAGGACAGCAGAGTCTTCACCTCACTGGGCTGAATCTAACAAAAAACTGTGGCAGTGACATTTAAATTTGGTGTGACAGAGGGGTTGTCTGCACGAGGCCGAGCTAGTTTCCTGGTGCTATCTTACCAAACTCATCTCATTAACTAGCCACCCCACTCCATAGTGTCCCTCTCATACAATGCCAGCCCGATTCTGCCACCCATCATGACTGGAGGTACTCACAATCGCCCGGATGCCCCTGGATATTCTGTGATCATTGACACTGGTGCCATCTTGAAAAGGCCGATGGGCACACGGTTGCGCTTTCTCACTTTGGAGCTGCCCTGCACATTTTCCCCAAACATGGCAGCGAAGGGGAAATTACACCACGGTTTGTCGACAGCAACATGGAGTTCCTGGTGGATGGGCAAGTACAAAAGGGGACCATTCTCTTCCCAGAGGGGGCCACACTACCAGACCCACCGAGCATGGTCTGCTCTCTCCACCTACCTCAGTGCAGTATCTACGGTCTGAAGAAATGTCCAGCAATACAGGAAAAGCATCAATAACCTTCCCCACTCTGGAGGGTTAAGGGTCACCGTGTTCTCTCTGCTCCCTCACACTCACTGTATGTCTGTTATAGCACCGACCCCCGAACAAGGCTCATGCTCCACCAATCTCACTACTGCATACAGCACCTTCCCTCTCTTTCTCTCTTGCCTTTCTAATGCCACCCACATAGTTATAGAACAGTCCTGGGAATGCCAATTATGGAATTTTCCAGTTATTGTTCCAACTTATTCCCAGTTTCAGGAAAACGGCTGTGCCCCAGTGTGTAACATGTAAGAGGATGGAGTAGAGATGTACGTTTTTCAAATCACACACAATTAAAATCCATCATGAGGCCATTCAGTACTTCAAATATGCGCCAACATTCAATACGTTTGGGGGTGATCTGATGGTTTTCTCAGCTCCATGTTACAGGAACTTCCAGTCATTCAACCCCCAGGTTCCTGTTACTGAGCAGACGATTCTCAGACATTCATACCCCGGGTTTCTTCTAGCATGTGTTCAGAAGGCATTTCACATGGGGACGGACTCTCCTTTCAATATATTTCATCTGATTTATAAATTCATGCAACAGTCAGCAAGCTTTCCACAGACCAATCAAAAACATGGACTTATTTTATGGTTATCGATATCCAATCACAATTAGTCATTCTGGTTATTTCACTTGTCTCACCTTATTGTATTCAGCCAAAGACATCTTCCAAACACTTGTCTCATTATAAAATGCAATTTCTAGCAGAGAACATTTTTGTCTCAAATACACCTTTTTCCCTTGTCACTAAAATTTCTCTTGCCCTTTTTCTGCGGCTGATTCTGTGTGTAGCAGTTATACAGTCTCCCACTCAGTTGTTTGGATGGTTGGTTTGTGATGCAGAGGGAGGCCACCAGCGCAGGTTCAATTCCCCAGAGGTTTTCATGAAGGGGATCCTCTCTCAACCTTACCCTATCACCTGTGTGGTGACCTTCAACGTAAACCACCACGAGTGGTCTCTGTAATGAGAGTTATTTGGGACTCTAATCTATCAATATTAGCATTTTAATTTTTAGCAAACTATTTTATTGAAAAAGATATTTTTATTATTATATTAAACCAATAACAAAACAACTCAAATCACTGAACAAAATTACACCCATGTGCATGTATATACAAAATAAGTTAAAGTCTCTAAACGGACAGAAGAAAACAAAAATAAACAATAAATAATAAATAAATAATAACAAAGTGTTAGTTTCTTGAGGAAGTAACAAAGAGGATTGAGGAGGGCAGAGGGGTAGATGTGATCTATATGGACTTCAGTAAGGGTTTTGATGAGGTTCCCCATGGGAGACTGAATGGCATGGTTAGATCTCATGGAATACATGGAGAACTAGCCATTTGGATACAGGACTGGCTCAAAGGTAGAAAACATAGGGTGATGGTGAAGGGTTGTTTTTCAGACTGGAGGACTGTGACACAAGGATCGGTGCAGAATTCACTACATTTCGTCATTGACATAAATGTTTTGGATGCAAGCATAAGAGGTACAATTAGTAAGTTTGCAGATGACACCAAAATTGGAGGTGTAGTGGAGAGCGGAGAGGGTCACCTCAGATTGACCAAATGGCCAATGGGCTGAGAAGTGACAGATGAAGTTTGATTCAGATAAATGCGAGGTGCTGCATTTTGGGAAAGAAAATCTTAGAAGGACTTTTACACTTAATGGTAAGGTCGCAGGGAGTGTTGCTGAACAGAGACCTTGGAGTGCAGGTTCAAAGCTCCTTGAAAGGGGAGTTGCAGGTAGATAGGATAGTGATGAAGGCTTTTCCTTTATTTGTCAGAGTATAGAGTACTGGAGTTGTAAGATCATGTTGCAGCTGTACAGAACATTAGTTCGGCCAGGGTTGGAATAGTGCGTGCAATTCTGGTCTCCTTCCTATCGGAAAGATGTTGTGAAACTTGAAAGGGTTCAGAAAAGATTTCAAGGATGTTGCCAGCGTTGGAGGATTTGAGCTATAGAGAGAGACTGAACAGACTGGGGCTGTTTTTCCTGGAGCGTCGGAGGCTGAGTGCTGACATAATAGAGTTTTACAAAGTTATGAGGGGCATGGATAGGGTCAATAGGTAAAGTCTTTTCCCAGGGGTCGGGGAATCAGAACGAGAGGGTATGAATTTAGGGTGAAAGGGGAAAGATATAATAGAGAACTACAGGGCAACTATTTCATACAGAGAATGGTACATGTATGGAATGAACTGCCAGGTGATGTCGGGGAGGCTGATACAAGTGTAACATTTAAGACGCATTTGAATGGGTAAATGAATAAGAAGGGTTTGGAGGGATATGGGCCGGGTGCTGGCAGGTGGGTTTAGATTGGTTTGGGATATCTGGCCGGCATAGACGGGTTGGACCAAAGGGTCTGTTTCCATGCTGTACATCTCTATGACTCTATGACTTATATTAATCTCTGTTTTTTTTTGTTGCACCATGCTGGTGTGAAAGTCCAAAGGGATATTCTCCATGATGACTTTACAAAGTCCCAACAGATCCGGGGAGTTTTCAGACATACAACACAACATAATATTTTCCCTAGCCCAGAAAGTAAGGATATATTTTTTCCCCATGTGCATCTGTGTAAGATACTCTGGGCAGGCCCAGGAAAAGAGAAAGCAGGTCCATCTCCAATTCGGTCCCCTCGACCCACTCTCTCACACCTAACGCAGTGCTCCAATATATACGAAGCATGCAGCAGGACCACATGCAATGAGTAAGAGTGCCTGTAGTCATTCTGCATTTAGGACACGCTGAAGATAATCCCACTTTGAATTTTGAGGGAAAATCTGGGGTCAGATAGATCCTGTGAAGAATTTTCAACTGCATGGAATGGTCCTATTTCAGATCAAAATCCTTAGAGCTTTTTCACAAATATCCTCCCATGTCTCCGAAGACATCTAAACCCCCAACTCTCTCGCACAGACGTCACGAAGCTGCACAGTCTTGTCTGAGCGGACACGATCCAACTAATAATAAAGGGTACTGACAGAGAGCGTATTCTTAGCAGTAAGAACCCACTTCTCTATGTCGGATCTATAAGTGTCTGTTCAAAGTAATTTTTTAATCAAATCTCTAATTTGGGAAAAAAAACAGAAGGCGTCTGTACTAGGTAGCCCATACTTACGAATTATTTGAGCAAATGATACAATTGTTTCTCCCTCAAGTAACACGTGGTGGCTCAGTGGTTTGCACTGCTGACTGACAACATCAGGGTCAGGGGTTTGGTTCCAGCCTTGGGTGACTGGCTGTGCGGAGTGAGTATATTCTCAACTATGTATGCGTAGGTTTCCTCCCACAGTCACGCAGATGTGCAGGTTAGATGAATTGGTCATTGCTAAATCGCTCATAGTGTTCCAGGATCTGTAAGTTGGGGCATTAACCAGGGTATATATAGCATGGCAGGGGAATGGGTGTGAGTGGGTCACTCTACACAGGGTCGAAGTGGACTTGCTGGTCCCAAGGACCTGATTCCACTCTGCAAAGCTTCTACTAATTCTAAATCACCCAAGCAAGGTATCCCCCTTGCTGCCCACAGTTTATACCTGGAATCCATTATCCCTGATTGACAACCTGGTACACCAATTGGGGTTAAGAAACATGGTTTTGGCTGTATTGCCTCAATCTGACGGATTGTCCTTCATGCTTTAACAGTATTGATCATCATTAGTTTCTGACAATACTCCATAAACGTTGTCAATTTATCTAAGAACGACAGACTAAAAGGGTTCACTTTGTCTGAGAGGGCTCAGTGTCTAGCCATATTGACGCCAAGACCACAGCGGCCCAGGCACTCAAATACGTTGAAGAAAAACTTAATTGATTGCTATTAATTGGGGTGATCAACTCCCCACAATCTTTGGGGCAGTTGCAATTTTGTTAGCTTGATAAACAATCGCTTATGGTGCCAAATAAAAGAGCTAAACCAGCCATTTTTTTCAAAAAAAACTTTGATTAGATTACTTACAGTGTGGAAACAGGCCCTTCTGCCCAACAAGTCCACACCGACCCGCCGAAGCACAACCCACCCACACCCATTCCCCTACATTTACCCCTACACCTAACACTACGGGCAATTCAGCGTGGCCAATTCACCTAACCTGCACATTTTTCTACTGTGGGAGGAAACCGGAGCACCCAGAGAAAACCCACACAGACACGGGGAGAATGTGCAAACTCCACGCAGCCAGTCGCCTGAGGTGGGAAGTGAACCGGGTCACTGGCAGTATGAGGCAGCAGTGCTAACCACTGTGCCACAGTGCAGCCCACATGCCTCATCTGTCTGGGAAACATAAAAAAAACATTCACACGGGGTGTAGGAAATGAGGAAGGACATTCATTTTAATTACAGCTATCCGACCTAGCCAGGACTTTGGAAATGCCTCCCATCTTTGAAGGTCTTGTTTAATTTTGTCCAACAAATGGACATAGTTCACGTTACATAAATGATCAAAGACAGATGTAATGAATATACTGCAATAGGGAAACCACCCCCGTGACCATTTAAAAGGAAACCAGGATTTAGCCTCAGTATCAGGTATTTCCCTAAGACCTCCCATAGGCATGGCCTCCAACTTTGTAAAATTAATCTTATCGCCCAGAAAGGCAACAAGCGAATGAATGCATTGCATCACATGACCTACCGAAATTGCAGGATTTGATAAAAAAAAACATAACACCCTCATCTGCATACAATGTAATCTTTCGTGACTTATATCCCACCTTTGGGGTAGATATGTTGACATCCCTACAGATGGCCTCCGTCAGTGGCTCAATCCCCAACGTAAACAACAATGGTGAAAGGTGTCAACCTTGTCGGCTGCCTGGTGAAATATTACTATTACTGGTTGGCACACCATTAGTGAGAACTGCAGCCAGAGGATCACGGTAAATGACCCTCACCCACTTGATGAAATCTTTGCGTAGACCAAACTGTTCTAATGTACAGAAGAGATCTGGGCACTGAACCCAATCAAATGCCTTCTCTCATCTAAAGAGATCAATAATCCCTGGGCAGATTGTTGTTGACACTCTTGGATCATATTGAGTAAATTCTTAACATTGTAGGAAGATCTGCCGCCCTTTATAAAGCCTGTTTAGTCCTCTTTGGTAATGGAAGGCAGCAAAGTTTCCAGCCTTAATTCATGGGTTTCAGACGGGATTTTGAGACCAACATTTAAAAGTGAGATTGGCGTGTAAGAAGCACAATCCTCCGGGGTCTTCATTTCTTCAGCATCAGAGAGATATGAGCCTCTCGAAAGAATGGAGGGAGGGATTTGTGACTGTATGAGTGACGGAACACGTTAAACATCAGCCCTGACAATAGGTGTATAAATTAATTATAAAACTCACTAGGAAATCTGTCAGGAACGCGCACCTTTACATGCTGAAGCTGCTTCACACCCTGCTGTGCTGACAATGGTGCATTAAGGCACAACACTTATTCAGGGGTTACTCTTGGAAGACCCAGGTTCTTGAAAAGTGCTTCCATCTTAATCCATCTATCTTCAAAATGTTCAGGCTGAAATAATTCGGTGAAAATCTCGGACAGGAGGCATTAATCTTTTTGGAATTGAAGGTAAGGATCCCAGTACCCTCCCTAATTGAGGTAATGGCTTAAGAGGGGCGTTCGTTTTCCTGGCAAGAGAGAATAAATACCTGCCTGGCTTATCACCATGTTCAAACAGCCTTTGTTTTGCAAAAGTAAGTACCTTCCTGGCTGTCTGTGTGAGCGTGGAATTCACTGTAGACCGAAGCATTGTGATCCTCTGCAGCTTAGTCATTGAGGGTCTATCATAGTATGCACTCTCGGCTGGCCTCAGCTCTGCCTCAAACCAGCGTTCGTGCTCCCCTTTCTGCTGCATTCTAAGGATTAATTAATCCCTCGGCGGAAGCCTTAGCAATTTCTCATCGAATGGATGGTTTACTGGTTAGATCTGAATTAATGGCTAAGAAAGATCTGAATTCATTGCAGTGGGTGGCACGGTGGCACAGTGGTTAGCACTGCTGCCTCACAGCACCAGAGACCCCAGTTCAATTCCTGCCTTAGGTGACAGTTTGTGTGGAGTTTACACATTACCCCTGTGTCTGCGTGGGCTTTCTCCGGGTGCTCCGGTTTCCTCCCACAGTCCAAACATGTGCAGGTCAGGTGAATTGGCCATGCTTAATTGCCTGTAGTGTGAGGTGAAGGGGTAAATGTCAGCGAATGGGTCTGTGTGGTCGGTATGGACTTGTTGGGCCGAAGGGCCTGTTTCTACACTGTAAGTAATCTAATCTAAATACTCAATTAACCAACTAGTCTTAATACTAAAGAGATTGATTCGCTAGTGTCTCGAAGCTGTTATATTGCCCTTAATCTTAATCAATAAGTGAACCGCTTCATGGTCAGAAATGGTAATATTCCCAATTGTGCAGGATGCCACCGAATCTAAGATTGTTGGAGGAATGGGGAAGATATCAACCCTCGTGTCGCATTTATGCCGGTTAAAGAAGAAAATAAAATCCTTACTTGTGATGTGGATCTGCCTCCAGACATCCACCAGCTCTCCTTCTGCACAAATCCACTAATTGCTTACATTATAACGAGGGTATTGGGGCACCTTAAGACATTCTGTTCACCGTGGTGTCCATAAGACAGTTGAAATCTTCTACAATAATGTGCCACGATGCAAGATAACTGAATTTGGAAAATGCATCTAACAGGATTTTAAGAGGGTGCGCCGGGGGTGGGTGGGAAGGGGGTGCAATAAACATTCAAAATACTGTATTATTTACCATAGTTCAAGTCTTTGGGGATTATGAGCCTCCCGTGAGTATCAAATACAATCTAGAAGGTTAAATGGAAGATTCCTTTTAATCCATTATGGCTTCTCCCCAACTCGTAATATTAAAAGAGGAGAAATAAACCCGATCAAACCCGACCTGCTGGAAAGTCAAATGTTCTTTGTCATCAAGGTGCATCTCCTGCAACAGGACAACATCCATCCTCTCTTTTTAAGACTAGAAAGTAAATTTTTCCTCTTTTCTGGCTAATGGCTCCCCTAAATGCTCCAGGTGCACCATTTAAGCACATCATTACCCAGAACACACTGTAGCAACATTTGAACTCGAGAGACGAAGAACTCGAATTACTGATAATTGATAAACAAAGTCTCATGGAGCTTAAAAACTACACAAACTAAAACTACTACAACTGCCAAATCTCAAATCTTTCCAAAACTAAGCATTTTAAGTAAATGGCTGGGATGGAGTGGGTGAGGGAACCACTTTGCCCGTGCTGTGATGCAGAGCCCAACAAAGCAGACCTTCCAGATCGCTACCATCTTGAACTTCCACTTATCATTTTATCGATATTATCATTTCATTTTGCATTTTATTCCTGGATGTGCTGGAGCAGTGTGATTTTTTTTACCACTGTCAGCATTTCCCCAACACTGCACATTCCTGCCATTCCCCGATAATCCTAGACTCCGTTTTTATTGATGAACCTTCTGTCTGTGCCTCAAACATATTCAATATCTCTGCCTCCAAAGCTCTGCAGGGAAGAGATTTCCAAATACTCTCACCACTGAGAAAACAAAAAATAACTTCATCTGTGTCTGAGATTATTTTTGTCTCCTTACCTGAGAAAGGATATAATCAAATTGGAAGCAGTTCATAGATATTTCACTTCATGTATTCCAGGGATGAGGGTCTTATATTATGAAGGCTTTCACAGGTTACTCTTGGAATGAGAGGTGATCTTATTGAAACATATAAAACCTAGAGGAGAGCGATCAGATAGATACCCACTGGATGTTTGTATAGTAAAACTTCTTGTTGTTTTTATAGAATCTCGACATTGTGGAAGCAGGGCATTCCATCCATCAAGTCCACATTGACCCTCGTAACAGTATTACCCCCCCCCCCGACCTGCCCCCCACTCTATCCATGTAACCCTGCATTTCCCATGACTAACCTATCTAACCAACACATCGCTGGGCGCTATAGGCAATTTAGCATAGCCAATCCGCTCTAAGCTGGATACCTTTGAACAGTGGGAGGAAACCCACACAGACATGGGGAGAATGTTCAAAATCCACATCGAGGGTTGCCCAAGGTTGGAATTGAACGCAGCTACTTGGTGATGGGAGGTGGCACTGCTAACCACAGATCCACCATGCACATCCGTTAGTTATATTAGTTCCTTGTGGCTGACTAAAGAAATCTTCCTGACTTGTTCCTGTCACTGAAACCGACTCAGTCTGAGAACTTTATCATCGGCCATATCACCAACCTGGTTACATTTCAAATTATGTGTCAGCAGTGAAGGAATGGGACGAGAAAAGGAAACAGTGACACCTTCCAACCTTCGTCAGAGCAGGAATTAGGTGAAATACACAAAGTAGGATTTCAGTCAAGTGGGAATTCTCTTACCCAGAAGTTTGGGATGGCTGGATCTTTAAGTTACATCTAAGCTGGCTTTGTCTGATTTTCCATCGACCGGTGAATCAGGGATAATGGTGCATGGAAAGAAACGTGCAGCTGGGATCACAATGAGATGAGCCATGACCTTATTTATTAGTGGAGTAGTGTCAAAGGGCGGAATGGCCCACTTGTGTCCCTCAGCCCTATGTTCTGATGTTCCATTCAGCCCTCAGACATGCTAAACAGCGGCCTATCGAGGCCACTCCGATGGTTAGGTGGAGTTTTGGAAATGTACTTGGAAAATCCAGACTGGATCAGGAAGTGACCACCACCCCCAACCCCAATCCCTGTTTCCAGGCTTCCCCACTTTGTAACTTCTGCTCCAGATGTTGGACATGTTGCAGACCCAGATACGCTGGGAATACAGCTACATATCCCACCTAGGGTTAAAACAACAAATCCTCTGTTCTCCCTGAATGCAATATTGTACAACACAATTTCCAGCAAAATAACCCGTTCCTTTCCAAAAGCATAACATGTGAAATTAATAAATAGGAACAGGAGTCGGTCAATCTGCCCCTCAAGCTAACCCTGTCATTGAATAAGAACATGGCTGATCTACTCCAGGGCTCAACTCCATTCTCCTGGCTACTCCTTGTATCCCTCCACACCTCTCTGGGTTAGGGAATTCCAGACAATCACTACCTTCGGAGAGAAGACATTACTCTTCATCTCAGATTGAAATCGATGTTCCTTATTCGTTATCTATATCCTCGAGTTCGACACTTTGCCCAACAATGGAAACAACATCTCAACAGTACCTTCTCCAACCCATTCTGTGTCTTGTATGTTTCAGCAGTATCACTCCTCATTCATTTAAACCCCAATGAATTATGGCCTCACCATTTTAGAGATTCTCAATAACACAACCCTTTCTTCCCAGGAAACCCCCTAATGTACCAACCGAGTTCCTTGCTGCATCATCGAGCTGACTTTATGTTTCATACACAGGAAGACTCAAATGCCTTTACTGTTCCTTTTCTGGAAGTCCTCTCCATTAAGTAACAGCCTGCCTTTTGATTCTCAGTGTCATCCTCAAACTCGGATGTATATTGTACTCAGCTCCCTCCTTCAGGCTGTCAGCTTAGATTGCAAATAACTGATGCCATCAGACTGATATTTGTGGTACTCCAGCAGATAAACCTTGACCATAAAGATCCATTAATCCTGACTCTCCGATTTCTGTGTTAAACAATCATCATCCCACGTTAATACAGTATCCAACGTCCTAGAGCTTCTGTTTTGTGTAAGAACCTTTGTTTTGTAATACCTTGTGGAAAATCTCTGGAAGGCCTCGTGTCCACCAGATCTCCTTTATCAAGTCCACTTGTGACATTTACAGGCATCTCCAGAAATACTTTGCATGATTTTACAGGCAAAATATCATTTCCCTTTCACAAAACCACTCTGACTCTGTGTGAAGCTTTTCTAAATGTCCAAAATGGGCAGATCTTCCAAACTATACTAGTCCCATCTGCTTTCATTTGCTCCATATGCCTCTTAATGTTTCCCATTCATATGTTTGTCCAAATGCGTTTTAAATGTTGCAGCTGTCCTTGCATCTCCCACTCTTCCTCTGGAAGCGTATTCCATACCCACACCGCCCTGTGTAAAAACGCTGAACCTTCATCCCTTTTAAATCTACCCTCTTTCACCTTAAACCTATTCCCTCTATGTTTGGAATCCCCTACCCTTTGGAAAAGACCTTGGCTATTCACCCTATCCATACCTCTCATGGTTTTATATGTTTCTATAATGTCACCCCTCAACATCCTACACTCCATCTGATACTAACTTCAAGAACAAGTGTTTAAAGATAAGCACTGCAAAATTAAACAATATTAAAAATGACAGGTAACCAACACTCAGCCCAAACGTCATACTGTGATTTGTTTTTCTCCATGTTTCAATACTAAGGCAGCATGAAACGCTTGCTAGTGCCAATAAGAAGTCAAGCACCTGAATTCCTTTGTCTAAAGGGGGTAATGATCACGACAGTGAAAACGTATCTGTGGCCAGATCTATATATTACCACATGGACAACATTCTCCCTCCTGGCCTCTGTATGACTTTGTCTGGTTGTGTCTTCTTTATCTTGCATTCAATAAAGAGAACCTCTTTCCCCCAGTAACCCTTAATTCCGACCCGTTATACAGAATCTTCTCATTCCCCACTGCTAAAAGTCCATTTATCTTTTGCCACACTCTCTTTTTCCTGCCACCCATGCTCCACTTCTGACAAGGGATTAAAAGACCATTTTGCAATTGTATTCAGTTTTGAAGAATTGTCACACTGGACTGGAAACGCTAACTCTGTTACTCTCTCTCTGCAGATGTTGACAGACCTGCTGAGTTTCTCCAGAAATGAATAGGCATAGAACAATTTTTCAATTAAACAAATGACTATGGATACTGGAAATAAAAATACAAAAAGCTTTATAGAAGGTTCACTGGAACTGGAAGTTTAGCTCTGCATTCACTCCTGAAAATTCTGCAACGTTTTTAGCCATTTCTTCAGCAATTTTTGTTTGTTGAACAATTTCCAACGACATATTGTCAAAGATGCCCAAACATCCTGTCCATCATGGAGAGCCGTTCACTGGGAACTGAACACCAACACATGGTGACAAGTTCCTTGACTCTGAAACTGCATAAGTCTGGCATCACTGATACTGCAGAGCTCTGATTCATGGTCAAGGGAAAAAAAACAGAAGGAAACACATTCATTTTAAATACAGAAGATTGCATTCCTGAAAGGAAAAGATTCAGATTAGTACCTTAAATGGATATAGTTTATGTAATAAATTGGAGGCATCACATAAGGAAAAACTTCCAGCAGAATGAGAATATGAAAATGGAAGTATTTCCGCATCAGAAACCAGAGTAGGTCACTGAATACAGGGCTGATGGGTGAATGGGTCTCGGTGTGAACTGGGGCCAGTCAGTATTATTGAACTGTCGATATTGCAGCTAAAACTGGGTTATCATCTGATGCTGTAGATTTCAATGACAATCTGTAACTTTTTCCCCCGGATAGTCCATCCGTCTACCATTTCCATCAAGCCGATCCTTGGGTCAGTGACGAGTGCAGGTGAACATGGTCGGGTCGGAATCACGTGCACCTAAAGCTGATGACAATCCATTAAAGCTACCGCACTTGACTGGTTACACTACAAACAGCAGGACTAACATCTGATACAGACAGAGAGATGAGCTCAAGACTACCAAATCAGATCTAAGCTTTGTCGTCCTGACAAATCCATGGATAAAAGTCGATGAACCATTAAACTTACTGGGGAGAGGACTCCACAAATATCCCCATCCCAAATAATGGAACAGCCCTGTGCGACAGTGTAAAAGATACAGTATCTGCACCATCCTCAGCCAGAAGTGTTGACTCGATTACCCACCTCACCCTCAATATGATACCCTCAGAATCACAGATGCCCGTCTTAATCAATTCAATTCACTGCACGTGACATGAAGCAACAGCTGGACACTGTAGATATGACAAAGGCATTTGGCCCTGACACCATTCCTGCAATAGGACTGAGGACTTTTGCTACACAACAAGCCGTGTCGCTGGGGAAGCTGTTTCATTCCAGCTCCAACTCTGACAACTCCATGGCAATGTGGGTAATTAGCAACTGCAGTCCTCACTTTCTCCTAATGTGGGTAATTAGTCAACTATGCCCCATCCCCTAAGAATGGAATAATTACAATCAGATCAATTACCACGCCCTCAGTCCCATCACGATAGTCAAATTGGTTGGGGTTATTTTTGAAAGAGCTGTCACACAGTCCAAAAAATAATCATAGAACATAGAACATAGAACAATACAGCACAGAACAGGCCCTTCGGCCCACGATGTTGTGCCGAACTTCTAACCTAGATTAAGCACCCATCCATGTACCTATCCAAATGCCGCTTAAAGGTCGCCAATGATTCTGACTCCACCACTCCCACGGGCAGCGCATTCCATGCCCCCACCACTCTCTGGGTAAAGAACCCACCCCAGACATCTCCCCTATACCTTCCACCCTTCACCTTAAATTTATGTCCCCTTGTAACACTCTGTTGTACCCGGGGAAAAAGTTTCTGACTGTCTACTCTATCTATTCCTCTGATCATCTTATAAACCTCTATCAACTCACCCCTCATCCTTCGCCGTTCCAACGAGAAAAGGCCGAGAACTCTCAGTCTATCCTCGTACGACCTCCTCTCCATTCCAGGCAACATCCTGGTAAATCTTCTGTGCATCCTCTCCAAAGCTTCCACATCTTTCCTAAAGTGAGGCGACCAGAACTGCACACAGTACTCCAACTGTGGCCTAACCAAAGTCCTGTACAGCTGCAACATCACTTCATGACTCTTGAATTCAATCCCTCTGCTAATGAACGATAATACTCCATAGGCCTTCTTACAAACTCTATCCACCTGAGTGGCAATCTTCAAAGATCTATGTACATAGACCCCAAGATCCCTCTGTTCCTCCACCTGACTAAGAACCCTACCATTAACCCTGTATTCCGCATTCTTATTTGTTCTTCCAAAATGGACAACCTCACACTTGGCAGTGTTGAACTCCATCTGCCACTCCTCAGCCCAGCTCTGCATCATATCTAAGTCCCTCTGCAGCCGACAACAGTCCTCCTCACTGTCCACAACTCCACCTATCTTCGTATCATCTGCAAATTTACTGACCCACCCTTCGACTCCCTCATCTAAGTCATTAATAAAAATTACAAACAGCAGAGGACCCAGAACTGATCCCTGCGGAACTCCACTTGTAACTGGGCTCCAGGCTGAATATTTAACACCTACCACCACTCTCTGCCTTCGACCGTTTAGCCAGTTTTCTATCCAATTGGCCAAATTTCCCTCTATCCCATGCCTCCTGACTTTCCACATACGCCTACCATGGGGAACCTTATCAAATGCCTTACTAAAATCCATGTACACTACATCCACTGCTCTACCCTCATCCACATGCTTGGTCACCTCCTCGAAGAATTCAATAAGACTTGTAAGGCAAGACCTACCCTTCACAAATCCGTGCTGGCTGTCCCTAATCAAGCAGTGTCTTTCCAGATACTCGTAAATCCTATCCCTCAGTACCCTTTCCATTACTTTGCCTACCACAGAAATAAGACTAACTGGCCTGTAATTCCCGGGGTTATCCCTATTCCCTTTTTTGAACAGTTAATCAGTTCAGTGTGGTTTCCGCTAGGCCCCCATGTGGAGATGGTGCTGCTGTGGAATTGTCATTGGATTGCTAATCCAGACCAGGATAATTCTCTGACAACTGGTGCTAGTTAAAAACAATTAAGAAAATATCTGGATCTAATACCTTGTGTCAGTAATAGTGATCATTTGTTCAATGTCGATTATAGACGATGATCTCCTTCCCCAGTATACGTTCAGGAAGTGAATCTCCCGTGCTTTCCTGGTCTGGCCTAAAAGTGACTCCAGACACACAGACATGTTATAAACTCTTCAATGGTCTCTGAAACGGCCAAGCAAGGCACCCAATTGTATCAAACTGCTACGAGGTCTTAAAGGATAAACTCAGAGAGAACACCCGGCACCAGCCTCGTTATCAGAAAAGGGAACGGGAAACACAATCCTGTTGACCCTGCAGAGACCTCCTTCCTAACAGCTGAGAGCTTGTGGCAATATTTACAGAGCTTTCCCACACACTGCACAGAAGCATCAGGAAAGGAATACGTCATACAACTCATTGAGCTTTCACTATTCTCGTTAATGGCCGAACATCTCCTCAATGCAGTTTTCCCCATACAATATACATATCCCTTAATATGTTTAAACATTGTGAACCATAAAATGAGAACTGCTGTAGTCCATTCAGCCCACCAGTTTTGTGCCTCCATTCTATGTACAGGCAGTTCACTGATAACGCGTGTTGATTAAATACAATTTGGCTGCAATGCAATTAATGAACCTTTTTCTATAAAGTGAACTCGTGTTCACTGTGATGCGATTCCTTGCCAGACACCAGCTGAACAGCAAACCTTTCCTCAAGATCCCTCTGTCTACAAAAGGTACAATCAATGTGTTCAGCTAAAACAGGAATGCAATCCGCTCTACAGGCCTTGAAACTGAGCCTGAAACTGGGAATTGTAGTTTATATTTAGAAACAACTTTATTTCAAACTGTGGGGAGAATCTTGGGGAGAACTGGAATTCCCCATCGGCATCACATGGTCACTCAGCTTCCGCGCACTTTCTGGTGAAGATTGTGGTGAAAGGTACAGTGCTCTAGTGAGTGACTGTCGTGTGAAAGCGTTACATTTACAGCACTGTTCCATTACAACATGAAATTTAAAGATTTATTTAGACTGTCCGAATGTGTGTTAGACCAAATTTAATTTTTGGTTTTTACTGATTCGGCACTTATCCTCTTTTATCCAAAGACCCCATTATCAATATTGCACAATTTTCTACAACACAGTGTTGCAAAGAAACACATTTACTGCGTAATTAGAGAACAACTTGGAATGATAGCTGATTTTCTATCTTCACACCATACTCCTGCTCTCTCCCAATCCCTTTAGTTTCCAGAAATCCTTATTTATATTCAGCCCCTTGACTTCCACAGCCTGATCTGGGAGAGAGTACCCCTGGTTCGCCAGTCTCTGAGTGCAGGCATTTATTCTCATCTCAAGGCAAAGTGGCCTGTCTGTACCTAATATTGTGGCCCCTTGTTTTAGACGTCCCAGCCACGGGAATTACCATCCCTGCTTTTAATCTGTCTCGCCCTGTCAGAGTGTTATATATTTCACTGAGATTTCCACTCATTTTCCTAAACCCCATGGAATACAGGTCCCGTCGCTGCAAACTCTGCTCCCACAACAAGTCTGTCATCCCAGAGATCAGTCTGGTCATCCTTTGCTGCTCTCCCTCAATGTCAGGTTTGTCCTCTGTTAGGAAAACAGACCAACACTGCACACAATACTGCACAATGTTCGAGATGGGGTCTCACCAAGGCCCTGTGCAGCTGCATAAGATACACTTACTCCTGTACTCAAATCCCCCTGAAATGAAAGTGAATACAGCATTTATCTTCCTACCCGCTTTCTGCTCCTGCAATATTGCTTTCAGTGACTGGTCTACAGGGAGATCCAGATTCCCTTCAAAGTTACAGTTCCCCACTTGCTGGGCCTACATACAATGGTCAGCGTGCCAATGCCATTCCCAGTATTGACCTCTGGCTTCAGAACTCACTGCCCTACATGGACTCGGCAGGCTATACAGAAATGTACAAAAATGCAGCTTAAGTTCATTCATAGAGCAACATTTCTCAACCACTCCTTTTTCAAATGAGAGGCTGCCATTCTATTTTTCCCATCAAAGTACACAGCATTTCATCTCCTTCATTACTCTCCATCTGCCACGTATTTGCCCAGTTATTCCACTTGTCTCAATCACCTTGGAACTTTTTTACATCCTCCTCATCCACTCAAAGGCTGACATCGTTTAGTGCTGTCAGCCGACTTGGGAATATTGCAGTTGCGCTCCACACCCAAGATATGATGCGTATTGGGAATAGCTGGAGCCCAAGCCATGATCCTTTCTATATCCTCCCAGCCTTCCATTAAAAAAATATTGTTTAATTCCTACTCACTGTTTCCTGCCAGCTCTCCCATTCTAAATCTATGACCATATATTAGCCTGAGTTCCACAGGATTCGAATTTGCAGAATAGGCTTGGGCTTTATCAAAACTCTTTTTGAGATTCCATTCGTATGGCATTGATACCTTCTACATAATTCTACTAAAAGCCACTTTCTCAAATATGGTTTCCATTTCATAAATCTCTGTTGACTTTGTCTATGCCCATTAATTTCAGTCGAATACTTTCTCTAAACTGTTTAGCTGCTAATTTCATTCTATCCCTTTTTCTCACCAGAATAAAGTTTCCTCGTATTACTCGGAAGTTTTCTTTTTTGTTTTATTTTCTTCTGTGAAGGCATAACTGAAGTATTTGCTCCATCGTTCTGCTATTTCGCTGTCCTCAATTATCTGGTATCAGACGGTAAGAAATCTGCACCTTTTTGCTCTTAATTTTGCCCTTGACATATTTTCAGGAAATATTTCATGTTCTCTCTTATCAACTGTGTTAAGATATTCTTCAGAAACCCATCAATTCCTACCTTAAGCTACTCAATGATTGACCTTCCACAGCCATACAATCACAGAAGCAAAGTCTCTGTACTACCAGAAATACAGCACGGTCCTCATTAGGCCCACTTTCCGACACATGACCATAGCCGTGAATCTTAAAGTATTTCAAGTGCACAGCCGTGTCGTTTCTAATGGGTAGAGGTTACCATGACAACTGTACTCTCAAGAAGTGCATTCCAGACCCCAACACCCTCTGGTTGAAAAACAATTCTCAAATCTTCACTGAACCGCAAACCCTTCACTTTAAAAGTGGGGCCCTAGACTAAAAGCTGCTGTCTATCCACACTGTCCATGGACCTCGTAATCCTATTCTTCTGAATCACAGACCTCTCAGCCTTCTCTCCTCCAAACTAAACAACCTGAGATTATCCAGCCTCTCTCCATAGCTGATATGCTCCATCCTAGGGAACATCCTGGTGAATATTCTCTGTACCCCCTCCAGTACAAGCACATACTTCCTGTAATGTTGTTCCCAGAACTACACACAGAATTCCATCTTGCCCTCATCAAAGTTCTGCATAGTTCTTATCATCTATGCCTAGATGAATAAAGGCTATGTTTATATTCCCCTATCCTTCCCCAAACTGTGTATTAACCTGTTCAATCACATTCAGCGATATGTGGAGAAGCACCTTCTGAGCTTCCTAGTGTACTGCCATACATTGAGTACTCCCCTGTCTGGTTCCTTCTCCCAAAGTGTATCATCTCATAGTTATCAGATTTGCATTCCATCTGCCATTGATCCACCCATCTGACCATTCCATCTGTATCACCCTGTAACATAAGGCCATCTTCCTCACTGCTAATCACCCGGCCAATCTTTGTATCAAACACAAACTTATTTATTACATACCCCACCCCTCATCCATTTTCACAGCTACATCATTTATGAATACCACAATTAATAAGATTAAAAATCTCTCAACATCAGTTACATCACGTGGTTGTGCACATTGATGAAGGAGCAGTGTTTCGAAAGCTTGTGCTGCCGGATAGATCTGTTAGACTATAGTCTGCTGTTATGCTATTTTTACATTTGTCCACCCCAGCCCAACACTAACACCTCTGAATCACAAATAATAAGGGACCCAGCACTGATGCCTGTGGTACACTGGCCCCCAGTCACACAAACAGCCTTCCACACTCCCCTCTTTCTCCTACTACTAAAGTTGATTTAGATGCAACTTGACAAGTCACTAATGAGGCCTACCTATTTACTGGTTATTCTGTTACACTTGACACACTTATAGATTGTCTGGGGATTCTCCGTAATCTTGCCCTGCCTTTCCCCTGTGTTAGTCAGTCCCGTCCACGTGTAGAATTTCCTCCTTATTTCAGTCTTCAATGTTCTGTCCTTATCCTGCCATTATTTGCCTTGAATGTGGATTAGACAGCCTGATAAACATCTGTTAATTTCCAACTTGTCGTATGTTTTGTGAGTTTTATAAAGTTGACAGTGACCCAACTCTCATTCTTTGAAACTCAAGAGAACACAGGCCGAGTTTCCTCATCACGCAATCTCCTATCTGAGGGATTTATCTGGATAATGTCCATTACACTTCCTCTGTGCTCAGTATATTCTTTCTCAGATTTGGTCACCAAAACTGTTCTCAATATTCCAGGTACAGTCTCACCAAAACTCTGTGAAACTGCTTCAACATGTCTTTACATCTATATTCTGACTCCCTTTAAGGAAGGCAAACCAAACTTTAATTTTCCATTTACATATATTCCTCCAAATACCCTTCACATCAATGCATTTTCGAACTCACTGTGTGAGTTCTTATAGAAAGCCTTCTGATAATCTAAAATATGCCAATTCTACTGGATCCCCATTATCTATGCTGTAAGAATCAACTTCAAACAACTCCAAAGTTTGTCAAGGATAATGCCCCTTTCAGAAATGCATACTGAGTCTCTCCAATATTGCTGTTAATGTCTAAGTATCCAATATCACATCCTATATAATAGATTCCAACAGTTTCGCGACAAATGTAAAATTAATTAGTCTGCAGTTCTCCACACTATCTCTTCTTCCCTTTGGAGATGCTTGGATCCCTACCATTCATCGATCGTGCTTGGATCATGTTTACTAATGTACATTTATCTACACCAGCTTCCAGACTCTGCAGAATGTACAGGAAAATAGAACGCAATCTTCGACAATGCAATCAATACTTCTAATTGTGATTTATTTCTGAAGATTTTGGTATGAAGTACATCTGGTTTGTCAAGCTGAGCAATGCTCAATCCAGCTGCATGTTTAATATTGCCTTGTTACTGATATGAATTGACTTTATGTCTTTACTTCCACAAGTCCGAGACGATCACTTCGTATTTCTGGGTGATTTTCTGGATCTTACTCCATTAAGACAGATATAAAGTAACTGGTCATTTGCTTTGCAATTTCCCTGTTATCAACCATAAACTCGTCTCTCCCGATTGAAATTTCCACATTTGACTATGTTTTTCATTCCTTTGAAATATAGATCGTAGATTTTTGCAGTCTTTGTGTTCCTGTTTGCTTGCATGCATGTTCGTTTTTTGATTTCCTGATCAGTTTCATGACCCTCCTTTTCTGGATTGCAATTTTCTGAGAATTCTCAGGATTCCACAAAGTCTGGAATTCTTCTGAAGTCTCTTCCTGTGATTAATATCTTCTTTAATTTGTTAATTTAATCATCATTAAGTCACTTTCTCATTCTTTGGTGTTTTCACCTGAAATAAGTCAACATATCAGTATTTCTATAAACCTCCTGGTCCTGACCCGATATATTCAGGAACACTGCAGGAGGACAAAGAAGTAATAACGGGGGCCTTGGTTGGTACTTTTGCATCATCGGTAGCCAACGGGTGAGGTCCAGGATGACTGGAGTGTAGCGAATGTTGTGCGCTTATTCAAGAAGAGCTACAAAGAAAAACCTGGTACCTATAGACCAGTAAACCTGACATCTCTAGTAGGTATGTTTCTTGATAAGGTTCTGAGAGAGAAGATATACATGGATTTGGAAAGGCAGGGTGTGATTATGAGCAGTCAGCATGGCTTTGTGCATGGGGGATCATGTCTTAAAAATTTGACAGATTGCTTTGGTGAAATGACAAGTAACTTGGTGGTATACCTGGTGTATATGGATTTCAGTAAGGCCTTCTGTAAGGTTCCACATTGTACGCTGCTCTGGAAGTTTAGATCACATGGAATTGAGGGGGAGCTGGCAAATCAAATCCAAAATTTGCTTGATGGTAGGAAACATTGGGTAATAGTGGAAACATGTAGGAAGGATGTTATTAAACTGGAAATAGTGCAGAGGAAACTTACAAGGATGTTGCCTGGACTCAATGGTCTGAGTTATTGTGAGAGGTTGGGCAAGCTAGGAGTTTTTCCTTTAGAGTGTATGAGACTGAGGGGGATCTGATAGAAGTGTATAAGATCATGGGAAGCATGGATAGAGTGAATGCACTCTGTCTTTTTTCCCCAGGGTTGAGCAACCACGGACCAGAGGGCATTAATTTAAGATCCGAGGGGAAAGAGTAAAAGGGAACCTGAGCGGCAATTTCTTTTACAAACAGGGTGGTATGCACATGGAATGAGCTGTCAGCAGAAGTGGTTGAGGTGGGTACATTCACAAAATTTAAAATGCATTTGGACAAATACACGGATAGGAAAGAATAAGAAGGATACGGGGCAAGGGCAGGGAAATGGGGTTAACATTTCGTTCGGAATGGACCAGTTTGTTCTGAAGGGCCTGTCTCCGTGCTGTCGGACTGTATGACTCTCACAATCATTGCTTCTCCCATTGAATGTTATATTGTACTTCCCCAATTAACCCTCTAGTCTGCAGGGCTTCCATGATGCGTGACCAGAACGTTCAAACATTCGATATTATATTCAGACGCCGTGTAAAAATGCAACATATTGGTGTCACTATTCCTCCAAAGCTGCTTCAGAGAAAGGTTATTAATTAGTCCTCCTGACCACACAACACCAAATCTGAAATAACCTGCTCTCTAGTTTGGTTAACAACATACTGTTCAACCGACCTGATACACACTTATGGAAGTTATTCTTCACAGTATTAGTAGTCACTTAGTTAATGCAGTTTCGGTGCAACTTGAGACAATCCAGTATTACTGCAGCACCCATGATTATTTGCTACTCATTCACAGGATGAGGGCGTCGCTGGATAACCAGCATTTATTGCCCATGGCAGAGGGCAGTTAAGAGTCAGCTGCGTTGTCTTGAGTCTGGAGTCACATGCAGGCCACACCAAGTAAGGACAGCAGTGTCCTTCCCTCAAGAACATCAGTGAACCAGATGAGATTTTCCAACAATCGACAATGGATTCCTGGTCATCATAAACCCTTGATTCCAGATACATATTGAAATGAAATTCCACCATCTGCCATGGCAGGATTTGAAATCATATCCCCAGAATATTACCTGGGTCTCTGGCTTAAGAGCCCAGCGATAATATCACTATGTCATTGCTTTCCCTTGCATATACTTACACACCTAATTTCCAGAACATATGATGTAAAGTATTTGCGTGATAGATTTGGGTTTGATATATCACGCACTAATGTTTGCTTCACCTTGCTATTTGTAGATCTACCCAAACTGATTCTTTTGGATGTGATGGAAAAGGTTTGTGGCGTTATTAGCGATAGACCTGGACAAGACGTTCAGGGAGATTCACCTCAACGCTGAGATGATCTGAAGAATTGGACAGCAATACAGGACAAGCATCAATATTCTTTCCCCCAACTTTGCCAGGATAAGTGTCACCATATTCTTCTGCTCCCTTGCACTCACCGTATATCTGTTATAACACCTGCCCCCGAATAAGGCTCACACTCTATCTCCAAATAAGGCTCAAGCACGACCACACTCACTGTTGAATTCGCACCTTCCCTCCCCGACGTTTTCTCTCACTAACACAATAGCCGCGCACACGAATACCACTTCATGGATACAACACTGTGGTCAGACTCCCTCCAGACATCTCACCCTTCCCCCTTCCACTACACCAGCACTAATAGTAGGGGTACCCACTCCCACCCTCACTCCATCCCTCCTCTTCACCAATTCCAGGAGAAACATCCTGGAATAGGACATAAAGGGTGTTCGAATGACCGATATCTGTTCCCTCACGCACTACCTCGACATGTGGGGAGGATCCTGGAAAGAGCCACAGAGGACCAGGACACCTTGTGTGGAGATTGTGAAACATCGACATCCCACCAACCAAGTAAGCAGCAATATTCAGGAAAGAGCAATTCTCAATTAAAACTCGCTGGCAGTTCCAATCTCATCTCTCTCACTTTTCAGGCTTAGTTAAAAACATTAATGAAAGACTATAATAAAAATAATGTTTATTCTCTTCAGTAAAAATGTTAAAAATAAAAAAAAGTGAACGGAATAAGTTCATTCTGAAAAATCTAAAACATGACGTTCATTCAAAATTGTGGGCATTCCCTCATAAATACTCGACATCATTTCTCTCACCAAAACTTCTTACGAGTGTTTGTATTCTTGTGTCTGCTTCTTTAATTTCAACGGAATATCATGCCCTGCTACCAGATGCTCATCGTAAATGTCCCTTCCTCTCTGAACTTTTCGTAAACTGTCAATATATTTCCAAATAACTGGATGTTCCACATCATGTTCGCATTGTCATCTCCTGTGGGTAGCTTCTGCATTATTGTCTGTTTTGTCGTCATTGTTTAAAGTCCTTTCATATAAATTCCACATTCCAACTGGAAAAAGCGGTGGACGCCGACCATTTCCTCTGCGTAATCTTCTGCCTCCATAGTTATCCTCGAACCAGTCCAGCAGCGGTTGCAGTTCATCTGGAAGCGCATCAGTCAAATGTTCAATAGCTTCATGAATGTTTTCAATCTGAATAAATGAAAGACTAATTATCATTTTAGCTCTGAAATAAAACTCTGAGTCAGTGTTATACTTACTCAAGTGTCTTTTTAACATTTTTACTCAAGGGAATAAACATTATTTTTATTTAAATTTCTTTGATTAATGCTTTTATCGAAGCCTGAAAAGGAATAAATATGAGCTGCGCTGAAATAGTTCTGCGCCTAAATGGGTCTGCGGCAAAATGGGCTGCACCAAACAGACCGCACCAAACAGAATGAAGTATTCAGTCAATTACACAGCACAGGGGGACGTCATATAACCATCCCAGGCTGTTATGCAGAAGCAGGGACACCCTGGGGAGCTGTCAGGAAATGCAGATTAGAGATCATTACTCATTTTGTGTTTGGAAAGCTGTAACGAGTGGAATTCTTCAGGGATCTGTATGAGGTCATCAACAAATTACAATCTATTCTAATGAACTGGATGAAGGAGATGGGGCTCAGTTTGCTCATGCACCAGGATAATCATTCAATAAGATGTCAAATGGAGACAGAGCGTCTGCAATGGGATACAGACAGGGGGAGGGTAGAACGTCTGGAATGGAATACAGACAGGGGGGAGGGCAGAGCATCAGAAATGGGATACAGACAGTGGAGGGAAGACTGACTGCAGTTGGACACAGACAGGGGAGGCAAAAACAATGACTGCGGATGCTGGAAACCAGATTCTGGATTAGTGGTGCTGGAAGAGCACAGCAGTTCAGGCAGCATCCAAGTAGCTTCGAAATCGACGTTTCGGGCAAAAGCCCTTCATCAGGCAGGGGAGAGCAGAGCGTCTGCAATGGTACAGATGGGGATGGCAGGGCGTCTGCAATGGGATACAGACAGAGGGAGGACATAGCGTCTGCAATGGGATAGAGACAGGAGGAGGGCAGAGCGTCTGCAATGGGATACAGACAAGGGGAGGGCAGAGCGTCTGCAATGGGATACAGACAGGGGAGGGGAGAGCATCTACAATGTGATACAGACAGGGGGAGGTCAGAGCATCTGCAATGGGATACAGGCAGGGGGAGGGTAGAGCATCTGCAATGGAATACAGAAGGGGGAGGGCGGTGCATCTGCAATGGGATACAGACAGGGAGAAGACAGAGCGTCTGCAATGTGATACAGACGGGGGGAGGGCAGAGCGTCTGCAATAGGAGCCAGACAGAGGGCAGGCAGAAGGTCTGCAATGGGATGCAGACAGGGAGAGGACAGATCATCTGCAATGGGATACAGACGAAGGAGAGCAGGACGTCTGCAATGGGATATGCACGGGGGAGGGCAGAGCATCTGCAATGGGATACAGACAGGGGAAGGGCAGAGCCTCTGAAAGGGAGACAGACTGGGGAAGGGATGCACGCCTGCAATGGGATACAGGCAGGGGGATGGTAGAGCATCTGCAATGGAATTCAGAAGGGGGGGCAGAGCATCTGCAGTGGGATACAGACAGTGGAGGGCAGAGCGAAGGCACTGCGTCTACACTGGGATACAGACAGGGGGAGAGCAGAGCGTCTGAAAGGGAGACAGACTGGGGAAGGGATGCATGCCTGCAATAGGATACAGGCAGGGGGAGGGAAGACTGTCTGCAATGGGATACTGATGGGTGAGGGCACAGCGTCTGCAGTGGGATACAGACAGGGGAGGGCAGAGCGTCTGCAGTGGGATACAGACAGGAGAGGGCAGAGCGTCTGCAGTGGGATACAGACAGGGGAGGGCAGAGCGTCTGCAGTGGGATACAGACAGGGGAGGGCAGAGCGTCTGTAATGGGATACAGACAGCGGAGGGCAGAGCGATGGCAGTGCATCTACAATGGGATACAGACAGGGGAAGGGCAGAGCCTCTGCAATGCGATAAAGACAGCTGAAGGCAGTGCGTCTGTAATGGGATGCAGACGGGGAAGATCAGATCGTCTGCAATGGGATGCAAACAGGAGGAGGGCAGAGCGTTTGCAATGGGATACAGACTGGGGGAGGGCACAGCAACAAGCAATGGCATAGAGACAGAGGATGTCTGTGAGCAAATCTTCAGCAGAAAAAAACACAGTACAATACATATGTGATGGAAATTTTCTGTTTTGGGGAAAAGGCGAAACAGCAGAAATTTATTTCAATGCAAGGAGAATGCAGAACTCAGTGTTACAGAGGGATTTGTGTGTCTTTGTACATGAATCACATCAAATTAACCTGAAGATGTAGCAAGTGATTTGGAAGGTAAATGTCGTGATCCTGTTTCGTGAAAGGGGTGTTGGGTATGATCTTAGCGATATTTTTTGCATCAGTACAGGGCATTGCTGAGATTACATCTGTTGTATTATGTGTAGTTTTAACTGCCTAAACTGAAAAAAAAAACAAAATTGCTTTCGAAACGTCTCAAAGATGTTTCTCTTTACGCATTCTTGGGATGAAGGCATTACGTTGTGAAGAATTAACAGTTCGGCCTGAGAATGAGGGATGTTTTATTGGCCGCATAAGATCTTGAGAAGAGTGTAGTTGGTGAATACCGGATGAATATTTCTTCTTGTGTGGGAGAATAAAACTGGGGAAATAATTTAAGAATAAGTCAGTTTCAAAGGAAAGGTCATTGGACAGTAAAATTGAACTGTGAATTCTCTTCCTACGTGCTGACAGACAAGCTGAGCTTTTCCAGCAATTACTGTATATGTTTAAGAATATTCATTTTAACACAGATATTGTGAAGACATGAAACACTTATTTTTACATTATGCAAGCACATAGTAACACATCTTCAAAACAAGTAGAAACATTTATTGTTAATGAATTGATTCTGCAATAATGCACTGACCTGAAGTCGAGAATGTGATGGAGTCATATAGTTCATACAATGTTCAAGAAGAGCTCACAGAGTACAGTGTGGGATTGATAACGTTACTGATTTAACTTACAGATGGAAAATGTAGCCTATCTGTGGAGAAACATTCTATTGCTCCTTTTCTGTTTCCCTATCGCTCATCACAGCAATGTTTGGGAGTGAAAAAAAGCCCAGTCGTCTTTCCCACTAATGGAGGATTCCTGATGAGGATTCATTGGAATCTCCCCATTGCCTGAAGCAAAACAATTCAGCCAAATTCAACTGTTTCATGAAGAAATCCCATTGTCAGAAGGCTGTGCAAGCAGAATAACAACAGAAGTAATTATTCGACTCGATAGTGAGGCGAACAGACAGGGGATTCTGTGGCTGCAAATGGGAATCTGGAATGGTGTGTAGCCTCCCACATGCCCAGGGTCCAGGATGTATCAGAGTGGCTGCAGAACGTTCTCACTGGGGGTTGGGGGGGGGAGAGTTGGGGGAAGCAGCCAGAAGTCATTGTGCTCATTGGTACAAAGGACAGAATGACACAGGTAGAAATAGTGATGACATCCTGCAGAGTGATTGTGGAGAGCGAGAGAAAAGGATAAAAGACAGTGCTAATATCCAGTTTACTTCCAGTTCTCCGTGCGAGTGAGGGTAAGAAGAGGATGATATGGCAGATGAAGGGGTGGCTAAAGAATTGGTGCAGGGTGCAGAGACTTTTGGATTACTGGGATCTTTTGTGGGGGAAGGTGACGTGTTCAGGAAGGACAGGTTGTACCTGAGCTGGAAGGGGACCAATATCCTGGCAGGCATGTTTGAAACTGCTGCAAGGGATGGTTTCAACTAGATTGGCTGGGATTGGGGTCGGGTGCGTGTGGGATCCTCAACAGCAGGGAGGGAAGTGCGAGGCTGGAAGGAGATACAGTAATCAGAAACAGTAAAATGAAGAGACAGGTCAGGCTAGACAACGACGGGGAGCAAGGAAAGTCTGTTGGATTAAATCGCAACTGTTTCAATGCAAGATGGCTGACAGGTAAGGTCGATGAACTCAGGGCTTGGATTGGTGCGTGGGACTGGGATATTATAGCCATTACTGAAACATGGCTAAGGGAGAACTATATCATTGGCCATATCACCAACATAGTTATAATTATTTTTTGTGGGCAGTGGAGGAGTGGGGAGAAAAAGGGAGAAGGGAGCCAAAACAACACAGGGAATTATCGACTCAATCAGCCAAGGTCAGAGACGAGGAGTTCGTTGGAGGGGATTCTGAGGGATAGAATTTCCATTTATTTAGAAAGACAAGGAATGATTAGGGATAGTCAATATGGATTTGTGTGAAGGAAATCATGTCTAATTAATGTGATTGAGTATTATGAAGAGATGTCAAAGAAGATTGAAGAATACACCGTGGTGTACAATTTTTACACAAACTTCAGCAAGGCATTTAATAAGGTTCCCCATCGTAGACAGATTACTAAAATTAGGTTATATGTAATCGAGGAAAAGCTAACCAATTGGATACAAAATTGGATTGAAGGTAATGGATTGTTATCCAAACCTAAGACCTGTGGCCAGCGGTGTTCTGAAAGAATCAGTGCTGAGCTCACTGCTTTTTAATCACGGCTATAAACAACTTTGATGTGATTATCGGAGGCATGGTTTGTAAGTTTACAGATAACATCACAAATTGGTTCAGTGGACAGTGAAGAAGATTAACTCAGAATATAACGGGTTCCTTGATCATCAATGAGCCAAGGACTGGCAGATGGAGTTTAATTTATATATTTGTGAGGTTTTACATTTTGGAAAGTTAAAGCGGAGTAGTGCCCTGGGGAATGTTGCTTAACAAAGAGAACTATGGGTGAAGATTCATAGTTCCTTGTAAGTGGAGTTTAGGTCGGTAGAGTAGTGAGGAACCTGGTTGACATGCTTGCCTTAATCGGTCAGAATATTGAGAATAAGAGTTGGAGTAACGTGTTGCGCTTGTACAGGACGTAGGTGAGGCCACTTTAAGAAAACTGTGTACATATCAGTTGACTCTTGTTAAGCTTGAAAGGGTGCAGAAAAGATTTACAAAGATTTTCTGGAACCTGAGGGTTTGAGCAACAGGGAGATGATGAACAGGACGTGGCTTTTTCCCCTCGCATGTCAGAGACTGAATGGTGACATGACAGAGGTTTAATAAAGTCCTGAGGGACATGGAGAGTCTGATTGGTCAAGATCTTTTTCCCAGTATAGGGCGTCCAGAACTAGACAGCATAGGGTGAAGGTGACAGGGCAAAGACAGAAGGGACCTGAGGGGAAACCTTTTCATACAGAGGCTGGTGGGTGTACTGTCAGAGAAAGTAGTGAAAGCGGGTACAATTACACGTTTACAATGTAACTGGATAGGTACATAAATCGGAATGGATCATGTGATGTGGGTCAAATGCTGGCAAGTGGGACGCGATCTGATTAAGATGCCTGATTGGCATGGACAAATTGGACAAAAGGATCTTTTTCCACGCTGTATGATTCTCTTATTCTCACAGCGGGATGAGGAAGAATTCTAAAAGGGCCATTCGAATGGGAATTCTCTTCCCCGGAAGTTTGTGGTGCCTCTCTGATTACAAGTATTCACAGCTGAGTTAGTTAAAGATTTGACAGAAATGTGAGTCATGGATAATGGGACACAGACAGGACGATGAGGCTGAGACCATAATCTGATCAGCCACAATCTCAATGCCTGGTGGAGAAGGCTCAAATTCTCTAATGACCCACTCCTGCTCCTCAGTCCCATGTTTCTGTGTTCCATTCAAACCCTCTAACCTGCTAGACAGGAGCAGTTAGAGTCCACTTATTGTTATAGCATGGTACACAGAAATAGGGGAAACATTTCGGTCCCTCGAGACTGTCCCACTCGGTTTGGGAGATTGGATAATGTAATTGGAAGACCCAGGCTGGATATGGAAGAGGTTGCTCATTTCTCTTTACAAAACCTCCCCTCTCTGTATCTTGTGCTTCATTTGTTGAACATGTTGTAGACCCAGATTCATTGTGAATACAGCCCCCAAATCTCACCCAGTGATGGCTCACAAAGTCCACGTGGCTCCCTGATTGCAATAGTCCATAAAAGACCTTCCAGGAAAATAACACACACTAACTTTCCAATAACAGAATGGGAAAGCATCAGAAACAGGTGCAGGTCATTCACATCCCAAGCCTGCCTTGCCCTTCACTAAGATCAAGGCTGACCTGCTCCAAGTCTCAAATCTTATTAATGTCCAATCTTCTTGAGCACTTCCATAGAACACAGAACAAAGAACAGTACTGATTTAGAGATGTCGGTATTCGACTGGGGTGTACAAAGCTAGAAATCACATAGCACCAGGTAATGTTCCAACAGGTTTAATTGGCAGCACAGTAGCTTTTGGAGCATCGCTCCTTCATCAGGTGATAGTGGAGGGCTCGATCGTAACACAGAATTTATAGTAAAAATTTACAGTGTGATGTAACTGAAATTATACATGGAAATATTGATTCTCTGTTAAGCCTTTCATCTGTTAGAATAGCATGATAGTTTCACTTCTTTCATGTGTAAATCACAAAGCCTTTTATTAAAAAAAAAGTTGCATTCTCAGGTGAGCTGTGAACAATGCTGATAGCAAGATAAAATGTTGAAGGTGTTGGCCCCCTGTGTTCTCTGACTATGCCATGATGTTTAGATTGATTCTAAGCTAAAAAGTGAGATAACGGAGTTTTACATGAATTCCTGCAGATTTTGAGCTCAAGGTTCTACATTAATGCATGCAGTTAGGACCTTCAGCTCTCGACGTTGTGTTGTTTGTCCTACTCTAACCTACATGCTTCCGTTCACTTTGTTCCATGTGCCTATCCAAGAGTCTCTTAAGTTTCCCTCACGTATTTGACTCTACTACCACTGATGGTCGTGCATTCAACACACCCACCACTCTCTGTGTAAAGAATCTACCTCTGATATCTCCCCTAAAACTTCCTCCAATTACCTTAAATTTATGCCACCTCGTGATAGACATTTCTGCCATGGGAAAATGTCTCTGGCTATTCACTCTCTATCTGCCTCTCATCATCTTGTACACCTCTGTCAAGTCACCTCTCATCTATTTTTCCTCCAATGAGAAAAGCCCTGACTCCCTCACGGTTTCTTCGTAAGACTTCTAGTCCAGGCAGCATCCTGGTAAATCTCCTCTTTGCACTCTCAAAAGCTTCATTATCCTTCCTATAATGGGGAGACCAGAACTGAACACAATATTCCCGGTGAGGTCTGAGCAGGGCTCTATCGAGCTGCAGCATAACCTCGCGGCTCTTAATCTCAATCCCCCTGCAACTGAAAGCCAACATACCATATGCCTTCTTAACAACCCGATCAACTTGGGTGGCAACTTTGAGGGATCTGTGGAGACGGACGCCAGGATCCCTCTGTTTCTCCACACTGCATTTAACCATGTATTCTGCATTCACATTCCAGCTTGCAAAGTGAATTCCTTCAGGTTGAACTCCATGTGCCATTTTCAGCCCAGCTCTGCATCCTTTCGATGTCCCATTGCAACCTACAATAGCCCTCCACATTCTCTACCACTCCAACCACCTTTGTGTCATCGGCAAACTTACTATCCAACTCTTCAACACCCGCATCCAAGTCATTTTTGAAAATAACAGAGAGCAGAGGTCACTGAACTGATCCCAGCAGGACACCACTGGTCCCTTTCAGTGATCTAGCTCCCCTAACTCTCTGTGTAAGAGAGTTCCTGACATTCACTACCCTCTGTTTGAAGAAAACCTTTTCTGCTTCAGCACCATCACTTATTGATATGAACAAAAGAGGTAACGCAGGGGCTCAGGTAAGAGAGACTGACCCTGAACTCAAGGCAGTATTTGACTGAGGATGACATCAAGGAACCTGAACAAAATCACACTTACTGAGAATTAATTATGACCTCTATACTGCTTGGAGTCATTCACGGCACAAGGGAAGATGATTATCATTGGTGGGCATCAATCATCTTAGCCGTGGGGAAATTTTGCAGGAGATCCTCAGCGTAGCTTCCTCAGCTCAGGCATCTCCAGTTTGTCATCATAGAATCCCTACAGTGTGGAAGAAGGCTATTCAGCCCATTGAGTCCAAACTGAGCAGATTAGATTCCCTACAATGTGGAAACAGGCACTTCGGCCCAACCAGTCCACACCGACCCTCCAAAAAGTAACCCACCCAAACACATTTCCGTCTGACTAATGCACCTAACATGATGGACAATTTAGTCTGGTCAATTCACCCTGCGTGCACATCTTCGGACTGTGAGAGGAAACCGGAGCACCCGAAGGAAACTCATGCAGACAACTGGGGAATATGCAAACTCCACACAGACAGTTACCTAAGGCTCGAATCGAACCTGGGACCCTGGTGCTGTGAGGCAGCAGTGTTAGCTACTGATTCACCGTGCCAGCAGAAGAGGGGGCTTTCACTGAAGTCTACAAAATTTTCAGGACATGTTGTCCCTCTTCAGCTCTTGAAACAATCTGTGACCATGTATAGCAAGACTCAGACAACATTCAAAACCGTGTTGTTAAAGTCTGGGTAACATTTATGGAACAGCACAGTACATTTCCACAGTAAAAGGACAAGTTCATTCAGCAGCTCAATCTGGTTTCACGAGAATGTGGGGAGGCCATTCATCCCATCAACACTACTGGGCAAAAGAAGGATAGCCCTTTCAGTCCCTCCTGCCTGTTGGACAGCAAGGTGCGAGTCTGCTCTCTCCCACATGTCACGTACATGGGATCAGAAAGAACCATTTCACACCTGGAGTCACTTACAAAGGAACAGGAAGAGGCTATTAAGCTTTTCAAGCCACTAACACAGGAACAGGAAAATGTCAGAGATGCTCCAACATCACAAACAAATGGAGCAGGGTCTGCACAGACACACTGCTCCAAATTGATTCACATGCCTTAATTACATATGTGTTACTTTAACATGGTTTTCTGGCAGTCGGAATGAAGCCAACATTTTTTAGCCATTCTCCAAGTTATCTTCCATCTCCAAGAAGGCAGTCCCATGGTCTCCGTGGAGGTCAGAAACAAGTGGGGAATAACTAACTGTTTCAGCATGATGGTATTTTGGCTGCTGACAGGATTGTGTACAAAATGACACTCAATGCAGTGTCACACCGTAACTGTGCATTAAACTGTTCAGAGTTCATTCAGAGCCTGCACATCGCTGTCAATTGACGTGTGGGTTCTGCAGATGCATGTAAACTGTCGTGAATTAAACATTCAATGAAAAGTATGACATTGTCACCCCTTTCAGCTGTTTGGGGTATAATGAGTTGCTGTCCATACCCATCAAGCTTCAACTTCTTATTCTCTCACAGCGCTCCAGATTAAGCACATCGTTACTGCACTCTCTCCTCATGGTAACACCATGCTAGTGTTTAGTCTGGTCAAACGCCTTTGCACTGTCTCGGTGACAAAGAGATCATTGATTATAAAGCAGACCAAATCTTTACACAAAGCACCAAATATTATCTCAACAAAACACGATCAGTGGGAAAGATATTCTAACTTTTGTACTTCAATCATTTTGCCTGAAGAGCCACAAATAATTTCCTTCCTGCCCCTGTATGAATTCTGTCAGTGACTTATGACCAAGGACATCCAGGTCCTTTTCAACAAAAGCACTCGCCAACCTCTCTACCATTTAATAAATATAAATGTACATGATGATATTTGTTGTTCACATCTGAATAATTGTTATACCTTGTGAACAGCTATTGCTCAAACACTGAACCTGCTGCCACCCATCAATCCTTCAGTCCAGAGAATAACAGTATTCTTCTCGTATCTCTGTTACTCAAATTTTAATCCATGTGGTATATATTCCACCCCTACCTACCCATGGACTCTAACATTCCCCATTCACCTGTATTCAGACATGTCAAGCGTCTTCTAAAAATACAAATACTCCAATCCCATTGGTTCTCAACTGTCGATGTCACAATGGACAATCTCCACAAACAGGTTTATCAAAGATCATTTCCCTTTCCTGAATCTAGGCCGAATGTACCAAATCATATCATTATTCTCCAAGTGTCTAGTCGTCATGTTCCTTCAAAAAGGTTCCAATTTTTTTTTCTCACAGCTGACATCAAAGTATTTAGTTTTCTGTTTTCCCTCTCCATCCTGTTTTAAATATTTAGGTTGACAATAGCTGCTGTCCAGTCTGCAGGATCCTTTCCAGAATCTAACTAGCTTTGAAGAATAATCAGTAATTCTTTCACTAGCTCTGTTCTCGTCTCAATCACTCTGAGATGTAACTCATCAGATGCAGCAACTTATGAAACTTCAATTCAATTAGATTTTCATTAACATAAACTTCATTAATTCTGATTTCCTTCAGTTTCCAATTTTTACCAGTCCCTCTGTTCCCTAATATTTGTGGAAAGTAGTTTCTGTACCTTCCCCTGCGGAGATGGAACCAATGCATTCCTCTCAGCAGGCAGATGGTTTCAGTCAACTCGTGAATACGTTGGAGGACTGCACTTCAGAGATGGTGGATATATTACCCACTGCTGCCTGAAAAGTTCCAGCATCACTCCAGTTTAATTTATCGTGAGTGTCAGCGCAGTCCTACTACTGGTGTGAGAACACAGGTTATACTGAAGGAGGGGATACAGCTCAGTGACCACCTCAGTTCTGAGACAAGCTGTTTTTACACTTTTCACCTGAATGGCTGCAGCTTAGACAAATCTTCCTGGAAATCCCAGAGAGGAAAATATAGTTCCTCGCTGCTCCCTGTTTATAGAGCTTCCCTTCTTTGTAGTCTCAGCTCCATTTGTTTATCATGGACCCAGACACACTGTAAATTCAGTATCCAGAGTGGGGTTCCCAGACCACCGGGGCTCCCTGAATGAACCCAGTAGCTGACATCACAATCCTGAGAACACCATCCACAGAGACTCCACTGACTTTCCAGATAACAGCAGCAAGTGAATTCCCCACACCTACAATGCATCCATTCACGACTGAAAATGCCTCGGTCTCCTCAGTTTCTCTAGGAGACAGTGAGGACTGCAGATACTGGAGATCAGAGCTGAAAAATGTGTTGCTGGAACAGCACAGCAGGTCAGGCAGCATCCAAAGATCTGGAGAATCGACGTTTCAGGCATGAGCCCTTATTCAGGAATGAGGAGGATGAGCGCCTCATCTTCCACCTACGAACCCTCCAACCACAAGGGATGAATTCAGATGTCTCCACCTTCCTCATTACCCCTCCCCCCACATTGACTCAATGCCAATCCTCGTACCCAGCACCACCTTTCTGACCTGCAATTTTCTTCCTGACCTGTCCGCCCCGACTCCCACTCCAGCCTATCACCCTCTCTTTAACCTCTTTCCACCTCTCGCATTTCCAACGCTCCTCCCCCAAGTCCCTCCTCCCTACCGTTTATCTTAGCCTGCTTGGCACACTTTGCTCATTCCCGAAGAAGGGCATGCCCGAAACGTCGATTATCCTGATCTTTGGATGCTGCCTGACCTGCTGTGCTTTTCCAGCAATACATTTTTTAGCTCCTCAGTTTCTCTTCCTGGCTGAGAAAGCTCTTACATCTCCACACAGTCGCACAGTAACAGTTCTTGTCTCCAAATAAACAGTTGATCATGGAACGTTACGTTTATCTATATCTCAGCGACTATAATTATTGCTGATGGAGTTGATCACCACACTCAGAGACAAGAGATAGAGGGAAAATAACTCACGGTAAGCAGGGAGATCCCATAATAAATATGATATTCAGGAATATGTGAAAAGGGGAAATGGTAGAATAACTTCCCATTCTGTTTTCCTTCCAGTCCATCATCAGCAATCCTTTTGCTTGCTTTTCCTTTCTCTCTCTCTCTCTCTCTCCATCTATCTCTCTTTCTCTCTCACTTTCTCTCTCTTGATGGACATCACCCACTCAACACAAACCTCCCGCTCACCCTTCCTACCATCCCTGATATAATAATATTATTTTTCAGCTGCATTCAGTTTTGATAGGTTCACTGAACTCGAAACATGTTTTTTTTTCCGACCGACTGCCATACCTGCTGAGATTCTCCAACATTCTTTCAGACGGTGGACAATTTTATTTCAGATCGCCAGCATCCGCAATTCCTTGGTTTTTTCAACTTTAATGTTGTTGTTTCGCGGGATGCCAGCATCACTGGCACGGGCAGTATTTATTGTCCATCCTAACTGCCCTTGACCACGCGGCCATTTGTCAAGGCAATATGGAGGCCACTAAATTGTTGTGGATCTGAGGTGACACTTAGTTCAGACAGGGCAAACATGTTAGGCTTCTTTACCAAAGTTTATCAATAAAATAAGAAAAGGAATCCTGATGGTTTATGCTTGCCATGAGTGAAATTAGGTTTCATTCCAATTTTTGATCTTGGAATTTAACTTTAGTCATCAGCTGTGGTAGGATTTCAGACAATGATTTTAGAGTCATGACTTGTGCCTCTGAATTACACAGTCAGTGTCATTATTACTCTGTTTAAGAGTCCCTGTTGTGAAGTAACTGTAGAGACAAGAACAAGTTTGTGGTCAAATTATTTGTAACCGGAAGAGAGGTCAGAAGAGAACTGGAGCCATAAAATCTGTTGTTAACGAAGGGGTAGGTGATGGCGAAGTCAGGAACAGAACTCAGGCAGAGCTGGAGGTTGGGGATATTATGAAGGGGGTGTCAGCAGGTTTGAGCACAGAGAGAGTATATGGAGGTATAAAACAGTTCACAGTAAAAAGGAAGCTCAAGGTTGCGAACAGTCTTATTCCTTCTCAGATGTTTATGAGTAAGAAGTTTGGAAATGCATGAGAAGGAAGAGGTGTTTGTGACTGAATGTTTATGCATTTGTGAAATATAATCAACCAGAATAGCAATAACATTCAGCATTATTTATAGAATTGACAGAGATAGACTTACCAGGAACACCAGTAATAGCGAGGATGGGATAGTACCCAGCTTGAATAATCATCAGTACGGCTCGTATCCACAAGTCTAACCATGGCCAATCCTGAGAAAGCCAATAAAGACCCCAGGATAAACTCCTGTCCATTGTTGGAACATTCCAGTCTAATGTTCTCAGATTCGGATCCATTGTTGGAACATTCTAGTCTAATATTCTCAAATCAAATCCATTGTTGTACAATTCTAATGTTCTGTGATTCTGATTTCTCTCTCTTCCTCTGTAGCTGCTGATTCCAATCTTGTTTAGGTTGACGCTGCGCCGAATACTATGGCATAATATGTTGAAAGAAGTCCTTAATTATGCAAGAGGGAAAGCCTCCAGTAACCCAGGTGGGTCCAGAAAGACTGATATTAATCACAGTCACTGAACAAACAGCTCCATTTAACCAATTTCACGGCAACTCTGATATATCACAATAATTGGTGTGGGTGGGATTTTGATATCGATGATTACTGGGCTCATGGCACATGTCCAGTTGTAAACATCGAGGTGAGGGAGAGACATAATTCTTTCTCTTCACAAACTCGATTATTCTGCTGTGTTTTGGAAATATAGGAATTGCTGGCCGTCTGTGTCTGATCACCAGGCCCTCTGCATCTTTTTGTTTTATTTATTTAGGTTTAACTTTGACTTTTGTCTGTCCAGCATTTAACAACTTAGGTGGGTTTAGGCATTTTTGAGAGACACCTACGGAGCCATAGACGATGGAGATACAGTCCATTCCTTGTGTTCTTGCAGCCACGGCCTGGTCCTGTGGAGTGATGGTCAAACTCTCACAGAACCAGAACTCTTAATTTTACCTTTCACCAGTTATTGCTAGTGTCTCAGCAGGGGTGGAAGGCAGGAAATCTCTCCCCGGTTCTACACACTCTCTCTGTGATTTCTCTCTGAACTATCTTTTAATGTTCTTTCCTCCTGGATTGGAGAACTGCATGTCAGACAATCTGTTTCATGCATTTGTTTTTTGACCTTTGTGTGCTTATTGGATGATACCATATTGGAGCAGTTACTGTATGGTAGTTAAATAAACTATTATTCTGCTAAGTTTTCGAACAGAATTAAGTTATTGCAAGTTCGTCTTCCTTTTGTTGTCTTTTACCGAAAGTCTTCGAATAAATTGTGTTTTGTTTAATGTCGAATATTTTGACCAAGTAAATTCTATCTCAAACACAGCACCTTAAATTTACCAGCGGAATGGGCCGAGCTGGAGGAGTGATAATCATGTCAAGAATTATATCGGTTACCCAATCCACCTCTCAGAACCAGCCCAGACACGTAAAAGCCCAGATGAGGTACCTCCTCAACATGAAGCGCTGCGTCGACCAGGCTAGTGTACTGCTCAGCAATCCGTTCAGGATCGAACACTGTTTAGAGCTCACAAGTTCACTACTTATGTGTCTAACAGTGCACTGATCTATAAATTTGGACTAAATGATCTGTTCAGCACAGGGCGCTGTGCAGAACACACAAAGGCATTGTTCTATACACACGGACTGGATATCTGTGCAGCATGGGGAGCTGTGCAGTAAATAGCAGTGAATTTATCTTTTAATGTGGAGCAGTTACCTTCCCAGCACACGCAGCTGTGTGCACCAATCGCTGCATTGCTGTGTAACACTGTATTAGATCACTGCCCAGCGTGGGGAACCTTGCAGCTCATGCTGGAAGCGACAGGATGTGCAGCACCTCTCCATTTCCAGCTCCATATCTCCAATGTGGCATGACACAGGAGTGCTGTGTGTGTGAAACTCACTGCCAGAGAGAGATGGTGGGGGAATCAGTTTAAATACCAACAACTCGGAGGAGCTTTGTTAAAAGCGAGGGGAAGATTGAGAGAGAATTTCAGAGAATGATCTGATGGTAGGTTTAAAAATTGTGAAATGAGAACATTTTGATAGCATCTTGCAATATAAGCCACTGCTTCTAGGAATGATGGGGTGAGCAGAATATTTGTGTAAGTTATGACTATTGAGAATTTTGGATAAGCATTTGTCCTGCAGCGTTGTAACTGGGAGTAGGATCAGCAATTCAATCGACTCACTGGGCTGAATCTACAATAATTTGTCTCAGTGCCATTTTCATTGAGTGTGACAGAAGGAATATCTGCACGAGGCACAGCTAGTTTCCTGGTGTTATCTTATCGAACTCACCTCATTAACTACACACCCTACCTCATGGTGTCCCTATCATTCAACGCCAGCACGATTTTCCCATCCATTATGGCTGGAGGTGCTCACCATCACCCGGATGCCCCTGGATATTCAGTAATCCCTGGTTCTGCTGCCATCATGAAAAGGCCAATGGGCACAATGTTGAGTTTTCTCAGTTTGGAGCTGCTCTGCACAGTTTACCCGAGCATGGCAGATAAAAGGAAATTATACCACAGCTTGATGTTTTTGTCAGGTGTGTTCAAGATGGTTTCCTTGCTCAGTATGGAGACAGACCAACAAGGGGAGATGCCATTTTGGATTTGGTGTTCGGCAACGAGCCAGGACAAGTGTCAGAACTAATGGTGGGAGAGCACTTTGTCGAAAGTGATCACAACTGCCTCACATGTAGCATAGTCTGGGAGAGTGAAAGGAGCAGTTTCTGAAGGAAGATATTTAATTAGGGAAAAGGAAATTATGATGCTATCAGACAGGAGTTGGGAAGTACAGACTGGGAGCAATTGTTCCACAGAAAGGGCACAGCAGGCATGTGGAGACTGCTTAAGGAGCAGTTGTTGCGAGTGATACACAAATTTGTTCCTCTGAGATGGTAAGAAGGGGTAAGATTAAGGAACCTTACATGACCAGAACAGAGAAACTTCTCGTCAAAAGGAAGCAGGCAGTTTACGGAAGATGGAGGAAGCAAGAATCTAACACAGCTTTAGAGGATTACAGGCTTGCTAGAAAGGAGCTTATAAATGGACCGAGGTGAGCCATGATGGGGCACGAAAAAGGCATGGCAAGAAGTTTTAGGGAGAATCCAAAAGCATTTTTCTCAGACGTGAGGAATAAGAGAATAATCAGGGAGAAGGTAGGGCCGATCAGGGATAGCGTAGGGAACTTATGCGTGGAGTCTGAGCAGATAGGGGAAGTCCTAAATGAGTTTTTTGCTTCAATTTTCACCAGGGAAAGGGAACTTGTTGTAAATGAAAACTTAGAGGAGCTGGTCTAGATCAAGATTAATGAAATTGATGTGTTCGAAATTTTGGAAAACATTCATATCGATACGTCCCCAGACCCAGATTTATCCTAGACAGCTCCGGGAAGCGAGAAAGGCGTTTGCTAAGCTACTGGTGAGGATATTTGCTTCCTCAGTCTCCACAGGAGTCGTACCGGAGGATTGGAAGGAGGCGAACGTTGTTCCTTATTTCAAGAAGGGTAATAGGGAAATCCCTGGCAATTACAGACCAGTCAATCTTACGTCTGCGGTCAGCAAAATTTGGAAAAAATTCTGAAGGATAGGATTTATGACTATTTAGCAAAGCATTGTGTGATTAAAGCAGTAGGCATGGCTTTGTGAGGGGCAGGTCATGCCTCACAAATCTTATTGATTTCTTTGAGGAGGTGTCAAGACAGGTCGACGACAGTCGAGCAGTGGACGTGGTGCATGTGAACTTCAGCAAGGTATTTGATAGGGTTCCCCATGGAAGGCTCATTCATAATGTCAGGAAGTATGGGATACAGGGAGATTTGGTTATCTGGATTCAGAATTGGCTGGCTAGCAGAAGGCAGACAGTGGTTGTAGATGGAAAATATTCTGCTTGGAGAACAGTGTTGAGAGGGATCCCACAGGGCTATGTCCTTGGGCCTCTGCTCTTTGTAGTTTTTATAAATGACTTGGATGAGGAGGTTATGGGGTGGGTTAGTAACTTTGCTTATGACACAAAGATTGGAGGCGTTGTCAATAGTATAGAGGGCTACTGTAGGCTGCAACACGACATAGACAGGATGCAGAGCTGGGCTGAGAAATGGCAGATGGAGTTCAACATGGGTAAATGCGAAGTGATTCATTTTGGAAGGTCAAATTCGAATCCTGAATATAGCATTAAATACAGGATTCTTGGCAGTGTGGAGGAACAGAGGGAGGTGGGTGCACAAGTGCATAGATCCCTCAAAGTTGCCACGCAAGTGGATAGGGTGTCAAGAAAGCATATGGTGTTTTGGCTTTCATTAAAAGTGGGATTGAGTTTAAGAGCCGCAAAGTTTTTCTGCAGCTCTACAAGTCCCTTGTGTGACCACACTTGGAAGATTGTGTCCAGTTGTGGACCCCCTACTATAGGAAAGATAAAGGGGCTTTGGAGAGGGTGCAAAGAAAGTTTACCAGGATGCTGCCTGGGCTGGAGGGCTTGCTTTATGAAGAAAGGTTGAACAAGCTTGGAACTTTCTCTCTGGAGACAAAGAGGAGAGAGGAGATCTGATCGAGGTGTACAAAATAATGAGCGGAATAGATAGTGTCAATCCCCAGAGACTTTTCCCCAGGGTAGGATTGACTAGTACGATAAGTCATAGTTCGAAGATATTAGGAGGAAGGTAAAAGGGAGACGTCAGAGGTAGGTTCTTTATGGAGAGAGTTATGAATGCATGGAATTCCATGTCAGCTCCGTTGGTAGAAGCAGAGTCATTGGGGACATTTAAGCGACTGATGAACATACACGTGGATAGCAGTGAGTTGAGGGGTGCATAGGTTAAATTACTATATTTTACATTAGGATTAAATCTCAGGACAACATCATGGCCTAAAGGGCCTGTTTTGTGCTGTACTGTTCTATGTTCTATTTGGTATATTTAAAACAGACACAGATAAGTTCTTGATTGACAAGGGGATCAAACATAACTGACATGAAGAGGGAAATGGGGTTGAAAATCTATCATTCGTGATCGAATGGCGGAGCAGACTTGATGGTCCGAATGGCTTCATTTCTGCTCGTATAGAGTTGTGGCCTAATAATATTTCGGCCCTGGATGGCACGGTGTCTCAGTGGTTTGCACTGATGCCTCACAGCTTCAGGGAACTGGGTTCGATTTCCTCTGGGTGTTCTAGTTTCCTGCCACAGTTCAAAGTTTTGCAGGTTAGGTGAACTGGCCATGCTGAATTGCCGATTGTGTTCAGGGATGTTGATGTTAGGTGCAATAGCCAAGGGTCTATGTACAGTATTAGGGTAGAGAATGGGATTGGTTTGCATACTCTTTGGAGGGTAAGTATAAACCTGTTGGGCTGAAGGGCCTGTTTCCACACTGTAGGAATTCTAAGAAAATGCAGGTTGCTGCAATGTTCCAATGAAGCGCAACCCAAGCTCGATTAACACCTCACTTTACACTTTGGTTCGTTACAGTCTGTAGGAGTCAATATTCAATTCCATAAATTCACAGCCTGAACCCACTATGGCTGTTCTCCTTTTTCTGTACACTCTCCCTCCTGGGCTCCCTAAGTTCGTGTCTTGTTTTGTTCCATTCAACAGAGAAAATCAATTTATAATATTTACACATTTATTTACACCCATTATATACCTGTGTCTCTTTCACCACAATTTCAAGCCCATTTGTCTTTCACACTGGGCCTCCAAACACTCTTTCCCACCTCTGCCAAGATACTAAAGAGCTCACTTTCCCATCCTTTACACGTCTGAAGAAGATTTACACTGGACGTGAAACATTACCATTGTTTCCCTGTCTCTGCAGATGTTGCCAGACCCCTGAGTTCCTTGAAAAATGAAAAGTTACAGAATACATTTTCAATTGAGCAAAGATCATTGGATACAGGAAATCTGAAACAAAAACAAAAATTATTGGATTTACTGCGTGCTTTGAGGAACAGTCAGAGAACCCGAAAGATTACCTCTGCTTTCACAGCATTGATGCTGTCAGACTTGTCAGTGCCTTCAGCAATTTCTGTTTTTGAACAAGTTTCAAACATGTGTGTCAAAGCTGCTCACACGCCCTGTCCAACATGGAGCGCCATACACTGGGAAGTGAATGATAACGCAAGGTATACAAATTCATTTGTTCTTAAACTACATAAGGCAGTCATCACCGACACTACAGAGCTCTTAATCATGGTCATGGAGAGAAACAGAGGGAAACACATTCACTTTAAACAGAAGATATCATTACCGGTGGGGAAAAGATTCAGGTGAAAACGTTAAATGCTTTTGAGGAATGCGATAAATTGGAGGCATGGCATCATGAAGATACCCAAACTGGATGAGAATTTTTCAAAAAGGAAACGTCCCCACATCAGAAACCGGGATAGGGCACTGTGTACAGGGGAGAAGGGTGATTGGGTCCCTGTGCGAATTGAGGACAGGCAGCAGAATTGTATTGCAGATATTGCAGCTCAAACTGGGCATTCATGTGTTGTTGTAAATCATAGCAGCTGTAGTAGCAGCAGCAGCAGTAGAATTATATTCAACCACAATGTACTCTCTCAGTCTACCATGACCATGCAGCCGATCACCGGTTCAGTGATGAATGTGGGTGAACATGCCACGGTCAGAACCGTGTGTACCTAAACCTGATGATAACCCATTCAAGCTACCGCACTTACTGCTTACATTAACAAACAGCAGATCTAATATTTGATAAAGAGGGCGCCATGACCCCAAGACTGTGACCACTTCTTTTATAACCAGCTATGAATTGCTGCTGGCCTGTCTACTCTTACTCTCACCTGTTAGAAAAATCCTTGTTCCTTTTTTTAGAGACGGTTCAAGACCTTCCCTCCTGTTACCATTTTGTTTACATCATTGAAAAACTTACTGTACCTTCCCCTGTGAGGAATGATGCAAAACATGGGTGTAAATTGTCTGTCTGCTCCCTGTAGCCAATTCTTCAGTCACACCCTCCAATTGTCCTCAGTATACTTTCCTAATTAATTTCACCTAAGATCACACAATCATCTTGAACTTTTTTTATATGCTCGGAAAAGTTCGTGCTGCTTGTTTTTGTACTTCTTGCCAATTTACTATATCATGTCCTTTCTCCCCTTTTCCTTGCTTTCTAGATTGATACAGTCATATCGCGCACAAATAGACCCATTGGTCCAACTTGTCCATGCTGGCCAGGTTTTCCAAACCAAACTAGTCTCATCTGATTGCATTTTGTCCATATGCCTCTAAACTTTTCCCATTCATATGTTTGTCCTACTGAGTTTGAAATGTTGTAGCTGTACTTGCATCTCCCACTCTTCCTCTGACAGCTCATTCCATATACACACATCACCCACTGTGTGAAAACATTGATCCTTCGTCCATTTCAAATCTCCCCTCATTCACCTTAAACCTCTGCTTTCTATGGTTGAACTCCCCCATCCCGTGGGAAAGACCTTGGCTATTCACTCTATTCATACCTCTCATGATTTTATAAACTTCCACAATATCACCCCTCAACCTCCGACACGCTATCTGACACTAACTTTACGAACAAGCATTTACAGATAAAGCACTGCAAATTTGAAACAGTATTCAAATGACAGGTAAATAACATTCAGCCCAAGCTTCATACTGTGATTTGCTTTTTCTTCATGTTATAATACTAAGGCAGCAGGAAACTGTTACGAGTACCAATAAGAGGTCAAACACCTGAATTGCTTTGTCCAAATGGGGTGATGATCTCTACAGTGAAAGCACATCACAGGCCTGAACCATATAAGAAGGGGAATCCTTGTACCACACGGTCAGCGTGCAGTTGCCTTTAGCAGAGTGAGATGAAGGCTCATTATACCTTTTGAAATTTGGATCGCAGTGTGAATTCAGTGCAAAGGGGAGAGATGTTTTCAATAAGGTTTACTCAAAGAAGGAAACTTTCCAGAGTGAGATATGTGGGAGGTGTAAAACAGCATGAATGGAGAGACCGAGCCACACTGAGACCAAAGGCAAAGTGGCAGCACTAAACGCAGCTTGATGCTACTGCAGAGGAGGTAGACTTGATCAAAGAGTTTCAGGTGAAGTGGGGAGGGACCATAATGTAGGAAATGTAATCTGTAATTTGAGAGGGAGAACCTGGAATCACAAAGGGGACACGAGCAGGGAAGAGGATGGAGCAGCAATGGCAGTAGTTTCTGGGGGGAGTTCAGGAAGCACAGCTGAAATTCATGTCTAGCATATGCTTCTGGTCCCTGAAATAGACATTATAAATCTGGCCCTCCACTAATGCTCATCAATTGTATCCTTGAGAGTCTTTGTCAACCATGTGTGCTTCACCTGCTTACTGAGTTCTTCTTTTGAACAGAAACAATAATTACTGAACGGTTTGGGATATCTGCTTGAATGTCTGCTCACGTATACTCACTGGCCTTCCTCTGGGTCTATTTTCACATACCGCTTCCGACCAGATGTGAGGCAGAAATCCTCAAATTAGATGCCTGGTTCTTTTCAATCATTCAGGGGGATCTTCTGCCTGTGGCTGAATACAAGATCAGTGAAGGCTGACTCCATTCTCCAAGTTTGTGCATCTCTGTTGTTTCTGTTTGACGATGCCACATTCCTGTGAGCTGCGTCTAATGTGACCTCATTTCCATCAAACCAGAAATCCCCCAAATCTGGTGGACAGGGCCTTCAGCTATGCCTGTCCCATCTCCCACGGTGTTGCCCTCAATCTGTCCCCTCCATCCCAGAACAATGATAGATTTCTCCTTGTCCACACTTTCTACTGCCAAGAATCCACATTCACATATTCATCTTACGCCATTTCCACCATCTCCAGCAGGACAGCATCATCAAACACGTCTTCCCCTCCCGCCCACTGTCAGTATTTCACAGCGACCGTTCCCTCTGTGTCACCGACCATCACCCCGAACGTTTTCCCACTCCCCCATCGCACCATCCCATGCAATTACAGAAGCTGCAACACTTGTCCATTCATCTCTTCCCTCCTCACTGTCCAATGCCCCAAACATAGCTTCCAGGTGAAGCAGCAGTTCACTTGTAACCTTTCAATCTGATCTACTGTCATTGCTGCTCATAATGCAGTCTCTTTATATTGGTTAGACCAAATAAGGATTGATTTGAGGAACACACCCACTCTGTCTGTAGAAATAACTCTGACCTTCTCATTGCTTCCCATTTCAATAACCTACCTTGCTCTCATGCTAACATTGCAGCCCTGGGCTACGTTACAGCCTTTAGGAGTTAATGTAGAATTTCACAATTTCACAGACTGTTATAACTGTTCTCCAATTTCCGTACAATCTCCCTCCTGGCCTACCTATGACCTTGGTTGTATCTTCTTCATCTTTAACTCAATAGAGAGAACCTCTTTCTCCCATTCACATCTGAATTTAAAGCTATTTCACATGATCTTCTTGTTCACCACTACTAAAAGCATGTTTATCTTTGGCCACGCCCTCTTTTACCCGTCAACCCACTCCCCACATCTGTCAAGGGATTATAAAGCTCATTTTTCAATCCTTTTTCAGTTCTGAAGCAGTGTCATACTGGAATTGAAACAGTAACTCCGTTTCTCTGTCTCTGCAGATGATACCAGACCTGTTGAGTTTCTCTAGAAATGAATAAGCTCAGAACAAGTTTTCAGTTAAACAAATTACTATGGATACTGGAAATGAAAATGCAAAAATTGCTCGAGAAAATGGGAGCTTTGTCGAAGGGTCACTGGTCCTGAAAGACTAACTCTGATTTCACTCCACAAGATGCTGCCAGACCTGCAGAGTTTCGTCAGCAATTTCTGGTTTTGAACAAGTTCCATAGACGTGTGTTAATGCTGCTCAAACGCTTTGCCTAACACGGAATGCACTGTGATGTGACCAATAATGCAAGGTGCACAGATTACTTGATCTGAAACTGCATAAAGCTGGTATCACTGACACTGCAGAGCTCTTAATCATGGTCAGGGAGAGAAACAGAGGGGAACACATTCACATCCAACACAGAAGATGGCATTGGGGGAATGGAAAAGATTCAGATGCATATGTTAAGGGGTTTGAGTAAAGTCACATACTGGAGGCGTGACACCAGGGGGAGACCCTCAGCAGAATCAGAATAGGAAAATGGAAGTGTTACCACATCAGAAACCAGGTTAAGACGTTGAGTACAGGGCTGATGGGTGAATAGGTCTTGGTGTGAACTGGGGGATAGTCAGTAGATTTGAATTGAACATATTGGAGCTCAAAGTGGGCATTCATGTGGTGCAGTAGAATCACAGCAGCAGCAGAATTGTATTCAACTACAATCTGTAACATTTTCGCCAGGATAATCCCTCAGTTTACCATTACCATCAAGCTGATCTATGGTTCAGTGATGAGTGCGGGTGAACATGATAGGGTCGGAACCATGTGTACCTAAACCTGAGGACAATCCATTAAAGCTACCGCACTTGACTGGTTACGTTCAGCAGGACTAATATCTGATACAGAGGGCAAAATGATCCCATAACTAACAGATCATATCGAAGTAGTACAGTGCTGCCACATCCAGACATAAATGTCGATGGACTATTAAACAACTCACTGGAGGAGAGGACTCCGTAAATATCGCCACCCTAAATCACGGGACAGCCTTGTACATCAGTGTAAAAGACATGGTTGTATTATCTGCACCGTCCTCAGCCAGAAGTGTTGAGTTGATGATCCACCTCACCCTCGTCATGCTGCCCGCAGAATCACAGAAGCCAGTCTATAATCGATCTGATTCACAGTATGTGACATGAAGAAACAGCTGAACACAGTAGATAAGACAAAGGCAATGGGCCGTGACACCATTCCTGCAATAGGACTGAAGACTTGTGCTGCACAACAAGCCGTGTGCCTGGGGAAGCTGTTTCATTCAATCTCCAACTCTGACATCTCCCTGGCAATGTGGAAATTTACTCAGCTATGTCCAATCCCATAACAAGGGAATAACAACAGTTATTCTACGCCTGAGTCCCATCGCGATAATCACATTGGTGGGAGTTCTTTTTGACAGAGCTGTCAAGCAGCACAGAAATAACCAGCTCAGTGTGGTTTCAGATAGGTCCCCATTGGAGATGGTGATGTTATGGAAAATTCACTGGATTACTTACCCAGACCAGGCTAATGCTCTGACAGCAATTGGACGTTATAATTAATAAAATATCGAGATGCTAATCCTCGAGTCATTAACAGTGACCTTGAATCCAATGTCGATTGTAAACACCAATTTCCTTCCTCAATGTACTTTCAGGAAGTGAATCTCTCGTGCTTTCCTGGTCTGGCCTAAACGTGACTCCAGACATACAGACATGTGAAAAACCCTTCAATGGTCTCGGAAACGGCCAAGCAAACACTCTATTGTATCAAACTGTTCTGGGGCAATTAAAGGATAAAACTGGACAGATCACCCGGCACCACTCTCAGTATTGGAACGGGAAATACTACCGTATTGACCCTGCAGAGATCTCCTTCCTAACATCTGAGAGCAGGTGACAGCATTTACAGAGCTTTCCCACAGACTGCACAGAAACATCGGAAAATGACTAGGTCATTCAACACACTGAGCATCCTCCATTCTAGTTCATGGTGAAAATCTCCTCAATTCAGTTTGCCCGACACAGTGTTCATATCCTTTAGTATGATTAAACATCAGAACATACAAAGTAGGAACTACTGTATTCGCTTTGGTCCATCAGTTTAGATCCTCCATTCAATATACAGACAGTTATCCAGTCAAGGTGTGTTTATTTAGTGCAATTTCGCTGTAACACAATTAGTGAATTGTGCTCCTTTCTTTATAAAGCGAGCTCCCGTTCACTGTTATGTGAGTCCGTCTCTGGCACCAGAAGAACAGCAAATCCCATCCTCAGGATCCCTCTGTCTGCCAAATGCACCCTCAGTGTACTTAGCTAAAGCAGGAATGTAATCTGCTCTGCAAGCTTTGAAACTGAGCCTGAATGTGGGATTTGTAGTCTACATTTAGAAGGAAATTAATTTCAAACGGTAGGGGAATATCTTGGAGAGAACTGGAATTCCGCATTGGCATCACGTGGTCAGTCAGCTCGCGCGCTTTCTGGTGAAGATCTTGGTGAAAGGTACAGTGCTGTAGTCATTGAATGTAGTGTTAAAGAGTGACATTTACTGTTCTAACTCATTACAATATACGGTTCAAAGATTTATATAGCCCATGGTATTGTTTGCAGGCACAGGGAGAACGTGCAAACTCCACACAAATAGTGACCCGACTCTGAAATTGAACCCAGATCTCTGGTGCTGGGAGGCAGCAGTGCTAACCACTGAGCTACCCACTGTGGGCAGCGCAACTTCCTGCACAATTCAACATTCGAAATGTGGCAAAACAGTAGGGAGATTCCATAAGTCCCCAAACTTGTCATTGAGCAACAGGAGGAGGACATTGAGATCTTGAGCGGCTTGGTCAGGAACAAGTGCAGGACATGCAAGCCATCGAAACTAGAGTGGAGGAACATCAGGAGGACATTCTTCCCATCGTGTGTGTAAAGCAGGAACAGAATGAGTCCAATCAGTCACCCATGCCTCTTACACAGCAATTGGAGCCGATCGTTTACAGCTTCGTGCCTATTTCACAGGTATTGAAACGGACTGTCGAGGTTATGGAAAGGGAAGAACTTCGAATAACCAACTTCACCCGGGAATGAAAAGTTATGAGCAAACGATTGGGACTGAAGACAAATTGTTCAAATCTATTATTAAGGAATTAACATCAGGAGATTTTGAATGTCAAACTACATTCCATCAAAGTCAACATGATTGTATTAATGATAAATCATGTTTGAATGATTTTCCTAAATTTATTAAGAAAAAGTTGGACAAAAACGTTGAATAACAGGGATCTGAAAGATGTATTATATCTGGATTTCAAGAAGGCATGCTTGACAAAAGATTAATATGCAATAAAAGAGCACACGGGGTTAGGACAATTTATTTGCTTGGAGAGAAAATTGGCTAACCAATAAAAACCATGGTATGGAGGTGCTAGCTTTGGACTGGGTTGAGTAAGGTCAATAATCGCATGGCACCAGGTTATAGTTTGACGCGTTTATTTGAAAACACAAGTTTTCATTGTACCGCTCCTTTGTTAGGTGTTAGATAGAAAAGACCTTAGGCACAAAATTTATAAGGAAAAGATGAAGGGATTGCACAATACATGCACATGAAATGAACATACCAAAGATGGCAGCTAAATCTTTAATCGGTTAGAATGGGGATGGAGGTTTTCATTGATGAATATGCAAATCCAAGAGTTCCTTTCAAGTTCTGCCTGGAGATACCTCCAGGAATTATCAATGTAAAGGAGGTGACCCCTCCAGTCAGACAACTGGCATTTAGGCATTTGGTCTTGTTTGGAGTCTGTATGCGTCTTAACCTGGAATCAGTTTGGCTTTATTTCCAAAGTAGGAGTTCATAAAATATCGCATTGACTGACTGGCTACGAATGGCATATTTTTTTGTGAGAAATATTATGCATCTGGAAATATAAACTGGCAAATGAAACTTACAGATTAGACGTGTGTGTGTATCTGTGTGTTTGCACTCACGTGTGTGTGTGCGTTTGAAAACAAGGTGGAGTGCCTGTGGGAGGGAGAGAGAGAGAATGTGTTTGTGAGAAAGTGAGGGGGAGTATGTGTGTCTTTGTGAGGGAGAGAGAGGGTGTGTGTGCGTGTGAGAGAGGGGAGTGTGTGTGTGTGTGTGTGCATGTGAGAGATGGGGGCGTGTTTGGTTGTGGGGAGGAGAGGATGAATTTGCATGGATGTATTTAAAGGGGACAGGGAAAGGATGTGTGTCTCCTCGTTAAAACACAGGAAGATTTGGCAGATCCCTTCCCCCCCCCCACACACACTCTGTGGTTTCAGAGCTTCCCCTCTCTGCCCCATTTGCTCTTCATTCTGCAGACCCAGATGTTGTAACAACAGTCACCATGACTCATCCAGAGTTGGGTCACCAAATCCTCAGGTCTCCCTGAATATCTGAGGCAGCTCACAGCACAACCTCCAGCAAACCATCCCCATCACCTACACTAACCTTTCTTTAACAGGAGTCAGTCAGAAGCACCTCATCTCCAAGTTAGAGTCCTGTTCCTTGACAATAATACTCTCGGGGTTTCCTCATGTTATGGACGGCACAATCATCTGAGAGGGACAAACACAGGCCTTCAGTGGTCAGGCACTGACCAAGTTTCAAAGACGTGTCTCAAAGCTGCTGGGACCCCCTTTCCAACTTGGAGCAACAGCCCGCCACATACCATTGCATTGTTTCTGCGCTTCATAATGCCAGCACTCAATACCCTCGGGATCCAAAAAACAACACCAGGGAAAGGTACAGAAAAAAAACAAACAATTAATTAACTGATAACATGTGGAGAAAATATGGATAAGGAGACAGGGGAGTGGGAGTAACTGGAGAAGTGAGGCAATGGTGAGTCCAATCACAAGAATGAGAGCATTATTTATAATTATTGCCAGAACAGTTGAAATGGTTAGTTACATCATATTGTGATTCTGCCTCACAGAACCATCCCAGACACCATAAAGTGGGACAAGGTACCAGCCAGAATGGAGAGCCATCCAGACCATGCTCGTGGACTAATCTATAAACTGGACTACCTGTCCAGCATGGGCACCATTGCAAAACTTTGCCTGTATTTTGCTACTAAACTTGCACTACAGAAATGTCTTGCACGGGAAGAATTGTAACCCATGCAGTGAGTGACAGAAAATAGGATCCCACAAATGTATGGCTCTGTGTCTCCACTGCCGAAATTGTGTGTGTGTGTGTGTGTGTGTGTGTGTGTGTGTGTGTGTGTGTGTGTGTGTGTGTGTTTTGATGGCAGTAGATATGTAATTTATTATTTGAGAGAGAATAGACACAGAGGATATCAGCTTAAATGTGAACAACTGACAGGGCTTTGTGTAATTAAAAGAGGGAGACTGAGGACCGTGTCATAGTCAGAGGTGACGATGTGCTTGTGAATATTAAAGTAAAGGCATTGCCAGAGCCAACAACAATATAAAGCAATCCGTACAGGAATGATGGGATTTTGGTCTGCCTTTAGATACAAGCCGTGGAACCATTCGCTTTATTAAGACTGTGTTCATAGCTGAAGGTTCAAACAGCAGATGGGATGAACCAGTGAAGTATAATCTGCAGTTGTCAATAGTTAAAATAAGAAATGACCAGGGTATGCTGTCAGCAATCAGCTTGTGGCCAAAGGGATCACCGTAGTTGTGACTCGTCTGTTTCAGCCTCAGTTATTGGCCAGGGATGAGATGAAGTCAGAGGAAAGAAATGGAGTTTGCATCCAGAACAGAAGACAGTGACCTCCAAGCTTTCAATATTTAAATAACAAGTGCAGTGATGCAATGAATCCTGGTTCATGCCTGAAAGTGAGTAGGTCAACCAACAAGGCCCAGTGCCAGACCTACAGAAGGAGAGAAAGAATGAATAAGTTCACTGTTGTTTGTTGTGGTTTGGAGCGTGAATACTTACAGAGTACAGTAAATGAAAAGAACAGCAATACTGTCGCACATGGTTAATGCAAATAATATATTGACAGTGATACTTACCAGGGACACCAACAATAGCCAGGATAGGAAAATAAAAATATTGAATAATGTAAAGTGCATATCTGTTCTGCGATGGTAACGCGGATAATAAGTAGAAAGAATCCCAACATAATAGGATAACCTCCTGTCCGTTGTCGGAACATTCCAGTCTATTGTATTCAGATTCTGATGCACTGTTAGAACTGTCCAGCATAACGTTCGCAGATTCTGATCCACTGTTGGGAACTTTCCAGTCTAACATTCCCAGTTTCTGATCTTTCCCTCTCTCTGGACCAGCCGATACCTGTTAGTGCTATCAGTGATGCTCCCGCCCATACATATTGATGGGAGCCATTTTGTCATTAAAAGATGGAAACCCTCCACTGGCATAATTAGAATCCACGGAGACTGACATTAGTCACATTCACCAAATAAACAGGTTCAGTTGACCAGTTCCTGACATCATTTTACATAACAAAATGGAAGGGCACATTTACTCGGTTTGGATGGAATGGATAAGGGTTGCTGAGGGATAGACCATAAATTTTTCAATCTTTTAAATCTGATTTCGCTGTATGTGGGTGTATTGTCGGAACAATGAACTGTTGTGTATGTTTCACCCTGTTCATAAAAGGAGACAGGAATAAAATAACAGACGACCTGCATAAAATGTATGGTGGAGAATTTTCTCGATACCTTTGTGTAATGCTGCTCCAATTAGAACTTCCCTGTTATTAAGTCCTTTCTTAACCTTGTGACATCATTCAGAGCATTGAAACTGCTACTCAGGAACAGGGAGAAACAGGAGGTAGTCACTCAACTGCTCTAGACTGGGACACAGGGACAGGAGACAGTGTTCCAACTGTTCAAGACGGAGACACAGGGACAGGAGATAGTCACTCAACTGCTCTAGACTGGGACACAGGGACAGGAGGCAGTCACTCAACCATTCGAGACTGGGATACAGAGAAATCTGGAGGCTTGTGAGGAACCAGATTTCTGTTCCCAAGGAACTGGGGGAGGTGACACACTACCCTCCAGTCTGGGATACTAGGAAAAAAAACGGAAATTGGCTTGTTACTAACAGAAATATCTGAATAAGTTGCATGAGCTAGCCGTTCAATCCTGCTCCAACATTCTTCAAAAACATGGCTGATCTGATTTTCATTCCTTCTTTCCATTTTACAGAGATTCCCCTCTCCGCAGCCTTTCCTCTATTTGTTGGTCATGTTTCAGATCTAGATGCTGTAACTACAGTCACCATGTTTCATCCAGAGTTGGGTCACCAAGGCCTCTGGTCTTCCTGAATTTCCACAGTAGCTTAAAGCGCAACATCCAGGAAACCATCCCCAGCATTTCCACGAACGTACAAAAACTAGAGTCAAGTTAAATGTTAGTCAAGTGCAAATGAGAAGCCTGGTCTGAATCACTAACAGTTGTGGGGATTCCTCATGTTACTGACCACCTGAGCAGCAGAGAGTGATTAACACAGACATTCAATTGATAGGCACAGAGCAAGTTATAAAAATATGCTTCAAAACTGCTAAAACCGTACCCTCCAACATGGAGCACTGGGCAGGACACTGGGACACACACAGAAACAACACATGCACACAGACCCACACGTATACACAGACACATTAGCATCGTGTGGATATAACTAGATAAGTTATGCTTGAAGCTGGGCTCAAGGCTTGTTGTGAGAAGGCAGGAGAATTGGCTTGAAAAGCATGTCCGCCATGGTCAATAGCTCAGTAGACTGAATAGGCCAAATGGCCTTTTTTCTGCTCTAATTATTTACAGTAACGGCACATGCATTTGTCTATGCTTGTACGTATACTTGTATGTGCATGTGTCTGTGTGTGTCCGTGTTTTTGTGTCTGTGTTTTTGTGTGTTTGAGTGTGCCTGAGTGTACATGTCTGTGTGTGTGTTTGAGTGCGTCTGAGTGTGCTTGTCTGTGTATGTATCTGTGTGTGTGTCTGTGTGTTTGTGCTCCTCAGTAATTTTAGAAATGGGAATATCAATGTACATTTTTGTAATTTATATTCTATTTGACATTCACCTTTCCATCATAGTTTGAGGAACCTTATTTTCGTCATGAAGTTGTTATTTTAACAAATGAACGAAATCAACCTGACCTCTTCTGAGGATGACCCTGACCCAATGTGAGACCAATAACATTGGCCATATCATCAACCTGGTTACACCGATAATTTGCTGTGACCAATGGGGGAGTAACAGTAGAAAAGAAAGCAGTTACCTAACAACCGAAGGAACTCAGTTACCCAACAACCAGTAAGCCTGACATCAGTGGTGGGTGAATTGTTGGAGGGGATTCTGAGGGATAGCCAATTGCATGCATTTACAAAGGCAAGGATTGATTGGGGATAGTCACCATGGCTTTTTGCATGAGAAATCGTGTCGCACTAATTTGACTGAGTTTGTTAAAGAGGTGACAAAGCAGATTGATGAAGGCAGTATTGTCGATGTTTGCCATACAGACTAGAACAAGTTGATAGACAATGTTCTGCATATTCAGCAAGTCAGAAAGGATAGAACACATGGGAACCAGTGCACCGACGCCAAGTGAATACAAATTAGATTGAAGGGAGGAGACAGAGGTTGGTAGAGGATTGAATTTCAGACTGGAGGCCTATTTTAAGGTACGAGGGGAAATATTTTAGAGGGAAATTAGACGCAATGTTTTCATACAGGGGGAGGTGTCCATATGGAATTAATTGCCAGAGGAAGTGGTGGAGTCTGGCATCTTGATGGGTATCTGAATAAGGAGGTTTAGAGGAATATGAGCTAAATGATCTTCAATCAGATTCGATCATAATGGGATGTCTGGTCAGCACTTACACATTTGCATGCTATATGACTCGATAAGAGGGATGAGCAGAAATTCTAAACAGGCAATTCTCTTCCCCACAAGTTTGTGATGTCTCTTTGTTTATATTTATTCAACGCTGAGTTAGTTAAATATTGGACAGAGAAGTGATTCTTGGATAACGGCACATAGACAGGAAAGTGGAGCTGAGACCACAACCTGATCAGCCACAATCTTAGTCCCTGGTAGAGAAGGCTCAAAGTGCCTAATGACCCACTCCTGCTCCTCAGTCCTATGTTTCTGTGTTCCATTCAGCCCATCAAGCCTGCAAGACCGGAGCAATTAGAGGCTAGCTACCCCTTTCACAGAAATAGAGGAGATCATTCAGCCCCTCAAAACTGTCAAACCCTGTTTGGGATTGTTTAGAAAGTGTAATTGGAAAACCCCTGTTGCGGTATGAAAGAGGCTCCTCATCCCTCATAACCGAGCTTCCCCTTTCTGCAATTTGAGCTTCGTTTGTTGGTCAAGTTGTAGACCCAGTTTCACTGTGAGTACAGCCGCCATTCCTCACCCAGAGATGGTCCAGACAATCTGGTAATATTCAATAACAGACCTTCCAGGAAAAGAACAGCCTCTACTTTCCAATAATAGAATGCGAGAAGGCCACAAAAAGGGATATGTCATTCATCCACACGCCACGACACCACCAACCCCCACCACCATTCCCCCACCCCTCCCCGCAAGCATGTCTTCACCCACAATAAGATCTAATATCCTCTTTCATGTCTAATTCTTCATAGCCCTCAACTCTGGTCAAATAGCACTCCTTGCCCCCACACTGTGACCTATTGATATGAGCAAAAGACATGAACACAAGGGCTCAGGGAAGAGTGACCGGCCCTGACATCAAGGCAGCATTTAACTAAGGATGGTCTCAAGAAGCCAGAGCAGGATTGTGCTTAATAGGAATGAGTTGTAAACTTCCCTGGTTAGAGTGATTTAAAGCATAAAGCACAATGATTGTGGTTTGAGGACAAATGTCCACGCAGTCCTGGACATGTCTGCAAACGATCCTCACGGTAGCTTCCTCAGCACAAACATCTTCAGCTGCTTCATAAATATCTTGACCCCATCATAAGATTAGAAGTGGTGGTGTTCACTGAAGATCACACAATATTCAGGAAAAATGTCCCCCTTCATCTCCTGAAATAATCTCTGTCCATGTGCAGCAAGACCAGGACAACATTAAGGCTTGTGCTGTTGGAAGTATCGGTAACATTCATGTAACAGTGCTGCTGGACAGTGCACAATTCCACAGTTAAAAGGAGGAGATTATTCAGCGCCTCACGCTGGCTTCACAGGAATATAAGGAAGTCATTCAGCTTAATTAAATTATTAGAGAAGTGTAGAGATAGCCCATTTTGTGCCTCCAACCAATTACACGGAAAGAGAAGGAGTCACGTGTTATGGACGACAGCAGAGCTCCTCAAAAATATTTGAAGGCATTGGTCTAGCCTCTATTAATAATTAAGTGTTCTGATGCAGTAATATCGCAAAAAATATGTACTTGGCAAAAAGGAAAGATCAGACACAGATTCTCAGATGCAGTTCTACAATCGAGGAGGGAAAACAAATCAAGTGAAAATTTAGAGAGTTGCAGCCAGGAGACTTCCACTGAAGCTTCCAACTCTGTGGTGACCCCAATAGCTTCTGATGTTACTGATAAACCAGAACACTTCCTGTAATATGGCTTCCAGAACTGCACACAATATTCTATCCATAGCCTAACCAATGACATGTTTAACTCAAATTATGTCGCCTCGATGAATGAACACTATGCCTACAGTCCCGTGTGATTTCTTAACTGGTTATTATACTGTCCAGTCACATTCACGGATATGTGAAGAAACACCCTCTGACCTCCCTAGTGCTCTGCTATTCATTGAATTCTCCCCTGTCTGGTTACTTCTTACAAAGTGCATCACCTCGTATTTATGAGGGTTCCATTCCATCTGCCATTGATCTGACCATCTGACCATTCCACCTGTATATTCCTGTAACATAAGGCCTTCCTCCTCACTGCCAACCACCTGGCCAATCTTTGTGTCAACAAAAAGTTACTTATTACTGTCAGCCCCAACCCCCGACCACCCCCTCCACATTCACACTTACATAATTTATGTATACCACAAATAATTAGATACACTGCACTGCTCGCTGTGGTACACCACCAGATACCGGTCTATTTCTACCTTATTTCCAGTAACTTGGGACCACATAGCTGTTCTCCAGTCCTCTAGCGCCTCCCTTGTGTGGTCAGTTTCGACTTAAACATTTAGGTCAGGGCAATTCCTCTCTTGTCTCCAACAGCATCCTGCGATACAACACATTTGGACTTTACATCATCCAAAATCATCAATCCCAACCTGCATTTTATATCAAACTGTTCGAGAGCTTCCCAGTCCAACTTCTTGAATTCTGTACCTGCATCTTCCTTCTCCCAAATCAAACAGGTGTGAAGCTCTCGTGTTACAGTCTATCAATGTTCTCCAGTTTCATATAATGATAACCCCCTTGGTTTTGAAATTGGTCCTAATTTTTCCCTGGTTATTCTGTTCTGCTTGATGTTTTTGCAGAACATCTTGGGTTCCCCCTAACTTTGCCTGCTGCACTTGTTCATTCCCCTGTATGAGTCAGTCTGCTGTGGGTGAATTTTCTAAGTTTCCCTGAGATCACCTCTCATTCTTTGAAACAGTACAGAACACAGGTATAATCCCATCCACACTGTATGCAGTCTGTGCAAACCGCCTTTACATCGATATTCCAATTTCCGTTAACTGAAGGCCAACTTCACTGTTACCCTTCCATTTCCAAAAGTCACCCTGAACCACGTTGGTTCAATTTTATTTACTATTCACTTTCTGAGCTCTTGAACATCCACTTGAATATCTATCTTTCTAAAATCCAGTAGTTCTCCACTGTCTGCTCCTACAAAAAACATCTTCAAACCATTTCAAAAAGCTCTGCACCTGAAGCCCGATAAAGTGAATCATTCACCCTCTCTTTCTTCCCTTTTGTGATAAAATTGGTTGTTTTTGATTCTCAGTATTGCTCTCTGCCATATTATGTGAGTAAGGAAAGTGACTAAGGGAAAAGGACCACGAGAATCACAACCAGCAGGACACAGCAGCAATGGATACATCCGCGGCTGTGACGTCAGCCTCTGCAAACGCTCCAGGAGACTTATCTGTGGAGTAGAGCCTGGTCTTGGAGTTCAGAGCCTGCGAGAGAAGATTGTTTCAGCGATGAAGGAGACCTAAACCAGGCTGGAAACTGCAGAAGCAGGACCAGGAGACGAAGAGTCTCGGGCCGTGCAGTGTTGAGATGGAACAGCGGACCACGGGCTTCAGAAACCATGGCAAAATCCTCGGCGGGTCGGGTCCATGCCCTGGAGTGGTAGGTTACGGCCTTAATAGAATAGGCCGACGTCTTCGAAAATCGGGACGATCAGAAGAACATCAGCCTGGTCGGGCTGCAGGAAAGAGAAGAAGAAGGCTAGCTCGTCAGCTTCTTGGAGCAATGGCTCATACAATATCTGAAGCTGGAAGTCAGGGCAGACTGGGTGCGCGTCGAGTGGGCCGAGCGGGTCGCAGTGTTCAAGCCTGGATCAGACCAGTGCCCCAACCCGGTCCAAGTGCAATTCCAGCACATAGAGAGAAAAAAAAGTGCTGTCAGCTTCTCGAGCTCTGGGGAAAGATCCATAGGCTCTGATATACAAAGGATCACGAATTATGTTTTTCGAAGACCTTTCTACGGCTGTGGTCCGCAAGAAGCAGGCCTTTGATAAGGTAAAATGGAGGCTGAGTGATGTGAATAATTTGTTAGGATATTCGGCAATCTTATGTTTCAGCCATGGGGAGGGTCTGTGTTTAATTTTGACTCACCGGTAAACGCAAAGGACTTCCTGTACACCTTAAAATAGACTGGCTGGTTCAAATAATATGGACAATTCGGTTCTCTTTGATTTCTCTGGGGTTTGCCTGGTTTACCTCGTTTTTTTTAGTATGTGGATGTCCCATTTTTTCCCTTTCTCTCTTCTCCTTTCTTCCTCCATTCCCATTATCCTTTGTTTTTCTATCATTTGCTTTTCGCTTCTCTCACTTAACTCAGAATGGGAAAGGGAGTTTGGGAATGGTGGGGTCGGTTACATTTTGTTTTACCAGGACTGCCTCAGGTCAAAGTATGGATGGGACGGATTGAATTCCCACTTTGAATTTTCTTGTTGTAAGATGCGTGCAACTTTTTAAAACTTTGTTTTGCCTGGGTTTGGGGAGCAGCTTCAGCTAGGATGAGCCATGGGGGATTGGTGGGTAATATGAACACCCACTGCAGGAAGGGGGAAAGTCTCCACTTATTTGTGTTATATGTTGGTTTATTGTAGAAATAGTTGTTAGAAGTTTTGATTTGGATGTTATTGTAGTAATATTTTCAAGTTTGTATGAACTGTTTACTGCTTTCACTTGGCGCGCTATAAATGGGGTTCTTCTCCCAGTGGGTCATGGCCTGCTTCAGATGACTATGGCTAACCGCTCGTTTAAATGGTGCACCTGGAATGTTAAGGAGAGTCACTCACCGATTAAAAGAAAAACATACTTTCAAGCCTCAGAAAGGAAGGTGTTGGTGGAGCCTTGCTACAAGAAACACATCTAACTGAAAAGGAGCACTTAAAGTTACAGCAGGGAAGGTTTGGCTTGGTGTTTATTTCATCCTTTAATTCAAAAAGTAGAGGAGTAGCTTCATTCAGTCATACAAACCTTCTGCTTCAGTTGTTTGACCAAATTAAGGACGATCGTGAGTGGTTTCTGATCCTTAAAACTTGAATACATGGAGAAGAATATGGAACATTGTATAATATTGCCCCCCTCAAATTTCTAATGGTTGTGCCCTCCAGGTTGATGATCCTTGGGGAACATCGTACCATTAAAGGGGAGACTTTAACCGACTTATGGATCCCAAAGTGGCGAGGATGTCAAGGGTTCTCACGGGTATTTCCCAGCCATCAAGGCAGCTGGTGGACCTGAACACGGAGCTGCGTTGGTGAACGTTTGAGATGTCTTCACCCTGAAGGTCGGGTTTTCACCTTTTTTCTAACCCACGTAAGTGCTATACCAGGATTCACATATTTTTTGCGCCATTGGCCTTTAAAAATTCGATGCTGTTTTGCAAAATTCTGATCATGCAGCAGTGTACGTGGATGTTCAGGCTGATGGAGATGGGACAGGCTCACAGCACTGGCGCATGGATCCTTGCCTCCTGAAAGATAGCAAATTCATTGAGCACTTTTTGCGGGAATTTAAGTTTATATTAGGACGTTAACTTGGGTACGGCCAGTAATCTGTCAGTGTTCTGGAATACTGCCAAGGCCTATGCAAGGGATTTGATTATTTCTTGTTCGGTGACTCGGATGCGGCAGAAGGGAAAGCAGTCGCGTATGCTTAAGTCTTAGCTAAAGGCAGCTGAGACAGCATAATTTGACAGACTTTCTGTAACTAAGTTGCAGGAGATTACAGCCCTCCGGGTTGCTCAGAAAAAATGTGCTCACCCAGAAAGCAAAGAGGGAGATTTCCTTTGCGAAACAGCGGTTATTCGAGTCTGGTGCTAAACCGAGAAGGCGCACTTGGCCCGAAAGAAGAGTGCCCAAATCTACTGCATCCATTAGAGAGGGTGCTGGTACTATCACCTGCGATCCGAAAAGGGTTAATGCAGCATTCAGCAAGTTCTACTCTGGATTGCTCCAGTCAGAGGATTGTGCAGACAGATTGGTGAAGACAGAGTCCTTTTTAAGACCCTGGACCTCCCAAGTGTAACTTCAGAGAAGGAGTCTCTTTTGAATGCCCCTCTGACAATCCAACAGCATGCGGTAAGGCAGCTCCAGAGTGGAAAATCGACCAGCACAGATGGCTTGCGGAGTGAGATTTATAAGGAGTTCATAGAATGATGGCAGGGCCAATGTTGGATATATTCAATTATTTTTGTAGACAGGACTACAAGAAGTTTGCTTTATATAATTGACAGAAGGCTGGTGTGATAAAAATACCTAAATAGAGGAAACCTCCTTGTGACCATCTGAAAGGGAATCGAATTGCACCCCCCCCCCCCATGATCAGGTACTCGAATAACACCCCAACAGGCATGGCCTGCGATTTCATAAAATTGATGTTATACCCAGAGAACTCAGAGAGAAGCAAATATTTCTCTTATTCTCAAGAGAGGGAAAGCACGAGAGGATTGCCTATTCGTATAGACCTATACTGTTATTAAAAATGTGAACTTCGAAATTTTGTCGAAAGTTCTAGCGTTGAGGCTGGAGAAGATATTTTCCTTCATTGTGAAAGAGGACCAGACAGGTTTTATTCGGAGTCGCATGTCCCCGATTAATATTCAGAGAGTGCTAAATATGGTTCTGGTGTGGCAACAAGCTCGATTCCAAGCTTGGTAGTCTCGCTGGATGCAGAGAAAGCATTTGATTGGGGGTAGTGGCCATATGTCTTTTATGTCTTGGAACTGTTTGGCCTTGGAGGTGTCTTTGCCTGGTGGATGGCAGAATTATATAGTGACGCTAAAGCAGCAGCTGTTCTCCCTAATGGTGTTAGGTATAATGGTATAATTTTAGCATCGGCAGAGGCAGCCGTTATTCTTTGCATTGGTGATTGAGCCGCTGGCAGAGGCCACCCAGAGGGGTCCCAATATAACTGAATGGGTTGTAGGGTCAGGAAGGCATAACAGATCCTTTACACAGACGACATTCTTCTCTCTCTAACTAACCCGATGATATCTTTGCCCCGTTTAATAGAAGTGATTGATTTCTTTGGATCTTTCTCGGGGTATAACATCAATTATATGAAATCGGAGGCCATGCCTGTTGGGGTGTTATTCGAGTACCTGATCGTGGGGGTGCAATCCGATTCCCTTTCCGATGGTCACAAGGAGGTTTCCTCTATTTAGGTGTTTTTATCACACCAGCCTTCTGTCAATTATATAAAGCAAACTTCGTGCAGGTGCTCGAGAAGATAAGACAGGACCTTCGGCTCTGGGAAGATATTCCAATATCCTGGTTGGGTAGAATAGTTAAAATGAATGTACTTCCTCGTTTCTTCTATCCCATGCGAATGGTCCTTTTGATGCTCTCCAGGTCGGTTTTATGGAGGCTTTAAAGTTGTTTAAGCTTGTTTACCTTGCACCACAGGTGGCCACTTATGAAGCTCACCAAATTGCAGCTTCTGCAGGATATGAAGGGTGTGAATTTTCTGGACTTTAACAAATGCAAACTAAGTTCCCTGCAATCTGATGTGGCTGATTGAGCTTGAAGCATCGCAAGCAAAATGCCCCCTCATTAGTCTGCTGTTCATGGACAAGATGAGGACTGTTATGGACCATCGCAGAAATCCAATTGCCCTTAACATAGTTAAAGCCTGTGAAATGATGCGACAAATTGAGGGCAATTTACAGAAATAAACTTCCCCTTTTACTCCCATTGTAGGATTAGTAGGATCCCAGCTAGGGCTGATGGATTATGGCTTTCGGCTTTGGGAGACCAGAGGAGAATCTTGTTTGGGAGAATTATTTGACGTAGTGGTCAGGATGGCTTTCAAGTAGCTGAGCCAGAAATATGAGTTATTTTGGAGGGGCCTGTTTCATTACTTTCAGATAAAGAATTTTATACAGGAAAAAAGACTACATTAATGGTTAATCCCCATAGGTCGGAAATTGAGAGAAGAGTGCTCTGGTCCACAGGTGCTCTCTCGGTCAGCACCCTCTATCATTTATTATGAGACAGTATCTCAAAGGATATAGAGCGGCTCTATGGAATCTGGGCCCAGGAAGTGTGGGTGGAGATCTCACCAGAGGAGTGGGAAGATGTTTGGGAGACCGTAAGCAAGATTTCAATTTGCAATAGGACGTAGGCTATGCAGTTTAAGGTACTCCGCAGGGTTTAATTGACACCAGAGCAGCTTGTCAAATTTAAGACAGGTGTTTCAAAAATGTGCCCAAATGTACAATACACGTTAGTGCTCTTACTTATTACCTGTGATCATGCCACAAGTTTCGTAGGTATTGGTGCACTATAGCAAGAGTTTGGAAGGGGTTTGGGAACCGAGGTCAAGGCAACTCTGGTGCCCCTCCTCTTGGGTTCGCTGAACCTTCCCTCTTTGGAATTGCATTGGAAGAAATGGTTTCGTATCCTTTCATTTTGTGCGAGGAAGAACATTCTGATGAACTGGATTCCAGGAAATCTCCCAGGATTCTGATCATAGTGTTATGGAGCCCATGTCCTGGACTTCCTTACGAGTATGGGCACCAGAAAAAGGAACATTGTTATAGGATATGGCGGCCCTATTTCAACCATATAGACATGGTTTTATTGGCTATATTGGTCAGTGCATTTGTGTAAAAGTGAGGGCTGTGTCTGGGGGCCCAGGGGCCTCTGAGAGGAATAATTCTGAACAAATACGGGTATGGCAACTCATGCTACCAGTGATTGGGAGCTTTGGCAAGATTATGCTGGGTGTTGTAACTTCATGTAATTTAATTTAATTTGCCTTGGTTCAACTCGGTTTAATCTATGTTTTGTTTTGTTTTTGTTTTGACATCAGCCCATTGATTTTGTGCACAGGGAAGAGAATGAGTCCTTTCAGCCACTCATGCCTCTTACACAGCAACCAGAGTAGGTCATGTCACACCATGTGACAATTATACAGGATTGGAGGGAACGAAGCGAACATAGAGAGGTGAGAATGCAAGCTTATCACCTTCACGATGATATATAAAGTAATGAGAAAACTGCTGGAATGTAACAAAATTGTTAAAATCGATTATTCAGGAATAAATGAAAGGCCATTTGCAGAGTCAAGACACAATCAATCAGAATCAACATAATTTTACAAGTGATGAATCGTATTTTCATTACTTATTTGAGATTTTAAGAACGTGACAAGCAAGCTGCGTACTGGGGATCCTGAGAGATGTAAAATCAGGACTTGCAGAACACATTGAATAAGGTGTGCACTAATGGTTAATCTGCAGAATAAGATCGCATATGGTTAGAAGTAATTTATTCGCTTGGATATAGGATTGTGAAGCAAAGAATTGCAGTGAGATGGAATAACTGGTTCATTTTCTGTTTCCAAAAAATACCATAGGGCTCAGTCCCCAGACCCCAACTAATAGCAATCAATACTATCACTTATTTGAGGGGATGGACATACTATAATCAGTTTTTCAGAATACAGTGACTCAAGTGAGAAAGTATAATGAATGGTTACGGATAGGTTGGGCCATTATTTGTCAGACGAAATGAAACGAGGAAAAGTATATTACCGTTTTGGTCGGTGTATCAGAAGAGCTACTTACTATTCAAACAGAGGGAAACTACGAAGTGTTAAGGTACAGAGGGATCTGGTATCCTCATCCATATCGCAAAAGATACAGATGCAGGTATAGCAGAGAAAGGCAACTGCAAATTTGGCATTTATTTCTGAAAGAATAGATTATAAAGCGAGGGACTTGTTGCTGCAATAATGCCAAGCATTTGTGAGATCGCAATTGAGTACTGTTTACAGTTTTGGTATCCTGATTGCAGGAAGGATGTAATTACCATGGAGGCAGATCAGAAGAGGTTTACTAGACTGATTCCAGAGAAAAGGAGTTTGTCCTCTGAAGAGAGATTGAACGTTCAGGTCTATACTCTCTGGAGTTTAGAAAAATGGGAGGAGATGTCACTGAGGTCTGGACAATGCCAAAGGTGATTGATAATGTCGATATGCATTGGGTATTTCCTCATGTGGGGAAATCTAAACAAGAGATCATAGTTTTAGGATAAGAGGAGTGGAATTAAAACAGTGATGAGAGAACTTCTCTCAGATGATTGTAAATCTGTGTAATTCAATGTTCCAGAGTGCAGTGGATGCTGGGATATTGAGTAACTGAAGGGATATGGAGAGTGGGCCGGAAAGTGGGACTGAGACCGAGATGACATCAACCGTGATTGTATTCAATGGTGGAGCAGGCTGACATCAGCCGTAATTGTATTCAATGGTGGAGCAGACTGAAGGGGCTTATATTGCTGACTGATGTTCCTCGTCCTTATTAAGCCCTTCGAATGGGGGAACACAGGACTGGGGAAGGGCTGGTTATTAAACAGAAAGCAGGCACTCCGGATAATTCAGTTATAATAATTTTTAAAGAATGTAACCAGTAGGGTCACACAGTGACCAGTGCAGGGTCTTCAACTATTTACCATCTATATCAATGATCTAGAGAAGTGGAACAAATGTACTGTAAATAAGTTTGCCAATGGAAATAATATAAGCAGGAAATTAAATTATCAATGGAAGTTATAGAGTTTGTAAATGGTTAATCAATGGATAAAAATTTGGCAGGTGGGATTTAACGTCATATATAACCTGTCATTTTCTTCCAGGAAGAACGGCAGGCAGTATGTTACTGAAATACAGAGGGATTACAGGACTTGGTGACACCGTGTGTACTGGAGGGTTCACTCTGAGCCAGTGAGACATGGCAAGTGTTGCTCCATCACCCTGCTCGCCTGCTGCCTGATGTTCCCAGCAGGCCTATTGCTCTCATCCACCAAATTTCTCCTCTGTCACTGAATGATGACACTGAGGTTGAGATCGGAGGGATGATGAAGCCGTCACCCACTCCTGCCTGGAAAGTTCAGGAAAAAAGAAGCTGAACAAAACTGTGACCGTAAAAGACACTGATAGCACCGCCCTCCTCCTGGTGTGAAGCTGCAGGTCGTGTTGAAGGAGGTGACATGGCTCTGTGACCAACTGCTTGTTCAATCAGTGTCCCCTCAAACTCTACTCCTGGGTTAAGTGGAGCTTGGGAAGCTGTTCCTGGAAAACCCGAGGTGGATCCAGCAGATCCCTTTCTCCAGACACACGCATTGAGTGGTTTCAGAGCTTCCCCTCTCTGCAGCCTCTGCTCCATTTGTTGTTCATGTTACAGACGCAGATGCTGTTAGTTTCGTCCCCATGGTCCATTCAGAGTTGGGTCACCAAATGCACAGGTCTCCCTGAATGTCTGAGGCAGCTCATAGCACAGCCTCCCGAAAACCATTCCCTGCTCTTCCACTCACTTTCCAATAACCGGAGTCGGTCAGAAGCCCCTCAGTTACAAGTTTGATGCCTGGTGCTTAACAATAATACGAGAGGGGCTTCCTCATGTAACTGACCGCATGATCAGCCAAGAAGGGCAAACACAGATGTTCAGTGAACAGGCACACGACAAGGTTCAAAGACGTGTCGCAAAGCTGCTGGGACCCCCTGTCCACCATGGAGCACCACATGGGACACACCAGGAAGGGAACAGCCAGAGACACACAATTTCATTGTTTCTGAGCTTCACAGTGCCAGCTCTTGATACATTAAGGATCCAAATGGGACCCACAACCGTGATGTAAAGAAAAGCATGGGCCGTGCACTTTGCACATTGTTTCTGAAATTCATAATTACGTCCCGGGGGATTCAGGGATATGTGCACCAACGGCCAGGTTAAGGTACAGAAGGACGGATATTCGTGTTATATTTGGATGATTACTTGATCAACAAGTTGAATAAATATGGTTCTTCTCAGACAAATGGGATTAGCTGGAGGAGTCAGACACTGGCGGGTCCAATGACAAGAATAAAAACATAAAATACATATGCTGACAGATCAGCTCAAATGATCGGCTATGCCAGATACCAAATCGACCTCACAGAGTCAGACATCATAATCCAGATTAGATATCTATTCAACGTGAAGCACTGTGCAGACCAGGCTAGTGTACCGCTCAATACAACCAAGCAATCTGTACAGACTGTCCAGACCACATCAGCCCCCGGGGAGTTGTGCAGTGAATAACTCTGGAAACCTGGAGCAGTTACCCTTCCAGCATGTAGAGCTGTGTCCATCATCCCTGTGCATCGCTCAGTAATACTGAGTTTGATCACTGCCCATGTCGGGAAAATTGCAGTCCATGCTGGAAGTGACAGGATGTGCAACTCCCATCGATTTACAGCTCCATATCTTCATTGTGCCAGGAGCTTTAGAGCATCTAGTCAAGAGGAACGATGAAGCTTGCTTAAGGTTGAGGAGGCAAGGGTTAGACAGGGTTAGAAGGTTGCAATGTAACCAGGAAGGAACTGAAGAATGAAATCAGGAGAGATAAAAATGGGCATGAAAATGCCTTGGCGAGTAGGATTGAGATAAAACCTAAGACATTCTACACTTATGTGAGGAACAAGAGGATGACCAGAGTGTGTGTAGGGCTGATCAGGGATAGTGGAGGGAACTTGCGCCAGGAATCGGAGGAGATAGTGGAGGTTCTTAATGAATGTTTTGCTTCAGTTTTCATTAACGAAAGGGGCATTGCCGTTTCTGGGGACAGCATGAAACAGGCGGATATGCTCGAACAGGAGGATGTGCTGAAAGGTTTGAGAAACACACGGATAGATAGATTTCCTTGGCCAAACAGGATATGCCCTGGGATACTATAGGAAGCGAGAGAAGCATTTTGCGATGTTCTTTGCGTCTTTACAGTCCACTGGAGTCTTGCCAGATGACAGGAGGCTGGCAAAAGTTATTCCCTGGTTCAAGGAAGGGAATAGGCATAATCTTGGGAATAAGAGGCCAATCAGTCTTACGCCAGTCACCGGAAAATTATTGGAGAGGATTTGAGAGGCAGAATTTATGAATGCTTGGAAAATTATAAATGATTAGAGACAGTCAGCATGGCTTTGTGAGGAGCAGGTCATGCCTCATAGATCTTATTGAATTCCTTAAGGATGTGACAAAACACGTTGATGAATTAGAGCAGTGGATGTGGTATATATGGATTTTAACAAGGCGTTTGACAAAGTAACCCACGGTAGGCTCATTCGCAAAGTAAGGAGGCATGGCTTACAAGGAGATCTGGCTGTCTGGATGCAGAATTGTCTGGCCCACAGAAGACAGAAGGTGCTGGTAGATAGAGCAGATGCAGCCAGGAGATTGGTGACCAGCTTGGTGATCTGTTCTGGGACCTCTGCTCTTTGTGATTTTTTAAAATAAGAGTTGGATGACGAAGATGGATTCATAGGTTTGCTGATGGCACGAACTTTGGTGGAGTTGGTGGTTAGTATGGAGGGCACTTGTAGGTTGCAACAGACATTGACAGAACTGAGTTGATGAGTGACAGATCGAGATAAAACTGGAACAGCGGGATCTTGGGGTCCATATCTATGGATGCTCAAAGTTGCCATCTAGTTGTTGCTTTTGTGTAGAAGACGTATGATGTGTAGGCTTTCACAGCCGGGGAGATCAGTTTCAGAGCTGTGAGGTTATACTGCAGCTCTATAATCCCACTGTTTAACTCACTGTGATAAAGTTGAATGCTGTTCTGCATTGAGAGCTTGCAAGTACTTGTCATATCACTAGCTAATATTTTCAGCGTGTACTGGACAATTTAAACTAGAACATAGAACATAGAAAAATACTGCGCAGGAACAGGCCCTTTGGCCCTCGATTTTGCACTGATCCATGCCCACCTAACCTATACTAGCCCACTATCCTCCATATGCCTATCCAATGCCTGTTTAAATGCCCATAAAGAGGGAGAGTCCACCACTGCTAGTGGCAGGGTATTTCAGGAACTCACGTCTCGCTGAGTAAAGAATCTACCCCTAACATCTGTCCTACACCTACCACCCCTTAATATAAAGCTATGCCCCGTCGTAATAGCTGACTCCATACGTGAAAAAAGGTTCTCATGGTCAACCCTATCTAAACCCCTAATCATCTGAAACATTTGGCTGTGAAACAGATATGAGGTTAAAAATAATGACTGCAGATGCTGGAAAGTAAATACTGGATTAGTGGTGCTGGAAGAGCACAGCAGTTCAGGCAGCATCCAACGAGCAGCGAAATCGACGTTTCGGGCAAAAGCCCTTCATCAGGAAACAGATATGTTGAGCTTTGGTTGCTCTTTTGACAACTGTTCGAATTTAAACAATCAAGTTGAAATTCTGACCCACTATACTAAACCCAATCAATTTTAAATTTATTGTTATGCCAGCATCAAACCAATGAGATGAGCTGATAGTGAGGGAATAAAGAGGCACGCATTTTGAAAGTTAGACAGAGAGTAAACTATCATTGTGCGAGTCTGCCATGAACAACATTCTCTGTGCAAGATACCTTTTTTTCACGAAAGACCCTTGCATTAAAAGACAGAACATGACCCAGGGAGATATTTAGTGGAAAGAAGGAGGGCATTGGAGACAACAACCACTGTCTGGTTTATGTAATTTTCATACAGTTTTTCTTTATTTGGAAGAGTATATTGTCAAAGGTGGAGGAAGATAACAAACAGTTCAGAGAAAGGGAAGATTAGAGTTGGGAAAACTGTTGTTGTCAATGTTAACTTTTAGAATTAAGGAATACATTGATATTATTTTCTATTAAGTAGTGGAATTTGCGAGCTCTCTACACTCGACTTTAACAGATTCTGAGCGAGGTGAGCTTTTCTCAGTGTTTAGTTTAATTAGCAGAAGGGTTCATCGCCGTGTCATAACACCACACTTGTAATACCGTGTTCTAGTCACCTCATTAAGGGAATGAGGTGGAAGCTATAGACATGGCGCAGAGAATTACCTATGGAACAGCAGAAAGATTGACACAAGCCACCTCAAAGTGAGTGAAATATTGAGAAAGTCACCACGTGAAAAATAAACACTGGCAGATTCCAATGTGCATAAGGCAGTGGGTGGAGTGCGTCTGCATTGATGACTGGGTATCTGTGTTTATGTGTGTGTGTGTGTGTGTGTGTGTGCATCTGTTATCGGTATTTGTTTTTGTGTGCCTGTATTAGTATATGTGCTATCAGTCTCCGTGTGTGGCTATGCATCTATATTTATATCTCTGTGTCTCTGCATATCTGATTTTGTCTCTGTGTGTATCTGTGTTTCTGCATTTATCGCTGTGTTTATCTGCATGTCTGTATTTCTCTCTGTGCGTATCTGCGTGCCTGTATTTACGTCTGTGTGCATCTGCATGTCTGTATTCGTCACTGTGTGTATCTGACTGCCTGGATTTACCTCTGTGTGTATCTGCGTGTCTACATTCATCTCTGTGTATATCTGTGTGTCTCTATTCGTCTCTGTGTGTATCTGCGTATCTCTGTATGTATCAGCGCGTCTGTTTTTGTCTCTGTGTGTGTCAGTTTAAATCTGTGTTCAACTCGGTGTGTATAAGTGTATCTGTATTCGTCTCTGTTGGTATCTACGTGACTTTATTCGTCTCTATATGTGTCTATATTTGTCGTTCTGTGTATCTGCGTGTCTATATTTGTCTTTCTGTGTATCTGTGTCTGTATTCGTCTCTGTGTGCATCTGCATGTCTGCATTCATCTCTGAATATGCGTGTCTGTATTCATCTCTATGTGTAAGGGCGTTCCTGTATTCATCTGTGTGTATCATTAAATTCGTCTCTGTGTGTAGCTGCGAGTCTGTATGAGTATCTGCGCATCTGTGTTTGTCTCTGTGTGTATCTATGTGTCTGTTTTCATCTCTGTGTGTATCCGTGTGTCTGTATTTGTCTCTGTGGGCATCTGTGTGACTATTCGTCTCTGTGAGTATCGGCGTGTCTCTGTGTGTATCTGCGTATTTGTGTTTGTCTCTGTGTGTAGCTGCGTGTCTGTATTAATCTTGCGTGTATCTGTGTGTCTCTATCCGTCTCTCTGTGTATCTGCGTGTCTCTGTGTCTGTGCGTGTCTGCATCCGTCTCTGTGTGCATCTGCGTGTCTGCATTCATGTATGTATCTGCGTGTATGTATTCGTCTTTATCTCTTTCTGCATGCCTGTATTCATATCTGTATCTTCATGTGTGTTCGTCTCTATGTCTATCTGCATGCCTGTATTCATGTGTGAGTGTCTGTGTGTTTGTATTCATCGCTGTGTATCTGCGCGCCTGTGTTTGTCTCTGTGTTTATCTGTGTGTCTGTGTTCATCTCTGTGTGCATCCTTGTGTCTGTATTCATTCTTGTGGGCATCTGTGCGAGTCTATTCGTCTTTGTGTGTATCTGCGTGTCCGTATTTGTCTCTGTTTGTATCTGCGTGCCTGTATTCATCCCTGTATCTGCGTGCCTGTATTCATCTCTGTTGTGTATCTGCATGTCTGTATTTGTCTCTGTGTGTATCTGTGTGCCTGTATTTGTTTCTGTGTGTCCCTGCACGTCTGTGTTTGTCTCTGTGTGCGCCTGTGCATCTGTATTCATCTTTGTGTGCCTGTATTTGTCTCTTTGTGTATTTGTGTGTTTGTTTTCATCTCTGTATTTTGTCTGCATGACTATATTCGTCTCTCTGTGTATCTGTGTGTCCTTGTGCACAGCGGATCTGTCAGCCTCTCTGGTGTTTAAAGTGATGCAATGTCCCCCTCTGCTGGCCTTCACACTCCTCTGAGTTGACAGCGCCACAGGGTGACAACCATCAGGGGATTCAGTCTGGGAGGGAGGGGGAGGGAGGCAGCTCAGAGCGCCATCCAAACTGAGAGAACCATCTGCACACGCACACACACCCACAGTTTGGTATATGGAGGATTGTAATTGTACTGAGGACCCTTCGAGTGGAGAATGTTCATGTGAACTAATGCCGATGCTCGCTCTGCAATGTGGAAGTGATTTGTCTTTGAAGATTATTCATGACCCAGAGTGCCCAAATGAAAAAGTATTTCCACCGCACATGCTTCCAAGCAAGGTTGACGGAACCAGTTGTAAGTTGATGCAATGAATATATTGCACGTTCATTATCTTGAAATGATTTATGATGCACTCCTACAAATGATAAATGAGAAAAGATTGAAATGTTCTGAGATTGACACAGTGTTGGTGGTAATATCTCAGTAACGATATCGCTAGGTATCAGATGAAACTGTTCTGTACTTCCAATGACGTTATTAGAAAAACCAAACAGCGATGCAATGTGAGAGATTGACAGTATTTGATGTCCTCTGAAAGAAACAAAAAAACTGACACTAGTGCAAAGGCATGGGGAGGCGAACAGAGGGTGGCATTGTATAACTATAAACTAAACAGGGACAGACGTAGGGCTGTGGAGGGTGGTGAGGAGTTGATCGCAATTTAAATGGATTTATCCCAAAAAACGGCAAGACCTCGTCTCACAGAGATACACACAACCATACACAGACACTTTAAACACACAACACATATACATACAGATATGGACACACAAACAAACACATGCACACTCCTGCACATAGTTTCTTTAAGATAGAGATGAATAAACTTCTCATTAATTCGGGAACTAATGATCATTTGGCGAAGGCAGGAGAATGTCGGTGAGAAACAGTTCAGCTGTGATCAAATGGCACAGCAGATCCAATCGGCTAAGTGGCCTGATTCTGCTCCATGTTCCCATTTTCAGGAGAGTTTCGCTATCAAAGATTGAATTTGAATGCAGATTACACGTAGGATTCTTGGCAGTGTAGAGGACCAAAGGGATCTTGGGGTCCACGTCCGTAGATCCCTCAAAGTTGCCAAAGCCCTCAAGGTGATAGGGCTGTTGAGAATGTGTATGATGTGTTGGTTTTCATAAACTGGGGGATTGAGTTTCGAGCTGCGAGGTTTTGCTGCAGCTCCATAAAGGCCTGGTTAGACCACAATTGGAATATTGTGTTGAGTTCTGTTCGCCCCATTAAAGGAAGGATGTGGAAGCTTTAGAGAGGATGCAGACGGGAGTTAGCAGAATATTGCCTGTTCAGTAGGGCATGTCTTATGAAGAAGGTTTGAGGGAGCTTTAGCTTTTCTCATTAGAGCAAAGAAGGATGAACGGTGAATTGATAGAGGTGTGCAAGATGATGAGTGGCACAGATAGGATGGATAACTAGAGTCTTTTTCATAGGGTGGAAATGGCTAACACGAGGGAAACATAATTTTAATGTGATTGGAGGAAGGTTTTGGGGAGATGTCAGAGGCAGGTTATTTACACAGGTAGTGAGAGGTGCGTGGAATGCACTGCCAGCAGTGGTAGTAGAATCAGCTACATTAGGGATATTCAAGTAACTCTTGGATAGGCACAAAGATGACAATAGGATGAAGGCTCTGAAGTTTAGTTTAATCTTAGAGTAGGATAAAAGGTCAGCACACCATTGAGGGCTGAAGGGCTCTTACTGTGCTGTACTGATCAATGTTCGCTGTTCTAATTTCTTGAACTCTTGCGAAAATATTATACCTGGAATTCCTTTAACATCAGTGGAGGTTAATCTGGTCAGTGTTTGATTGTCGAAGGTTAATGAAAATTTGGGGAGGTTTCAGGGGCTGAATGGTCTATATCTGTTCCTAACTGTTGTGTCCTTGGTTTGAGAGGAAACCATTTTGAGAATAAGGGCATTCCTATTTCAGACTGGGAAAGGGATGTTCCTTTCTCTTTAGGATTGTGTGTTCTGTGGTCTTCTCATTCCCAAGGAGCAGTGAAGACTGGGTTACGGAAAACACTCAAGGCAGAGTTATATAGATCTTTGATGAACAAGAGAATCAATGTTTATTATGAACAGATAGGAAAGGGATGTTTAGTTATAATCACATGAACAATGAACATTCTGAATTGTGCAGCAGACTCGAGGGGCTGAATGGCCACTTGCTGATCTTGCTTCATGTGTTGTTCACTCACTGAACCCCGCGATGCTGTTACTGAAGGTGAGGAAGATCGCATTCATCCATTCAGGATCGATTCAATGAGACATGAGGAGACCTTTCTGCTCCTCTAATGATTTACACAGGATTAGGATGAAGTTTTTCAGCCATTTCAGTACATTACGCAGCACAACAGGAGTTCACACCTACTTTCTAGGTTGGTACACAAAAACAGGGGAGCCCTGGGTAACTATCAGAAAATAGATAGTCGGGAGAAATGTTTATTTTCGGGTTGGAAATCTTTAAATTGGTGAAGTGCCTCAGAGATTAGTGCAACATCAAAAGCTATGTAGAATCTGTCAATGATTTGCGTGTGGGAACTGATTGGATGGAACTCAATTGGCTCAACCACTAAGATAATCATTCGATAAGATGTCAAGTGGAGGTAGAGAGTCATTAGTGTGATACAGACAGGGAAGGTTAGTGTGCAAACCTTCAGCAGAAACAGGATAACATGGGCTACCGACGTTTGTGCTGTGGCAGAAGGGGAAAACAACAGTAAACTAATTAAAAGAAGAGAGAGCACAAAACTCAGTTGTACAAAGGCATTTGTTCACCCTGGTATATACATCACACGGGGTTATTATGCATATGCAGCAAGTAATTAGGAAGGTCGATTGAACACTTCAGGATTGAGAACCAGAGGCGTTCATAAGATATTGAGTAGAGTGTATCTGATGCATAGCCTATGGACATTTTCTCTGGTATGGGAGTCTAGAACTGAGGATTCAAATTTAAGAAAACAACATGTCTATGTTATATACTCTTTCCATAGTATAAGAAAACAAGTACTATGAAGACATGATTTTATTGGACAAAACTATGAGGACACATACGAATGTATCTTCATTAAAACTCCTACATGGAGCAGAGAACAGGGTCGAAGTCATACAGTTCTGAGAATGTTCAAGGAGGCCTCACGTGGTCCAGTTTCATGGTCAGATAACATTAACGTATATTTCTATTGAGATATGGAGAAAAGGCAACATGCTGGAGAAGCCACTGCTTATTGCTCCCTCTCTTTCCTTGTTCCTTCTCCCAGCAATGTATGAGAGGTGAAAACCGTTCAGTCATCTTTATCATTCATGTCGGATTACTGTTGAGGAATCATTGGCATCTCCCTACTGCCTAAAATCAAAGGTAATTTAGCAAATCCGACTGTTCCAGGAATAAATCCTGCTTGTGTGAGCAGAACAACCTCAGAGTCAGAATAACATTTAATTATTTTACTTTTGTCTTGAGTTTAACTATTACGTGGACAAAGCTCTTTCAAGCTGATACTTTGCAAAGGTTTATTTTCCTGCTTGTCTTTAGGCATGAGTATGCATGTGTCTGTGTGCACTTGTGTGTGTGACACTGTGCGTGTCTTAGTGTGTGTGTCTGTGTGTATGCACAGACTGCATCTCAGTATGCATTGATAGATAAATATTAATGTACAGATTTGCCCAAACAGTTTGCCATGTATTTTTTCATCTTAGCTTTGAGTAACTTTGCTATGGTGAATTATTTTTGCAAATGTAAGATATCGAAATGTCTTGTCCCCAGCAAAGAACCTGACTTAGTCTGAGACCTATATCATTGGTCATATCACCAACCGAGCTACATTTAAAATTTATCATGATCAATGGAGGAACGGGACTAGAAAATGAAACAGTGGTCCGTCCAGCCCCAGTCTGAACATGGAAGAGGAGAATTTCACAAAAGTTTGTTTGTGTGGGAATGCTCTTCCCCAGAAGATTGTGGTGCCTGTGTGTTTGCATTTAGTCAAAGCAATGGCAGTCAGATATTGGACAGTAAAGGACAATGAACTACAGATATGGAAGTGGGGCTGAGAACACATCCAGATCAGCCACGATCTTACTGCCTAGTTGAGAAGGCTTAATGTGTCTAATGACACACTCCTACTCCTCAGCCCTACGTCCCTATGTTCCATTCAGTTCCTCAAAACTGCAAGACAGGAGCGTTTGGAGTTCATCTACCCCGATAACCTGGTGCACAGAAACCGAGGAGACCATTCACTGACTGAAGACTCGAGAGTATAGCGCTGTAAAAGCACAGCAGTACGGGCAGCATCCAACGAGCAGGAGAATCGCCGTTTCTGAGCATATACTTCTGCGCTAAACGTGGTTTCAACAGAATACAAGGACGCCATTCGATCGATTGAAACTATTGGACAAGAATAGGGATAGCCCGTTCAGACCCTCCTGCCTATTACACAAGGAGTGAAGGAGTGTAGTCAGCACATCGAGATGTTAAACAGGAACCGGAGTCGCCAAGTCAGGTCCTTGAGCAGCTTCCAGATGACCAGGACGTGGCCATTCAGCCTATCGAACTACGTATAAATAAATAGGAAAATGTCTTTGATGCCCCAACATGACAAATAGTGAAGCAGAGTCTACTCATATAGACTGCTCTATGTTGTTCCACCTTGTTCCTTTGCTCGTGGTGTATATGTGTCACTTTAACTGGTTTGCTGAACGTGAGAGGGAAAAGTGAGAAGTGAAATGTTTGTGCGAAGTCTCAAGGAAATGCCTTCTATCTCCGAGAAGACATTATTGTACTCCTATAGAGGACAGAAGGTGGTGGGAATATCGAACTATTTCAGGAGTAAGGCATTAAGGCTTCTGATAGATTTATGAACATTGCAGAGACACACACCAGCTGCACATTGAGACAGTGAGAATTCATTCAGAGCCTGGCGCTCCCTCTCAACCAACATGGGGTCTCCACACTGGTACGTGAACTACTGGGAATTACATATCATGGGGAAAATGCAATTTCTCACAAAATCACCATCTTTTTTCCGGACATAATAAATGTTAGTCCATAATCCTCAAGTTTAAATGTAATTGCATGTTATTCTCTTGAAGTGCTACGGATTTTGCTGGATTATACTCTTATACCTTTTATCAGTTAATTATCGTTTACACAATGTAATTCTATAATTTACTTGCACAGGTGCAAACATCTAATAAGATTTTGTATGCCGTTTCGTTTTTAGGTTTTTTGTAGCCTTAGCCCAAAAGTAAATGTTTTGTTTACTGAACAGCCTTGGGCAACTGTCTGTGTGGCGTTTGCACATTGTCGCCGTGTCTGCGTGGGTTTCCTCTGGGTGCTACGGTTTCCTCCCAGAGTCCAAAGATATGCAGGTTAGGTGAATTGGCCATGCTAAAGTGCCCACAGTGTCGGGGGTGAATCGAGGGTAGAGGAATGGATCTAGGTGGGTTACAGTTCGGAGGGTCGATGTGGACTTGTTGAGCCGAAGGGCCTGTTTCCATACTGTAGGAATCTAAAAAAATCATGTTTATCGGGATTCAAGGGTCAGACACAGTATGTATTTTTCATTGGCTAAGAAACAGAAGGGAATAGAAGACAGTGACTGTGGAGACTGATGAGGAGTAAAGTGGCATCCCCCCGTCCCCAATGTCTTCTTGACAGAGAGAATAAAATCAAATGTAGAGAAAGAAACAGATATATTCGGAAGAAGGAATAGCAAGTGACAGTGTAAATGAAACAGGATAATTTGAAATGGAATGGCCGAACAATGATTGATCTGTGTTTGTGAGAGAGAGAGTGTGTGTGTCAGTGTGTGTGTGAGTGTGTGTGTGTCTGCGTGTTTGTGAGTGTGTGCGTGTCTGTGTGTGGGAGTGAGTGTGTGTGCCTGTCTGTGTGTGTGAGTGTGTGTGTGTCTGTGTGTGTGAGTGAGTGTGTGTGTGTCTGTGTGAGTGTGTGTGTGTCTGTATGTGTGCGTGTGTGTGTCTGTGTGTGTGAAAGTGTGCGTGCCTGTGTGTGTGAGTGAGTGTGTGTCTGTGTGTGTCTGTGTGAGTGTGTCTGTGTGACTGTGTGTGTGTCTGTATGTGTACCTGTGATTGAGAGAGTGTGCGTATCTGTGTATGTGTGTCTCTGTGTGTGTGAGTGTGTGTATCAAGACAGTCAGGGTATAGAGGTGTGTATACTGACCTCAGTAAGGAGAAGGCGCTGGGGTGGATGAAGTTGAATCAATCAGCGAGACCAGTTGGGCAACAGCTCGTGGTTCTAAAGAGATATCGAAGGTGATTGTAGAGGCATTGCTGGTGATCTTTCAGGAAACTTTGGAGTGAGGGAGGACTGGTAAATGTAACCTCCCCGTTTAAGGAGAGAGGGACACAGAAGACAGGAAATTATAGAAGGACTTATTGGATCTATAGGTTTATGAATAGATGTGTGGAGCATAAGAACAAGGAAGTTGTGAAGCATATTGGAAATGGTGTGGTTAAGCTACAGCATAACAAGAGCTACAATTACAATGCCATTGCGAACAGCAGTGATGAAAGTACGGTTAAAACAAAGGAAATCAGTTCGAAGCAGACAGGAGCATTAGTGACAAAAAAACTGTTTCCTAGATCCTTTTGTGAGAATGTTGAGATAAGCTTGTCAGTAAACAGACAAGGAATGTATAAAAAGCACAATAAAATCTGTTGCTGAGAAGGTCTCAACGTGCAACTATGTAGCCAATACCTATGAATCTGAAAAAGCACAGCAAGTGAGACAGCATCCTAGGAGGAGGAAAGTCAATGTTTCAGGCTGAAAGACTTCATCAGGATTGGGGTGGGGGAAGGAGATCCGGGAAGTACATAGAGGGAGGGACGAGGAGCTGGTGGAAGGCTAGGTGGGATAGCGATAGGGGGATGCAGGCAGGGAATTATTGTGATTGCTCAGTGGGAAGGATGCAACAGATATGCGAATGGGAAGATGCACAGCTTTGGTGAGGTCAGGGAAAGGGGACATGGGGTAAAGCTGTTGATCGAGAGATTTTGAAGCCAGTGAAGACAATATTAAGCTGTAAGGTCTCCAGCTGAAATATCAAGTTGTGTTCCCCAGTTTCTGTTTGACCTCACTCTGACAGTGGAGGAGGCCTGTCGCCGGATGAGCAAGGGGAGGGGAGTGATTGAAATGGATAGCAACTGGAATGCTGAATTTGTTAAAGCATGCAGAGAGCCGATGCTCCATAATTATGTCCGTGAGTCTCCCTTTGGTCTCCACAACATAGAGGAGACAACGTTGGAATTTGGAGATGAGCTCGGTAGGCCAGGATCAGGCTCTGTATGGAGCATTAGTGCTCTGTACGAATCAACCAACACGACTTTCCAGTTACCATTCATTTTAATTCCCACTCCCAACATGCCCATCCTGAGCCAGACCACTATCAGAGATACACCACCTGAGAGTTTACCTTTGAAGCTGATAGCCCAATGGCCTCAATATTGACTGAAGCCGATTCAAAAACCCTCCGGCTGCCACCTTATCCCATGTCCCTTTTCCCTGACCAGACCCACCTGTATCTGCTCCATCCTTCTCATTGACCAATCACAGTAACCTCATACCTGCATGTACCTACCACCACCATACCCACCTGCCACCCTTTCATATCCCATCACTCCATTTCTAGGCTCCCCTCCCCCTCACCCGTCCTGACGAAAGGTCCACGATCAAAATATTGCCTTTGCAGCTCCTCTGATTCTGTCTGGTCTGCTGTGTTTATCCAGCTCCAAGTATATTAACTCTGGCCTCCCGCACCTATAGTGCTTCCTCTCTCCAAGCTGTGGAACTAGGTGGTCTAAATATAAGAAAAAATAAATTTGGACATTTGAAGAAATGGCAGACACATCTATTATTTCTTAACAACCCAATACACATGTTCCAGAAGAAGCAGCATTTCATTTGTACTCTTTCAATCCAGTCTCCTGTCATTGCTACTCACAATGCAGTCTCCTTTATATTGGGGAGACCAAACAGAAACTGTATTGAGGAACACTCCCACTCTCTCTGTGGGAATAACCCTGACCTTCTCATTGCTTCCCATTTCAAAAGCTTACCTTACTCACATGCAAACATTTTAGTCCTGGGTTGCTGTAATGCTCCAATGAAGCAAAACCCAAGCTCGAATAACATCTCACTTTAGACGTTGGAACGTTCTATCCTGATGGAAGTTTTATTCAATTCCATACTTGCACAGCCTGACCACATTATGGCTGGTCTCCATTCTTCACACATTCTTTCTCCTGGTCTCCCAATGAACTTGCCCTATTTGTGAATCGTTTGTCTTGCAGTTAATTAACGAACCCATTTCCCCCTTCACATCTAATTAATACTCATTTTACATTTGATTCTCTTTTACCAGAAATAAAAGTCAATTTGTCAGTGGCATTGCTCCTCTACATCATCTTGTTTCCCGTTACCCCTCCTCTACTGCGGTCAAGGGATTTAAAAGCACATTTTTCAATCCTTTTCTGTTCTGAAGAGGAGTCACACTTGAAAAGATTCAAGAAAAACCTCCTCTCCATTGTTGTAATGTTCCAGTCCGCTATTCTCAGATTCAGATCTGTCCTCTCTCTGTGTACGCAGCTGTTGATCTCTGTTACTGTTGGAGCTGATGTATCTGCTCCTACACTGGGATAGCGCACTGAATGAAGCCCTTCACCAATAGGAGAGGGAAACCCTCCAGTGACACAGTTACATTGCATGGAGACTGACATTAATCACAGTCACTGAGCAAACAGTCCCAGCTTTTAATCCAGCACATTTAGTTCAGAATATAACTGGACGCGACTACATGTCGACATTGCTGGCTATTGGTCAAATCTCACATCACCAATTGCTCTAGTGATGTCAGTTGTGAGGGAGAAAGATGAATGCTATCTTTTCGTAGGCTAGATGATTCTGCTGTTACCATCTGTCCCCAAATCCCTCCACCCACCAAAATAAACACAATCAGGATATTGCTTCTGTGCGGATCTCTCCTCCACGGGAACAACCGCCAGCCAAAACACTGTCACTGGGCACAGTCGCCTTGAACATAGACAGGAAGTTTAGACTTCTCTGAATGTTCCTCTCACTGCTCTAATAAGGCAACTAGGGAATATGCTTCAGTAATTTATTTATACAAATTGACAAACTTCTAAATGCAGTTTTATTTGTGTAAAACCGTACTTTTTTACGCATTTTGGCCTCAGTCGAAACCAAAAGTGATAATTACAATGAACTTATTCATTAAGACTTATGAATTAATGAGTCAGGTTCGGATGATCATGACATTCGCTGGGAGATAGGACGGAATGGGATAGTGGCTGTGGAGACTGCTTGGAGGGGGGGTGGGGTACAATGATATTCCCCAGTCATCATCACTCTTTCTTCCAAACAGAATTAAATCTAATGCACAACAAGGAAACTGCCAACATTTGAGAGATGCAATGCTGAATGACAATGTGAACTGAACAGGATCATTTTAAATGTGATAAAGTGAGCTTTATCTAATATACACACCACTTAATCATTGGGAATACAGTTCGATTAGGATCTCTGGACCAGAAACATTAACTTTGATTTCTCTTCACAGATATTGCCAGACCAGCTGAGCTTGCCCTCTAAGGTCTGCTTTTTTTTTTGGTTTGAGCGCCAGAGACCCGGGTTCAATTCCCGCCTCAGGCGACTGACTGTGTGGAGTTTGCACGTTCTCCCCGTGTCTGCGTGGGTTTCCTCCGGGTGCTCCGGTTTCCTCCCACACTCCAAAGATGTGCATGCCAGGTGAATTGGCCATGCTAAATTGCCCGTAGTGTTAGGTAAGGGGTAGATGTAGATGTAGATGTAGATGTAGGGGTATGGGTGGGTTACGCTTCGGCGGGGCGGTGTGGACTTGTTGGGCCGAAGGGCCTGTTTCCACACTGTAAGTAATCTTGATCATATTGTTCATATCCGGCAGGATACTTAAAAATAAAAGCAGACACTAATTACAAAATGTGGAGGGCTATGGGGACAGTGCAGGAGACTAACAGTAGAGATATAGTCGTTCCAAACTGGAAGAGACAATGGGCTGAGTTTCCCCCACTTTTGCTGTAAATAATTCTGTGATATGTAACCAAAGCCTTTGGGACGGGGTAGACAAACGAGTTCAACGAAGGACACAGAGTGCTCCACCATCAATAATTTATTCCTGTTATCGCATGAAATTTCTGCTGCCTCTAAAATGTCTTTTCAAACAAAGTGGAGTTCCTGAGATTTACAGGATAATCAGAAAAATATTCTTTTTTCCTTTGAATCTTAAAGAAGCAACAGATTTCGGCTGTAACACAGGTGTCACAGACACACCAACTATAACAGGAACAGGAAAGGACTACATTGTCCACATATAACCGAATTCAGCATGTAGCCCTGTCAAAAAACATGAAATATAGTGATACAGAAACATGAAAAACAAATTAAAAAATGGTGAAGAAGCGCCACAGATGAGGAAGTATCTGCAGAGATAAAGAAAGTGAACATATCGAATATGATGTAACCCTGTTCTGAAAAAGTCACATTGGAATCAAAGGTTAATTCTAAGTATCTCTGCTCAGAGGGTGCCAGACCTGCTGAGCTACCCTCTATCGATTTTTTCTTTTTTTTTGAACCGTGACAAATTGACTGATCTGAACGATATAAGCAAAGCTGCTATCTGAGTTGAATCTCCAGTAATTTGTAACCAAAAGAGAAAATGCTTGAAAATCTCAGCAGGTCTGGCAGCATCCGTAATGAGAGAAAAAAGCTGACGTAACGAGTCTAACTGCGTCTGTACAGAGAAATCAGAATTAACATTTCTATTTCAGTGGCACTTCCTCAGAACGGATGTTAGCCCTGAAAATGTTGATTAATATACAGAAGAGGCTGAATAGCTGTAAATGGAGACTGTTAATAGCTAACAATAGGGGGTGAGTACTAGGCCTGGGGTATGGGTAGGGGGCTTTGAGGAGTCCAGTCCCGAAAATTATTGAACATTATTTTGAGTCTGAATTGCTGCAGGTGCCGTGCATGGAAAATGGGGTGTTGTTCATCCAGCTTGCGTGGAAATGTCCTGGAATACTGCTAGGTGGGGGCGAGTGGGTGGGAATCTCCAGATGAAATGTTGTCAGATTTAGTTAATAAAATGGCCTGATATGCCATGGCAGGGTTATGGAGGAGCAGGTGATATGTGGAAGTATCCTAGAGCTGGCATTCAGCCTCTGAAATGGAGAGGTGAGTTCACCAGACTACATCAGCATCACCCTTATCGACACAGGCTGAATAACAGTCAGGGGTGGATCGAAGCATACAGCTTATGGACTGTTCAGAGGGTGATAGGTGACCAGTGATACGTGGGATAGGGTGAGGGGGATGCAGAGAAATTAAAACAACCAGTGTCACATTGAAAGTTCTCAAAGAACAGATTGAGTCAAAGTAAACACCAGAGGAATGGGTGCAGGTGGAGGGAGAGTGTTGTAGCTGGGGGAAGGGTCTTTGGGATGGAGAGTGGACTCTTGCCCAAACAACTGGACACCGAGGAGAAGACAGTGGAAGAGGAGTTCAACATTATGTCGTTCCTGCAATTCATTAAAGGGGGCGCAGAAGGATAAAGCTGAGAACTTTGCAGAGTACAGAACATTCAGCATTACAGCGTGGCAGTTTAGGAGGGATGGTGAATACACGACAGGAGGTGGGCTTGGGGGAGGGGATGGTCTCAGAGCGCAAGGCATGGGTGGGGTGACAGTTTCCAGAAGCTCATAGGCATCTCTAAGTTATTCCACCTTGTAGTCCTCGTATAGCCGGCGAGCACGGCGGATGAGCTGGAGAATGATGTAAAATTGTGGAATGGTGCAACCTTGAGTCAATTTGATGAGATGCTGTGGGCAGAGAAAATATTGATCTCAGTGGCACTGACATCGCACGATCAGTCCACAGAAAGTAATTGAAAATTATCGTTATCTTATTGGAATTCTCTGATTTCATTGGGGTGAAACTCAACCAGCAAGGTCTTACTTTTCTGACACTTTAGACCAAACTGTGAAAACAAATGATGTTATTAATAAGACAAATCCATCCATGGTTTTGGATTGCAGTAGCAAAGGCAGAGTTTATTTGTCATTCCCAATAGCTCTAGGGAAGGTTTCATTGTTCATTGAGGAAATTACCAGCACAGAATTTCCTCTGATTCCCGTTAAACACAGTGTTCTGAGGGTTAATGATGCTACATGAGTCAAATATTACTTAGTTGCGAGGCAAGTTACTCTGATCTCACCTCTAATGGCATTGGAAAATCAGTTAAAATGGTAAAGAGCAAAATGATAGTACACGGCTTATTTGATCAATGTGGTCACTGTCCTGACAACGTTTAAGGAAAAACTGATGCATGGTCGTCTGATTCTGAGGTGAGGTTTGTCCTATTTGTGATGAGGCTGGTTTGGTTAAGCGTGTGACACAGAGACAGAAATAACGTTCCACTCTGTATAGGGAACAGAACCATCATGTTTACGGTGCATTGGACGGTGACAGACACACACTATTGTCTGTTCCTATTTGACATTGATCATCCCAATCTCATCATTCACTGATGAACAATAGCAGCACAGAAGCCAGCAGTTCCCATCACCCCTGTTGGAAAGCAAACAGGGAAAGGAAGGGCCAGTGGAAGTGGGAGTAACTAGGGAAGTGGTGTAACTTACAGTGGGAGTGGGAGAAGAAAGATGTGAAGAGAAATCATTAATGGAAGAGTATGTAGCTGCAGATGGGGAGGTGCAAGGGAAGTAGGAGTGTAAGAAAAGAGTAAGAAGGCCGAGGAAGAGTGGCTAATGAAGTTTTAGTGACTGGGAAAAACTTGCTTTAGCAAATGTGAGGTTGGGTGAAAAATATCACCATTCAGGAAAATTGGGATCTGGTTCCATTGAAAATTAAGATTTGATGTACTTCATTTTCTATACTTGATTCTTGATCAGATTGCACATTCACTCTGTATTTTTGTATCTCCATCAAGTGCGGATTAAATTTTTTCCCCCGAGCATGGTATCCCAACATTTTTGAATTTTTTAACAATATGTATTTGCTTCCAATTCAAGGTAGACATGAGAACATGATTTGATCTCCTGCAGTTTGCCCATAACGTAGAATTTAATTGAATAGTTATCCTCATCACATTCACTGATTCAAGCATTGACTCAGTATCCATCCTGCAGATGAAAAACTTCTTCAGCTCTGACTATTGATACAAAGAACAGTGCCACACAAATGGCTTATGTTCCAGTGCAAGGGGCCAAACCCTAGTTCATCTTAAATTAGGTACACGCTTTATGAATAAGACATGCTAAGGGGCAGAGTCAAAAAGGTGAATTCAACTCTGTGTCGAAAATGCTATTAGCAGTTCCCTCATAATAGGTGTTAACTACATCACTATGTAAATTCCCCAAAATAAGAATAGCAAGAGACTGGAATGCATCATTCCTCTTCTTTGAATAACATCTGGAGAACAGGAAGGAAATCAAGGTTTGTTTGTGATATTCATAAATGATGATGGTGAGAATGTGGAAGATGGGGGCAGTGGAATGATAACTAATGTTGGGGATGACACAAAGATTAGCTGGGTGGTTCACAGTGAAGTGGAAAGGGTTAGGCTACAGGACGATATAAACAGATGATTTCTATATCCAGATTAATATCCGATGAAGTTTAACACTGTTAATTCAGATTTTCATCGTCTCACATTTATCAAGACAAATGAGTACTCAAACTGTGAATTGCAAGGGCTAAATTTGCTCCTTTTTTCATTGCAGCAGGGAAGGTTGAGGAGGAAACCTGGTACAGGTGTACAAGAGCAGAAGGGGAAAGGAGATGATGAGCAGACAGCAGCTGTTTCCCTTACTCGAAGGGTCAAAAACAAAGGGATATATACTTAAAGTGAAAGGCAGGGGATTGAGAGAGGATTTGTGAGTCTGTTTTGAACTGGGAGTGTGGCACAGACAGAGAATATAAAATTCCTACAGTGTGGAAATAGGCACTTTGGTCCAACACATGCACACTGACCCTCCAAAGAATAGCTCACACAAACACGTTCCTCCTATATTTACCCCTGACCTACACATCCCTGAACACAATGGGCAATTAAGCACGGCCAATTCACCTAACCTGCACATCTATGGATTGTGGGAGGAAAACGGAATACCTGGCGGAAACCACGCAGACATGTGGAGAATGTGCAAAATCCATACAGGCAGTCACCCGAAGCTGGAATCAATCCTGGGTCCCCGCGCTCGAAGGCAGGAGTTCTAACCACTGAGCCACTGTTCTGCCCCTGGTGACATGTGTTTGGAATGCATTTCCTCAGCGGGTGATGGAGCAGATAATCTCACAAATGTTTCAAAAAGCCTTTGGATATACCCTTGGTGATGCAGGCTCGCATTTTCATTCAATGATTCTATGTGGTGGCAGCCATGAACACTGATATATTCTGAAGCAATAGCTAATGGCAGTTCCTGGTTTGTTCCATTGACTGTACTCAGTGAGTGAACCTCCAGTGAAGTGCTGGTGTTATCTGCCACTTTCTATTGAAGTGTTTCGGTTTCCTTGCGTTGGTCATGTAAATTCCTCTGTCCATGATGTCATTTCCGGCCCTATTCGTCAGAGGGTGGGAGATGACATCAAAATTGATGTGTTTATTGATGGAGTTCCGATTGAAATGCCATGTTTCTAGGAATTCTTGTGCTTGTGCCTGTTTGGCCTGTCCTAGAATGAATATACAGACCTAGTCAAAGTGGCGTATTTCCTCATCAGTACGTAAGAAATTAGTATTGGGATCCTGTATTTTCTGGCTAGTTGATGTTCATATATCCTGGTGACTAGTTTTCTGCTTGTTTTCCGTTGTAGTGTTTGTTATAGTTCTTGCAAGGCTTATTGTTCCTGGAGCAGAACAGAGAAAGATATGAGTTTATTGCGGTGCTCAAAAGTATGAATAAACTGTCAGAGTGAAAAATAGTACTTTATTAGTTGGCATTATAGCACCAAAGAATTCTAATTTCAAGGTTAAATGCAAAAGTGCGAGGAGTGAAATAAGGAAAAGTGTTTTTATTTAGAGAGTTGTTACAAATTGGACTTGACTGACTGGGAAAGTTGTCAATGAAGATTCAAAAGAGAACTGGATATATAGAACATAGAACATAGAACAATACAGCACAGAACAGGCCCTTCGGCCCACGATTTTGTGCCGAACTTCTATCCTAGATTAAGCACCCATCCATGTACCTATCCAAATGCCGCTTAAAGGTCGCCAATGAATCTGACTCTACCACTCCCATGGGCAGCGCATTCCATGCCCCCACCACTCTCTGGGTAAAGAACCCACCCCTGACATCTCCCCTATACCTTCCACCCTTCACCTTAAATTTATGTCCCCTTGTAACACTCTGTTGTACCCGGGGAAAAAGTTTCTGACTGTCTACTCTATCTATTCCTCTGATCATCTTATAAACCTCTATCAAGTCACCCCTCATCCTTCGCCATTCCAACGAGAAAAGGCCGAGAACTCTCAACCTATCCTCGTACGACCTCCTCTCCATTCCAGGCAACATCCTGGTAAATCTTCTCTGCACCCTCTCCAAAGCTTCCACATCTTTCCTAAAGTGACGCGACCAGAACTGCACACAGTACTCCAAATGTGGCCTAACCAAAGTCCTGTACAGCTGCAACATCACCTCACGACTCTTGAATTCAATCCCTCTGCTAATGAACGATAATACTCCATAGGCCTTCTTACAAACTCTATCCACCTGAGTGGCAACCTTCAAAGATCTATGTACATAGACCCCAAGATCCCTCTGTTCCTCCACCTGACCAAGAACCCTACCATTAACCCTGTATTCTGCATTCTTATTTGTCCTTCCAAAATGGACAACCTCACACTTGGCAGGGTTGAACTCCATCTGCCACTCCTCAGCCCAGCTCTGCATCATATCTAAGTCCCTCTGCAGCCGACAACAGCCCTCCTCACTGTCCACAACTCCACCTATCTTTGTATCATCTGCAAATTTGCTGACCCACCCTTCGACTCCCTCATCTAAGTCATTAATAAAAATTACAAACAGCAGAGGACCCAGAATTGATCCCTGCGGAACTCCACTTGTACCTGGGCTCCATGCTGAATATTTACCATCTACTACCACTCTCTGACTTCGACCGGTTAGCCAGTTTTCTATCCAATTGGCCAAATTTCCCTCTATCCCATGCCTCCTGACTTTCTGCATAAGCCTACCATTGGGAACCTTATCAAATGCCTTACTAAAATCCATGTACACTACATCCACTGCTCTACCCTCATCCACATGCTTGGTCACCTCCTCGAAGAATTCAATTGGACTTGTAAGGCAAGACCTACCCTTCACAAATCCGTGCTGGCTGTCCCTAATCAAGCAGTGTCTTTCCAGATACTCGTAAATCCTATCCCTCAGTACCCTTTCCATTACTTTGCCTACCACAGAAGTAAGACTAACTGGCCTGTAATTCCCGGGGTTATCCCTATTCCCTTTTTTGAACAGGGGCACAACATTCGCTACTCTCCAGTGCCCTGGTACCACCCCAGTTGCCAGTGAAGACGAGAAGATCATTGCCAACGGTACTGCAATTTCCTCTCTTGCTTCCCACATAATCCTAGGATATATCCCGTCAGGCCCGGGGGACTTGTCGATCCTCAAGTTGTTCAAAATGTCCAACACATCTTCCTTCCTAACAGGTATCTCTTCTAGCTTATCAGTCCGTTTCACACTCTCCTCTTCAACAATACGGTCCCTCTCGTTCGTAAATACTGAAGAGAAGTACTTGTTCAAGACCTCTCCTATCTCTTCCGACTCAATACACAGTCTCCCGCCACTGTCCTTGATCGGACCTACCCTCGTTCTCGTCATTCTCAGGTTTCTCACATACGCATAGAATGCCTTGGGGTTATCCTTGATCCTATCCGCCAGGGATTTTTCATGCCCTCTCTTAGCTCTCCTAATCCCTTTCTTCAGGTCCCTTCTGGCTATCCTGTATCCCTCCACTGCTCTGTCTGAACCTTGTTTCCTCAACCTTATGTAAGCCTCCTTCTTCCTCTTTACTACACATTCAACCTCCCTCGTCAACCAAGGCTCCCTCACACGACCATTTCTTTCCTGCCTGATCGGTACATACATATCAAGGACACGTCGTATCTGCTCCTTGAAAAAGTTCCACATTTCCACCACATCCTTCCCTGACAGCCTATGCTCCCAACGTATGCTCCTCAAATCCTGTCTTACAGCATCGTAATTTCCCTTCCCCCAATTGTAAAAACTTCCTTGTTGTGCGCACCTATCTCTCTCCATAACCAAGGTGAAAGTCATAGAATTGTGGTCGCCATCACCAAAATGTTCACCCACTAACAAGCCCACCACTTGTCCCGGTTCATTACCGAGTACCAAATCCAATATGGCCTCCCCTCTGGTTGGACAATCTACATAATGCGTTAGAAAAGATTCCTGGACACACTGCACAAACACCGCCCCATCCAATCTACTTGATCTAAAGAGCTTCCAATCAATATTTGGGAAGTTGAAGTCGCCCATGACTAAGTCGCCAATATTTGGAAATTATTAATTTAACGGGCAACAGAGAGAGGGCTGGCATATGGGAGGTGCTGGGAGACATTTTTGGAGCTGATTCATGCATAATGCCAATGACTTCCTCCTGTACTTTAAAGTTTTGTATTCTATCAAGTGTCAGCTGTGAAGAAAAGTCAGTATCCAATTATTTCACATTGTAAATGCTCACAAATATCTGATTATTTGGTGCAGCATAAGTATTTAAAATTATTGCAAGGTCAGCTTCATTATGAAGTCTAATTGTTACTCAGAACATCAATATTTTACATGTTGTATTCCAATTACTAAAACAAATATATCATTGCTTTGGCACAAAGCCCTTTGGAAAGCTTTGACATTTCGCTGACACGATATTATGTTTGTTGGTTTTTTTTTCACTATCCACATTTCATATTAAATACCATTCATTCTAAACATTGGAAGTTTTCAAATTATTGTTCACTGATATTTGATGACACAAATAATTTATTTGGTTTAATATTCACAGTTCATGTTGAATTATTGTCATTTTAAATTGCTGGCAAATAGCTGAAGATCGTACATTTCAGTGAGAAATTAAACTGATTGATTATATATAAATGTTTAAGAACGCTAATTCTATTTGTATGTTCAATCTTCTGCTCACTCTGAACATCGAATTATCCAAAAACCAACCACTTTAAATGTTGGAGTGGCAAAACATTGCTTTGAATCCTGACATTGAATATCTAATTCTCTTACCACAAGAGTTATGTTGTTTCTTCGATAAAATAAAATGTACCTGCTTTATATCTGTGGAAGAAAATCTTGACAGGAGTTATATTTTAGTTCCATAAATATAGAATCACCATAATTGATTTAAGAGATTATAGTCCAGTTGAAGGATTATCGTTCTCATTTTATTGTTCTGGATTAGTAGTGCTGGAAGAGCACAGCAGTTCAGGCAGCATCCAACGAGCAGCGAAATCGACGTTTCGGGCAAAAGTCCTTCATCAGGAATAAAGGCAGAGAGCCTGAAGCGTGGAGAGATAAGCTAGAGGAGGGTGGGAGTGGGGAGAAAGTAGCATAGAGTACAATGGCAGAGTGGGGGAGGGGATGAAGGTGATAGGTCAGGGAGGAGAGAGTGAAGTGGACAGGTGGAAAAGGAGACAGGCAGGTAGGACAAGGCCAGACAAGTCATAGGGACAGTGCTGAGCTGGAAGTTTGGAACTAGAGTGAGGTGGGGGTAGAGGAAATGAGGAAACTGTCGAAGCCCACATTGATGCCGTGGGGTTGAAGTCTTCCGAGGCGGAAGATGAGGCAGTCTTCCTCCAGGCGTCAGGTGGTGAGGGAGGGGCGGTGAAGGAGGCCCAGGACCTCCATGTCCTCGGCAGAGTGGGAGGGGGAGTTGAAATGTTGGGCCACGGGGCAGTGTGGTTGATTGGTGCCGGTGTCTCCCCATCCCCACCCTCCTCTAGCTTATCTGTCCACGCTTCAGGCTCTCTGCCTTTATTCCTGATGAAGGGCTTTTGCCCGAAACGTCGATTTCGCTGCTCGTTGGATGCTGCCTGAACTGCTTTGCTCTTCCAGCAACACTAATCCAGAATCTGGTTTCCAGCATCTGCAGTTAATGTTTTTACATCATCTTCTTGTTGCCCAATTCATGAACTATAGCAAATATCCGATTATTGTTCGGTGTCAGTAAACTCAACATCTTGCAATGAGCTACGCTGAAACTTGCTTCCAATTTAGCTGAAATAATTTACAGTGTTAATGGACCTCACAGCTGCCTGTGATACAGAGAGACTCAGTGGCCTGTTCCAAAATTTGTGCATGGAGCTTCTAACCTGCTTCAGGTCAGTCAGGCAAATATCACTTCAAAACAAATCAGTTGGAACCTTCCTTGGGTAGGTGGATAACCCGCCAACAGACTATAACTGGTCTCAGTGTCGGTACAAATATTGTCCAGGTTAAATACTAATGGCTGACCAGCAACCAGGTTTTGAAATTCATCTTCAGTCAGAGCCTGGCCCAGAGAGCAGACGTGTTGACATTGAGAGCCAGAATCACACCATACAAGTTACCTATAGTGATGAAACCTGACCTGCCTCCCAGACTCCATACATCTGCACCCCTGACCAGGCATGGGTGAAGACGTAAACAAGTTGACATTCTATTGCAGTTCCTTGTGTCTCTAAAGCCATATCTACTAAATGTCACCTTCACATTCTCCAGTATTAAAATAAAATTGTACATCTTTGTGAATGATCAGAGTTACTACATGGATCACACAGTCGAACTGATGTGAAGTAACCAGCAGCAAACGGCAATCCAAAATCACATTAATAACTGAACTTGGTGGATACTGTCTGGTCTAAGTAAACACAAATAATATACTGGCTTTCAGGTGCCTGTAACAATGCACACCACAACTGGAGGCTTTGGCCTTAAACCCCTCCAAAGTTTCCTGATCTCATACATATCACTCCCTCACACATTCAACAATTTAAGGGGAATCCACAAGCCGGCTGAAACTGGAAACATAGAATAGTGCAGCACTGTACAGGCCTTTTGGCCCTTGACTTTTTATCCATCAAGCCAGCGGATAAAGGGGGCGCTGTGGTAGTCTGGCGCACTGACCTCTACACCGCTGAAGCCAAACGTCAACTCGAGGACACCTCTTCCTACTGCCCCCTCGACCATGACCCCACCCCCATCACCAAACCATCATCTCCCAGACCATACAGAACCTCATCACTTCAGGAGATCTCCCACCCACAGCTTCCCCCAGCGAGAAGGGGACATGAAAAGTCCTTGGTTGCTAGAATTATGGAAAACCCTAAGGCTTTCTATAGGTATGTCAGGAATAAAAGGATGACTAGGGTAGGTATCGGTCCAGTCAAGGATATTAGTGGGATGTTGTGCGTGGAGGCAGAGGAGATTGGAGAGACACTAAATCAATACTTTTCGTCAGTATTCACTCAGGAACAGGACGTTGTTGCCAATGTGAATACTGAGTCACAATTAAGTAGAATGGATGGCTTTGAGGTATGCAGGGAAGAGCTCCGGGGAATACTGGAAAGGGTGAAAATAGATAAGTCCCCTGGGCCTGATGGCATTTATCCTAGGATCCTCTGGGAAGCTAGGGAGGAGATAGCGGAGACATTGGCCTTGATTTATATGTCGTCGTTGTCTACAGGAACAGTGCCAGAAGACTGGAGGATAGCGAATGTGGTCCCCTTGTTCAAGAAGGGGAGTAGGGACAGCCCTAGTAACTATAGGCCAGTGAGTCTCACTTCTGTTGTGGGCAAAGTCTTAGAGAGAATTGTAAGGGATAGGATTTATGAACATCTGGATAGGAATAATGTGATCAAGGTTAGTCAGCATGGTTTTGTGAAGGGCAGGTCGTGCCTCACAAACCTTATTGAGTTCTTTGAGAAGGTGACTAAGGAAGTGGACGAGGGAAAAGCAGTAGATGTGGTGTATATGGATTTTAGCAAGGCGTTCGATAAGGTACCCCATGGTAGGCTACTGCAAAAATTACGGAGGTATGGCATTGAGGGTGCATTAGAGGTTTGGATTAGGAATTGTCTGGCTGGAAGGAGACAGAGGGTAGTAGTTGATGGTTATGGTTCATCTTGGAGTGCAGTTACTAGCGGTGTTCGACAGGGATCTGTTTTGGGACTATTGCTGTTTGTCAATTTTATAAATGACCTGGAGGAGGGGGTGAAGGCTGGGTGAGCAAGTTTGTGGATGATACGAATTTGGGTGGAGTGGTGGACAGTGAAGAAGGATGTGGCAGGTTACAGCGGGATATAGATAAGTTGCAGAGCTGGGCAGAAAGGTGGCAAATGGAGTTCAATGTAGGTAAGTGTGAAGTCATTCACTTTGGTAGGAGTAACAAGAAGATGGATTACTGGGCTAATGGTAGGCTACTTGGTAGTGTGGATGATCAGAGAGATCTTGGTGTCCATGTACACAGATCTCTGAAAGTTGCCACCCAGGTAAATAGTGTTGTGAAGAAGGCATATGGGGTTCTGGGCTTTATTGGTAGAGGAATTGAGTTCCGGAGTCCTGAGGTCATGTTGCAGTTGTATAAGACTCTGGTGCGGCCTTATGTGGAGTATTGTGTAGAGTTTTGGTCGCCATACTATAGGAAGGATGTGGATGCACTGGAACGGGTGCAGAGGAGGTTTACCAGGATGTTGCCTGGCATGTTAGGAAGATCGTATGAGGAAAGTCTCAGGCACTTGGGTCTGTTCTCATTGGAGAAAATAAGGTTTAGGGGAGACTTGATAGAAGTGTACAAGATGATTAGGGGTTTAGATAGGGTTGACAGTGAGAACCTTTTTCCGTGTATGGAGTCCGCTGTTACTAGGGGACACAGCTTTAAATTAAGGGGTGGTAGGTATAGGACAGATGTTAGGGGTTGATTCTTTACTCAGCGGGTTGTGAGTTCATGGAATGCCCTGCCAGTATCACTGGTGGACTCTTCCTCTTTATGGTCATTCAAGTGGGCATCGGATAAGCATATGGAGGTTATTGGGCTAGTGTAGGTTAGGTCGGCTTCGGTTGGTTCAACATCGAGTGCTGAAGGGCCTGTACTACGCTGTACTTTTCTATGTTCTATGTTCTATGTACTCTAAGATCATACTAACCTACATACCTTTCATTATACTATCATTCATGTGTCTATCCAATTAAATATCCCTAATATAGCTCATTTTACTACAACTGTTGGCTGTTCATTGCACAGACCCACCACTCTCTGTGTAAAGAACCTACCTCTGACATCTCCCCTAAACCTTCCTCAAATTACCTTAAAATCATAACCCCTCGAGGTAGCCATTTCCACCCTGGGAGAGTCTCTGGCTATCCACTCTATCTATGCCTCTCATCATCTTGTACACCACTGTCAAGTCACGTTCCATTCTTCTTCGTTCCAATGAGGAAAACACCACAGCTCCCTCAAATTTTCTTTGCAAGACATGCCCTCCAGTCCAGGCAGCATCTTGATAAATTTCCTCAGCACTCTCATCAAAACTTCTGCATCTTTCCTACAATGAGGCAACCAGAATATATCACAATATTCTACGTGTGGTCTCACCAGGGCTCCATATAGTTGACGCATAACCTTCCAGCTCTTAAACTCAATCCCTCGGCTATTGAACACATCAAACACCTTCTTAATCACCTTATGAACCTGTGTAGAAACATTGTGGGAGCTACGCCATTGCCCATTTGATCCCCCGTTCCTCCACAATGTAAGAATCCTGCCTCTAACCCTGTATTCTGCATTCAACTTCGACCTTCCAAAATGAATCGCATCCCACTTTCCCATATTGAACACCATATGCCACTAAGCAGTTGAGTCCTGCATCCTGTAAATGTCCTGTTGCAAACTACAACAGCCCTCTACACTATCCATAATTCCACCAACTGGTGTTACATCATGAAACTTACTAACCTACCCTTCCACTTCGTCATCCACGTCATTTATTAAAATCACAAACAGCAGAGGTCCCAGAACCGATCCTGACGTAACACCACTGCACACCTAATTCCACACTGAAGACTTCCCATTTACCACCACCCTCTGTCTTCTATAGGCTAGCCAATTCTCTATCCAGACGGATACGACTCCCTGTATGTCATGCCTCCTTACTTTCTGAATGAAAATACCTCGGGGAAGCTTATCAAACACCTTGTTAAAATCCATGCACTCCGCATTCACTGCTCTGCCTCCTTCAGTGTGTTTAATCCCATCCTCAAAGAATCCAATAAGAGTTGTGAGTTATGACCTGCCCCTCACAAAGTCATGCTGACTGTTTCTAATCAAACTCTGATTTTTCAGAATCGTCTCCAATACTTTGCCCAACACTGATGTAAGGCTGACTGGTTTTTCATTCTCAGGACAATCCCTGTTCCCTTGCCTGGACAAGGGACTAACATTTGCCACACTCCAATCAACAGACGCTTCTCAAATGGAGAGTGAAGACGCAAAGACCATCGCCAAAAGCACAGAAATCTCTTTCCTCTCTTCCTGTCGTAACTTCGGGTGTTTCCCGTGTGGCTGAGGGATTTATCTATCCTTTATCTATCCTCAGTCTGTATTTGACCTCAACTTGTTTACTCCCTGTCTAGCCAACTGATTGACTGCTTTCCATTTCAGGGCTCTGTACAGTGCTGCCTTCCTGAGCAAGTATGGTTCCCAATATCCTGTATATTATGGAATGGCAAACATGGGAAGGCACAAATGCCTTTCTCATGGGCGGGGGGAGGGGGGTGCCAAAACTTTGACTCTGCTGCTCCTCAGATGATGCCTGAATAGTTGTGCTTTCCCAGCGCCACACTTTTCGACTCTGATCACCAGGACCTGCAGTCCTCACATTCTCCATTACTGAGGGCTGTCCTCTCTGCACACTGAGCAGGCAATTAATCAGCGGAAACCCGTTGTCGTTAGAGCTGACTGTTCAGTTCTGAAAAGCTGCATTTGATGAACACTTTTACTAAAAACGAAAATACAACTCAACAAATATTCATTCAGTCGCAGATTTACAGTTTTGGTTCATGAATTAGGCAGCTTGATAACCAACAGTGAATGACTGAAGAACTCCGAGATACAGAGTATTCCAGGTAATATATTTCAGGTTGGATGTGCTTTACCTTAATGCTGGGAATATTATCAGACAGACAGATATGACAAGGAAACGAGATGACATGTGGAAGTGTGTCATTTTTACCATTACAGAGATGTGTTCGAGGGAGGTCATGGCTGACAACTCAATATTCTGTGGTAACAGAAATATAGTCAGGCCAGGAGAGAGGGTAAAAGAGGAGGTGGTGTTGGCTTATAAATTATGGATTTAGTTACTGGCTTAAGAAGGGACGATATCTTGAAAGGATCATCTAATGAGGTTTGGTGGTTAAAGCTCAGTGTCAAAACCATGACAGAAACACTGCTTGGGATATATTGTAGAACCCCAGATAAAGGAACGTACGGGAGCAGGTATATAACCAAGTTATTGAGGTGTGTAAAAACATTAATAGGATCATTATATTTAGGCATTTCAATTCCAAACATTCATTATGGTAGTGATAATTTCTTAAGAGGGAGCAGGTGCTTTGAAATTTATTCCAGAGAAATCCTTAAATCAACATAGAGCAGATACAACAATGGGCAGTGTAGCGTTGGGCCTCACGTGGGGAACGAAGCCAGTCAGATGTTCCAGGCAGAAGTGGGAGAGCATTATCGGACCAGTTATTGTGATATCACACATTTTGACTTGGCTAAGGAAAAGACCCCAAAATGTTTGAATCATAAAAGCTTTTTGGATTGGGTAGACAGATTTTATGAAAAAAATGACAGAATCCTGCCAAAGTGCAGTTGCTTCTGGATGAAACTATAACAGAACAAGTTGGGGCGGGGGTTGGGGGGTCATTTGATTAAAATTGAATTGATGACAGTCTCGGCCCAGCATGTTACACCGAAGTTAAAATTTAGGAAAACAAGCCCAGAGAACCTCAGATGTCGACACAAATCCCGAACAGGATGAAAAAGGAAAGAGAAGCTTAAAGCAGGTTCCAAGTGAGCAGGTCAATGATTGCCCTAAAAGAATACAGAAAGTGGAGGGCTAAACTCAAAAGTCAGCGGAAGAGCAGGAGGAGGGATGATAAAACATTAGCGGGTAAGATTAGCAAGAATCCAAAGTCATATTTTTGGTGTATTCAGGGGAAGACGCTAACGTGGGAAAGAATGGGAGTGTTAGGGACTAAGGGGACAGTCTGTCCACAGAGACAGAGAATATGTTAAATACATCCTCCGAATCGATCTTGAGTTTGGAGAAGCTGTTACTGGATTCAGGGAGAGTGACCGTCTGACCCTTGAGCAAATTGATACAGGAGCTGAGGAAGAATTGGAAGTTTATGCAAGATAGAGTGGGCAAATCACCAGATTAAAGACCACCAAGTCTCACATCAGTGAGAGGGAAACAATTGCAGAAAATCTGGAGGGCTGTTGAGGCTGGATCATTAAATATCTTCAAGGCTGAGACAGACAGATTTTTATACAAGTGTTACAGGGAAATTGCAGAAAAGTGGAATGGGGATTAACAAAATAAAAATAACCGAATCGAAGGAAACACAGACTCATTTAGAGGACAGACATTTTGTTGTCCCTATGTCTAATGGTCATCTTTTCCAATAGCCCTGCATTCACAAGAACATCACCTCTCTCGAGGGATTCAAGGAATTCATAAACGCGATACTAATAGACAGAAAGTATGAGGGGACTGCGACAACACAGATTGCCTGTCGGGGTGAGGATTTGCATTGACAGAGTCACCACTTCCAGAAGGAAGATCTCAGCAAGACACCCTCCAAGGCCAATCAGAGACGTGCACTGGGGACCTGGAAGTCAGTGGCCAGGTGTCAAGGAGTCTTGAAGACCTAAACACTGCATCACTGTCGTGTGTCCTTCCTTCGCTGGCCAAAACTATATATGGAGGGGGAGAGAGACATGCCGTTGTTGCAGAGTATGCAGTAAGGCTTTGACACGAGAGGCTTCAGACAGCTCCAGCTCAGCAAAATGTACAGGGAAACTGAAATAAAGTCCTTTTAACATTATTGTTATAGCCGTCGAGATGGCAGTTAGGGCAGTCACACGATCCTCTTGTTTCATGTGGGAGCTCACGGAGATTTTCACTGTCCCTGATGACTATTCGTGTGGACTGTGCACCCAGCTTCAGCTCCTGGGAGACCGTGTTAGGGAGCTGGAGCTAGGCGGCACGGTGGCTCAGTGGTTAGCACTGCTGCCTCAAAGTGCCAGGGACCAGGGTTCAAATCCTGGCTCGGGCAACTGTCTGTGTCGAGTTGGTGCATTCTGCCCGTGTCTGCATGGCCTTCCTCTGGATGATGCGGTTTCCTCCCACAGTTCAAAGATGTGCAGATTAGGTGAATTGGTCGTGCTAATTTGCCTGTAGTGTAGGGGAGTGGGTCTGCGTGGGCTGCTCTTTGGAGGCTCGGTGCGGACTTGTTGGGCTGAAGGTTATTTAGGATGCACTCAGGGTCATCTGAGATACTCAGAACTTCATAGATAAGTGCTTTAGTGGTGGTGGCCACACCCAAGACACAGCCCAAGTTATGTTTCTTTAATGACTGCAATATTCCAGTCAACGTTCATCGCCCTCGGTTCATGAGGTTTACCTGTCAGTCCTGTTGTATTTAAATAAACACAATTTAATCCAAGAGGCGATCCTTGATTCCGTCATATTCCAGGTAGAGAGTAGCTGTGCGACCACCAGGAATGGCAAAGGGAGTCGTCAGAGAGTACAGAAATAGCCTGTGGCTATTCCTTTCCATAATATGTAGACCATTTTGGATTGTTGGGGGTGATGCCCGTTCAGGTGAAAGCAGCAATAGTCAGGCTGGTGGGATTGGCACTGGCTCAGGGGCACAGCGGGAAAGGGTAAAGGTAAACAGGTCGTTAAAGATAGGAGGGTCGATTGTTAGAGGGACATTCGGAGATTCTGTGGCCACAAACGGGAATCCAGGATGGTGGATTACCTCCCCGCTACTCGGGTCCAGGATGTCGACAAGTGGCTGCTGAACATTCTCAAGGGGTTGGGTGAGCATCCAGAAATCATTATGCACGTTGGCACAAATGATACCCGTTGAAATAGGGCCGAGGTTCTGGAGTGAGATTACAGAGAGCTCGGAGAAACATTTTAAAAAAAACCTTGACATTGGTCATCTCCTTAGAGGGAGATTACCGTCCGAGACATGCACTGGAAGGGACACCAATATCTTGGCTGCCAGTTATGCTAGTGTTACCAGGCTTGGTTTAAACTAGATCGGCAGGGGGTGGTATCCTCCAGAGCAGGGACACAAGTGCGCGGCTGGATGGAGATAGAGTCATCAGAAATAGTAAATTTAGGCTGGAAAATGACAGAGAGAAATGCCTTTTGGATTAAATTGCACTATTTCAATACAGGTAAGGTCAATGAACACAGGGCGTGGAAATGTAGGTGGGACTGGTATATTATAGCCATTACACAAACATGGCTAAGTGATGGATAGGACTGACAGCTTAATGTGCCAGGGTACAGTTGCTTTAGGTGAGACAGAGATATTGGAAGGAAGGGAGTGGAGTTGCATTTCTGATTAAGGGGAGTACCACAGCAGTAATCAGAGATAAAATAACTGATGAATCACCCAGTGAGGCTTTGTGGGTGGAGTTAAGAAATAGGAAAATGTTCGTGAGGTGATTGGGGATGTGCTATAGGCCCCCAAATAGTCAACAGGAATGAGAGTAATAAATATGCAGGGAGAGAGGGGAAACCTGCAAGAGCAATAGGGTTTTCATAATAGGGGCTTTTATTTTTTCGAATACAGACTGGAATGGCCAGAGCGTTAAGGGATTTGATGAGATAGAATCTGATAAAAGCTTCAGGAAAGTTTCCTCAAGCAATATACAGAGAAACACGAAATTTTCTTAGGAAATAGGGCAGGACAGGTGATTGAGTTAACAGTGGGGGAGCACTTTGTGACCATTAACCGTAGTTCTATTAATATTCAAATAGTTATGGAGAAGGACAAAACTGGTCCACCGGTTCATGTTCGTACTTGGGCCATGGCTCAGGTCCAGGCAGCTGGGAACAAAGAAATTCCTGGAGGTATATAAGAGATAATGGAGTTTACTGCTGAAGGAAATCAGTAGGGTGAAAAGAGAGCAAGAAAGAGCCTTGGCTGAGAAGATTAGGATGAATCCAAAAAGGTACTTTAAATATATTTTTAAAAAATCAAAACAGGATTGAAAATAGGACCCCTCGAAGACCAATGTGGACAAGTAAGTGTGGAACTATAAGTGATGGGTGAAGTCCTCAACGAATATTTCTACTCTCTGTTTACTGTGGAGAAAGACATGTTGACTTGAGAACTAGAGGAAGTTAGTGGTGATATCTTAGAGACAATCTATATCATAGTTGAGGAGATTTTGGACGTTCTAGAATGTTTGAAAGTGGATAAATCTCATGGTCCTTACCCGATATATCCAAGAACACCTCAAGGGGCTCCAGAAGAATTTACGGGGACCCTGGCTTTTAATGTTTATCATCAGTAACCACCGGTAATGTCCCGAAGACTGGAGGATCGCAATTGTTGTGCCCTTATTCAAGAAGAACTGAACAAATAAAAGCCTTTGAACTACAGATCAGCAGGTTTAACATCCGTGGTAGGTAAGTTACTTGAGAAGGTTCTGAGGGATAAGATGTACATGGATTTAGAAAGACAGGCTTTGATTAGGAATAGTAAGTGTGGCTTTGTGCGAGGAAGATTGTGCCTGACAATTCTCTTCAAGTAAGTGGATGATGTGACCAGGAAGATTGAGTTGTGAGGGGCAGTAGATTTTAAAACATGTGGTGTTGGATAAGCACAGCGGGTCAGGCATATTCGATGGGCAGAAGAATCTATGTTTCGGACATAAGCCTTTAATCAGGAACATCCAAAACATCGATTCTCCTGTTCTGATGCTGCCTGACCTGCCGTGATTTCCAGTGCCACACTTTTCGACACTGATCTCCAGCATCTGCTGTGCTCAATTTTTCCCTTGGCAGTAGATTCAGTCGATATGGATTTAAGTTACAGCAGAACAGAATGAGGCTTTTAGCCCCTGGAGCCTGATATACAATTTCAGGAGGAGGCCAATAAGCCCCTAGGGCCTATAAAACTGTAACCAGATCATGCAGCACCAGTATCCAGTTGCACAGCAACAGGATCAATCTATTCAGCTACTTGAAGTCAGTAACACAGGAAATAGAAGAGGTCACAAAGTGACTGGATTATGGAGTATACTGGAATAAAACCAGGCGACATAACCCCTCAGACCTGCTCTTCCATTCAGTAAGTCAGGGCTGATTTGCACTCGGCCGCAATTTCTCTTTCATGTCCATTTTTTTGTAGCTGTCGACTCTCTGACGGGTCAAAACCCATTGACACCCACTCGCACCCCCCAAACATTTCAGTGATGTAGCCTCCCCTACCTGTCTGGCCCAACTATCACTATTCCCTGAGAGAAGGAACTACTTCCCACACATATACCTTGGTCTATTGACATGAATAGAAAATATGAACACAGTGTAAAGTGACTGGCCCTGATATCACGGCAGTATTTGATTGAGCAAGATGTCAAGGAGACTGAACAAAATTGAACTTGATGAGAATCAGTTGTAAATTCCCCACTGGTTGGATCATTCAGAGCACAATGGGGCTGGTGGATATCCATCCTCTCAGTCCCTGGATATCTCTGTGGGCAATCCTCAGGGTAACTTCTTCGGCATAAACATCTTCAGCTGCTTCATCAATGTCTTTCCTTCTTTCATGCAATCAGAGGTGGGGATATTCTTTCAAGATTATACAATGTTCAGAACAATAAGTCACCTCCAAAGGTACTAAAGAATCAAATCTGGACAATATTCAAGCTTGTGCTGTTAATATATAGGGAACATGAATTAAAAGCACTGCTGGAGATTAAACATTTCCACAGTTAAAAGAAAGAGGGACCCCTTCAGCAAGTCTAGCTAGTTTCACAGTAATATAAGAAAGCCATTCAGCCCATCAGATCTATTGGATAACAAGAGGTGCAATGCGTTCACTCACTCCTGCCTATTACACAAGAAGACAATTTAAAATAAAAGCAGGAGTTGGAATCGAAAATACACACTCAGGAGCTGGAAGAACAGAATAAGCAAGGCAGCATTAACACTTTGAGGAGCGTATGCCTTGGATATAACCCTTCGTCAGGACTGTGGATGGGAGTAAGGGGGTCTATAGATAAAGTGCGGGTGAGGAAGGAGGAGGCAGAGTGGCGAGGTGGGGATTAGTGAACACAGATAAAGGGGATCAGCGAGTTGTTGATGGAAGGGCTGAATCCAGTTGGTAGCTGGACAAAGGTTGCTCAGAGGAATGGACGGGAGGGGAGGGCCTGGGAAGGGAGTCGGAGGACTGGAAGGGAGGTTATTTGAAATTGAAGAATTCAATGTTGAATCCCCGGGGTGCAGGCTGCACAGGTAACAGATGAGATCTTGTTCCTCCAAATTATGGTTTGGTTTATTGTGGCAATGGAGGAGGCCAAGGATGGCCATGTCAGAAAGGCATTAGTAAAGAGAATTGAAATAGGAAGTGACTGGGAGATTTTCCATTTCACCTAACAACTACCTTTCAGTTACCATCCGGATTCATGCCTCCCATCGCCCAACCAGGTTGCACATAGCACTTATGTCCACATAGCCGCAACTGACCATCTCCCTGATCTCCCCACCCAAACCACTCCCTTCCTTCTTTATCTGCAGCTCCCCCACCCCCCAACCCAGTTCTGAAGAACGGTTATACCTGAAATGTTGACTTTCCCAGCTCATGGTGCTGCTGGATTGCTGTGTTCTTCCAGCCTTCTGTTTGTCTCCTACAACCCAGGAAGATAGAGTCTAGTCTGCACAGCGTGCTGGTAGGCAGGAACTAAGGGTTGCCCACTGAAGTCCTTGAACCTCTGCCCTCGGGCCAGGAGGAAGAATTCAGTTCCTCCAGACACTGACACATGAACAGAAGAGGCCAATCAGCCCTTTCCAAACTGTTAGACTGAAATTGGAGGATGTCATTGTTGCTGCAACACGACAAACCAATGAGCCATAGACTGCAAAGACAGACTGCTCCATGTTGTTCCTCCTGGCCCCATTGCTAATGGTACACACGTGCTATGTTAACGTGGTTTGCTGACCATGAGGAGGGAAAGTGAATGGTTTGTGCCAAGTCCCAAGAGGCATCTTCAATCTCCGAGATGTTATGAACTAGGTTAGACTACTCCAAACACTTTTAAGCAGGCAGCCCAGAGCATACATTTGCAGTTTGTTTCAGTAAGTGTACAATGAGAATTACCGGAGGTAATTTAGCTAGGTTGACTACTAGATTTTGAAACAGACAAAAACTTTATTCATAAAATTACACAATGAAACACAAAGAACAGAATAAAAAATCACGACAGAATTCAACTGATTCAGCTAGACTTAATTATGCTATTCCGAATACACACAAATGGCCCAATAAGCAAACTCCCAATAATAAAAAACAGTATAAATGGAACACAAACTTCCAGGTTGAAGTTGAAGGTCAGAAAAGAGAGAGAGTTTCCACACAGCTCCCAGTTGAACTTCCCAGTTCAGGACTCAACTGAAAACTGCGCAGCTCAGCGAGTTCAGCTAAAATCGCTCCCCACTCTCCGTCCATTACACTGGTCACTTATAAAGCATGGCCACTTTAGCCTGAAGACTCATCTGTTTCCATATAAATAAAAGACCTCTGAAAGTACTTTTCATCTCTGTACCAAACCAGACTGATGGGAGCTTGGAGAAAGTGAGGAAGGGATTATGCCGGAAACGTTGATTCTCCTGCTCCTTGGATGCTGCCTGACCTGCAGCGCTTTTCCAGCAACACAATTTTCAGCTCTGATTGGAACTTGGCCCCGTTTTATTGCTCCTCTGAAAAAAAAACCAAGGACCGAGTCTACTTGAGCCAAGGAACAGCTTTTAGACAAAAAGGGACTTGCTTTGTGACACATCTTTCACCCCTTAAAAAAAACATCAATGATCAAAGGTGGCTGCATTTTTAACCCTTCAGACCCAGTTAGTAGTCTTAAAACTGACAGATATACTGTACTAATTGTAAACATTCAAACATGCACAAACCCATACAAAACCAGGCTGCTGTATACCCACCACCGAACACCTCCGTATCTCATTCTAGTCTCAGCAAGTCATCAGCTTTCACGTTTTCGCGATCTGCCACATGCACAATTGTCTGATTGAACAGCTGCAATAACAAGCTCCATCTAAACAGTCTGGCGTTTTTGTCTTTAATTTTTCCACAAATGTCAATCTGTTGTGATCAGTGTATGCGATTGTTTCAGATGCATTGCTGGTAATATAAGCACAGTTATGGTGTAATGCCAACACCACGTTTAAAGTCTTTTTCTCCACTGTTGAACATTTCTGTTGATGTCCGTTCGACTTGCCAGAAAAAACACCCGATCGGTCTTTCTATTCCCTCATCATCCTGCTGCAGGAACACTGAACATCACTGGCATCGATAGCCACCTTGAAGGACTTCGTATAATCTAGTGTAGCTAATATTGGGGCAGTGTCTAACACAGGTTTTAGGCTGGAAAATGCCTTTTGACAGTCCTCTGTCCACTGAGAGTTCTTGCCCTTGACAATTCGGTGAGTGGAGCAGCCACACCGCTTAAGGTTTGGCACAAACTTTCAGTAAAATCCAGCCAATCCCAGGAACCATAGTATTACATATTTATTTTTGTCGACGGTGTGGAACATTCACCAACTACTTTCGTTTTTGTATCTCATGGGGCCATTGGTCCATGTGCAATAACATGACACAGGAACGTGACTTGGCTTTCTCAAATTCACTTTTAGCTAGGTTTACCAGCAAGCCTGCCTTCTGAAGTCAATCAAACAAGTCCGATAAATGCTGTAAATGTTCCTTTCAAGAGTGACTAAAAACTACCAGGTGATCAATGTACACCACATAGTTGGGGAATCCGACAATGACCTCATTATCAGTCTCTGAAAGGTGGCTGGATCGTTTTACATATCACATGCCACAACTTTGAACTGAATCCATTTAGTGTTATGAAAGCCGAAATTGCCTTTGCTCTCTCTGACAGAGGTCCTTGCCAGTAGCCTCTGAGCAAGTCCAACTTAGAAATGCAAGTAGCTTCTCCCACTTTTTCGACAAAGTTCTCCAAACATGGAATTGGATATGCATCAGTCTTTGTAACGAAGTTAAGTTTGTGATAGTCCACACATGTCCACTGGGTAATATCTGTATTTGGCGCCATGACTATATATGAGCTCCAAGCACAGTAACTCATTTCGATTATGCCATCTTGGAGCGTGTGCTCTATTTCCTTCTGAACCTGTGCCAACTTTAGAGGATAATGCCTTTAAGGATGTTATTTAATCAGAACAGCATCTCCTGTGTCTACATCATGCACAATTATGGTCATACTTCCCAGTTTATTTCCGTATATCTCTCCAAGATACCGTAATAACTCTTTAAGGTCACTATGCTTTTCTTGTGGAAGGTATCTCAATAATTTATCCCAATTTTTGGCAACTTTCTCATTGTTCAATTTGATATTAGGAATGTCTAATTCAGAATCCTTCCTTCTATGCTGTAATCATTAATACCTTCTCCTCTTGCTTTCCTTCCCTATCAAAATACCTGTTGAGCATATTCACATGACACACTCTGTGAGATTTCTTCCTGTCTGGAGTCTGTACAAAGTAGTTCACTTCATTCAATTTCTTCCCAATTTGATATGGTACTCAAAAGCTTGCTTCTAATGGCTCAACTGTTCCTGGAAGTAACACCAATACCTTATTCCTAATTGCAAAATTGCCAATTTGTGATTTCTGATCCACTTCCTGTTTCATTGTATGCTGCGATACTTTTAAATGCTGTCTACACAACTCCCCAGCTCTATTTAATCATTCCCTAAAATTTGATACATCGTCCAAATGGGTGGTCTCTGAATTCTGACTTATTAATATCTCCTTAACCAATGTTAATGGTCCTTTTACTTCATGCCTGCAAATTAATTCAAACAGACTGAATTTGTTCGATTTATTCTGTGCGTCTCTGATCACAAATAGTTCAAACGGAATTTCCTTTTCGCGATCATCTGGATAATCCTGACCTTAAAACTTCAACATGGACTTCAGTTTTTGATGCCATCTCTCTCATGCTCCCTGAGATTCCGAATAGTACGCAGTAGATTTGAATTGATTTATTCCCAAGTTATCCATCACCTCCTTAAATTGTTCAGATGTGAGGTTTGATCTGTCTGGATCTCTACTGGTAGTCCGTATCTAGTAAAAACATGAAGTATTTTTTTCTACAACTCTTTTAGCTGTGATGGTGCATAATGGGATTGCCTCTGGAAATCGAGTCGACGCATCCATTATTGTTAATAAATACTTATTCCTACTTTGTGTTTGAGGTAGGGGCCGACGCAATCTATCAAGACTCTTCTGAAAGTTTCCTCAAATACTGGAATATGTATTGAAGTTGCAGGTCTTATTACTGCCTGTGTGACATGTTTGAGACGTCTGGCAAAATTCAACTACATCTTTGTGTAGTACAGGCCAGTGAAAATACCTTTGTACTCCAGCCTGTATTGTTCTCAACCCGAAATGATCTCCACGTGGTAGCTCATAAACCACTCGCAGCATCCTCCATTCTATACCCAAAACATTTTGATGAATTTCTGTCCACGTCTGATCTGCTTCAATGTGTGCTGATCTCCACATTAAGACATCATTTGTTAAATATTAACACACAGAAAAGCAATCATTCTATTTCTTGCTAAATGCCTTTTGATATAACTGATGTAACTCCTCATCTTTCTGCTGCAAATCAATGCGCTTAGCAGAGCTAAAAATACTTGCATGTTTTCCTACTTGCTCCTTCTCTGTTCCACGCAACTGATCAAAAACAACTTTTGGCTAACTCGATGTCAGCTTCCTTATCTGCGCCTATACCCTGCTTCAACCAGTGCATCTGTGATCTTGTGATCATTCAATCAGGGAAAATTTCTGGATAAACATTCTCCAGGTCTTCAGTTGCTTGCATTTCCACTGACTTTCAACTAGAGTAGGCAGCACGCCTACCGGTGAATCAGCTATATCATTTGCAAGGACAAATTTTATTCCTGGAGCTGAGAATGTGTCCAGTCCTCCTACCACACATTATCTACACTTCTCGGGACTCTTTAGCCTCACTTTACATAAAGGAGCACTTTTTGTCTCATTATGAATTCCTGTTACAAGCACATTTTCTGGCAATAGCCTCTTAAGAGTGCATATATCCTCACCCCTCAGCATTACAGACTGAAAAGATCCTACGTCAATTAGTATTGGAACCTCCTTACAAAATTACTTCTGGCCTATGTAAATAAACTTTACCCTTTCATGTAGACTTTTTATGCAGATCTGGCAGGTCCTCTGATTACCTTGTACACTCTGAGGCAGTTACCTATCTTCCCTTGTGCGTTTTGTTACTAGTGCAACAAAATGTCTAGGCTGGTGTGGTTATCTGGTTTTCCTACATCTGGTTTTCTCCCAGCCCAACAACACTGTGATTTTGTGTAGCCCACTTTATTACAATGAAAACACCAGAGTTTTTTTTAACTAATTTTTCCCCCTCAAGTTTTTCTTTTTTGCCGTGGTAAATTATCCTGATGATCTTCACTGAGATCTACCTTTCCCTTTGCACGTAAGGATATCTCTTTGCTCCAATTTTTATCTCTTGTAGACTGGAACTGTATCTGAAAGCTCAACCAAGTCTAATGAACCAGTTCATAATCATCAGCCACTTCAGCTGCTAACCTTACTGTTTACACTCTCTGTTCTTCCACACGAGTTTGCACTACTTCAGACAGTGAATTTTTGAATTCTTCTAAATACTTATCTCTCTAAGGTCATCATAGTATTGTTTGATTTTTAATGCTCGTATCCAACTATCGAAGTTAGTCTGTTTGATCCTTTCAAACTCAATGTAGGTGTGACCACGATCCTTCCTTCGATTCCTGAATTGTTGTCTATAGCTTTCTGGAACAAACTCAAAGGCAGATAAAATGGCTTTTTTTACCGCTACTGTACTCCCGTATACCAACGGCTGTATCCTCAGCCCCATACTGTACCACGTGTACACCCAAGGCTGTTCACTCAACCCCCTACTGCACTTCCCGTATACTCACAGCTGTGCCCTCAGTCCAATACTGTCCTCCCTGAAAACCCACAACTCTGTCCTCAACCCCCGACTGTGCTCCCAGTAAACCCACAGTGTGTCCTCAGCCACCTACTGTACTCCCTGTACACCGCAGCTATGCTCTCAGCCCCCTAATGTACTCCCTGTATACCCACAGCTGTGTCCTCAACGTCCTACTGTATTCCCTGTACACCCTCTGCCTCCACGGTGCTCCCATACACCCACAGCTGTGTCCTCAGCCCCATACTGTATTCCCTATACACCCTCAGCATTGCCCTCAGTCCCCTACTGTACTCCCCGTACACCCTTAGCTGTGTCCTCAGCCCCATACTGGACTCCCCATACACCCACAACTGTGTCCTCCGCTTCCATGGTACACCCCCATACACCCACAGCTGTGTCCTCAGCCCCCTGTGGTACACCCCGTACACCTACAGCTATGTCCTCAGCCCTCTGCAGTACTCCTGTACACCCAAGGCTGTGTAATCAGCCCTCTAGTGTACCCCCTGTACACACAACGCTGTGTCCTCAGCTGCTATTGTACTCACTGTACACCCCGGCTGTGACCTCAGCCCCCTACTGTACTCCCTGTATACCCACAGTTGCGTCCTCAGACCCCTACTGTACTCCCTGTACATCCACAACTGTGTTCTCAACACCCTAATGTACTCCTGTACACCCAAGGCTGTGTCATCTGTCCTCTACCGTACTCCTGTACGCACACAGCTATGTCCTCAGCCCGCTACTGCACTCCCTGTAACCCCGGCTATGTCCTCAGCCCCCTACTGTACTCCCTGTACAGCCAAAGCTGTGTCCTCAGCCCCTACCGGACTCCCTGTACACCCCAGCTGTGTCCTCAGCCACCTCCTGTACTCCTTGTACACAATCACAGCTGTGCACTCAGACCCAACTATACTCCCTCTAAACCTGCGGCTGTACCCTCAGCTGCCTTCACTACTCCCTGTACGCTCACAGTTGTGCCCTCAGTCCCCTACTGCATCCCTGTACACACATGGCTGTGCCCTCAGCCCCCTGCTGCACTCCCTGCACACACAGGGCTGTGAGCTCAGCACCCTACTGTACTCCCCGAACACACAGGGCAGTGCCGTCAACCCCTACTGCACTCCTTGTGCACCCTGGCTGTGTCCTCAACCCCCTACTGTACTCCTAGTACATCCACTGCTGTGGCCTCAGCCCCTAACTGTACTCCCCATACACATAGGGCTGTGTCATCAACCCCCTACTGTACTCCTCGTACACCCCGGCTCTGCCCTCACCCCTACTGTACTCCCTGTGCACAAAAGGCTGTGTCCTCAGTCCCCTACTGTACTCCCTGTACACACACGGCTGTGTCCTCAGTCCCCAACTGTACTCCCTGTACACACGTGGCTGTGTCCCTCAGCCCCCTACTGTACTCCCTGTGCACAAACGGCTGTGTCCTCAGCTCCCTACTGCACTCCCTGTGCACACACAACTATGCTCTCAGCCCCCTACTGTAACCCCTGCACACCCAAGACTCTGTCCTCAGCCCCCCACTGCACTTCGTGTACACCCCGGCTGTACCCTCATCCACATACTGTACCCCCTACACACAGGTTGTGCCTTCAGCCCCCTACTGTACGGCCTGTATATCCATAGCTGTGTCATCAGCCCCCTACTCTACTCCGTGTACAGCCACAGCTGTGTCCTCAGCCCCCTACTGTACTCCCTGTACACTCATGGCTGTGTCCTCTGTCCCCTACTGTACTCCCTGTACAGCCACGGCTGTGTCATCAGCCCCATACTGTACTCCCTGTACACCCTCGGCTGTGTCCTCAGCTCCCCACTGGACTCTCTGTTCTCCAATTGCTGTGTACTCAGCACCCTACTGCACTCCCCGTACACCCACGGCTGTGCGCTCAGCCCCCTACTGTTCTCCTTGTGCACCCACAGCTGTGTGCTCAGCCGCCTACTGTACTCCATGTATACATATGGCTGTGTCCTCAGCCCCCTACCGTACTCCCTGTGCACCCACAGCTCTGTCCTCAGCCTCCTACTGTACTCCCTATACACTCACGATTGTGTTGCTAAATTCCAAACAACGCCAGTTACATGTTTGCTGCTGACATCACCAAATCAGGAGGTATAACAACCAACTGCGAGTCAGAATACGGAAAGGACATAGTGGTGTGGTGGCATGGTGTAATGATAAAAACCTCTCTCTCAAATTTGGCATAAGTAAAGAACTGACCATTGACTTCACTAAGAAAGTCGGGGAGTATGCCCCAATCTACATCAACGGTTGAGGACGTACAGAGCATCAACTTCCTCGGAGTGACGATAACTGCCAACCCTGGATGTCTCACCTAGGTGTGACAGTCAAGAACACTCGGGTGGCTCAGAAAATTCAACATGCACTACTTCTACAGATGCAACATTGACAGCGTACTGACCGGGTGCATAACAGTCTGGTACGGCAACCGCTGTGCCCTGAACTGTAAGAAACTGCAGAAGGTTGTGTTCACAGCCGTGACCATCAGGGACTCCAATCTCCAAACGATTCAGTCTTCTGCGCTGTTTAATCGTTCCCTAAAATTTGACATTCTCCAAATGGGTGATCTCTGAATTCTGCCTTATTAATTTCTCCTTAACCAATGTTAACAGTCCTTTTATTTCATGCTCAAAAGATAATTCAAATAGTCTGAATTTGGTCGATTCATTCTGTGCGTCTCTGATCACAAATAGTTCAAAAAGAATTTCCTTACCGCAATCATCTGGATTATCCTGACCATAAACCCTCAACATGGTCTTCACTGTTTGATGCCATCTCACTCATGTTCACTGTGATTCCGAATACTATGTAGCAGATTTGAATTGCTTTATTCCCAAGTTATCGATCACCTGCTTGAATAGTGCGGATGTGAGGTTTGATCTATCTGGAGCTCTTGGTAGTCCGTACCTACGTATAAAATAAGTACTTTTTTTCTACAACTCTTTTCGCTGTGATGCTACATAATGGGTCTGCCTCTGGAAATCTAGTGGACACATCCATTATTGTTAAGAAATACTTATTCCTACTTAGTCTTTGCGATAGGGGACCTACACAATCTATCATGACTCTTGTGAAAGGATCCTTAAATGCTGGAATAGGTATTAAAGTTGCAGGTTTTATTACTGCGTATGTTACATATTTGAGACATTTGGCAATATTCACTACATCTTTGTGAAGTCCAGGCCAGTGAAAATATCTTTGTATTTCAGCCTGTAATGTCCTCACCCCGAAATGATCTCCAAGTTGTAACTCACGTGCCACTCGCAGCACTCCCTTTCTATACCCAACAGACAAAACAATTTGATGAATTTCTGTGCACGTCTGATCTGCTTCAATGTGTGCTGATCTCCATATCTGCATTAAAACATCATTTGTTAAGTAATAACACATAGGAATGCATTCATTCTCTTTCTTCCTAAATATCTTTTGATATAACTTCTGTAACTCCACAACTTTTTGCTGTAATTCAATCAGCTTAGCAGAGCTAAAACTACGTTCATATTTTCCTACTCGCTCCATCTGTTTTCCACTTATCAGATCAAAAAGAAACTTTTGGATAAGTCTACATCAGCTTCGTTATCTGTGCCTTTATCCGGCTTAAACCTCTGCTTCTGTGATCTTCTGGTGATGCAATCAGGTGAAATTCCTGGATAAATATTCTCCAGGTCTTCCATTGCCCGCACCTCCACTGGCTTTTCAACTAGAGGAAGCAGCACGCCTACCAGTGAAGCAGCTATATTATTAGCAAGGACAAATTTTATTCCTAGAGCTGAAAGTTAGGGGTCTAGTACACCTACCGCACATGCTCCAATCTTCTCTGGACACTCTAGCCTCACTTTACATAAGTGAGCACTTTTTGCCTCACTATGAATTCCTGTTACCAGCACGTTTTCTGGAAATAGTCTCTCAAGAGTGCAGAAAGCCTCACCCCTCAGCATTACAGACTGAAAAGATCCCGTGTCAATTAATATTGAAACCTTCTTACCAATTAATCCTGGCCTATGTGAATAAACTTTACCCTTTCATGTAAGTTTTGTTTGCAGATTTGGCACGTCCACTGATCATCTTGGACACTCTGAGGCAGTTGCCTACTTTCCCTTATGCTTTTTGTTACGAGTCCAACAAAACTTCCAGTTTGTTTGGTTATCCTACATCTGGTTTTCTCCCAGCCCATCAACACTGTGATTTTGTGTGGCCCTCTTTTTTACAATGAAAACACGACAGGTTTTTAACTTCTTTGTCCCCCTCAAGGTTTTCTTTATTACTGTGGTAAATTATCCTTATGATCTACACTGTGATCTACCTTTCCCTTTGCACGTGAGGATATCGCTTTGCTCCAAGTTCTGTCACTCAGAGACCAGAACTGGTTCTGGAAGCCAAACCAAGTTTATGGACCAGTTCATAATGATCAGCCATTTCAATAGCTAACCTTGCTGTTTACACTCTCTGCTCTTCCACCTGAGTTTGCACTACTTCAGGCAGTTTGAATTCCTCCAAGTGTTAACCTCTTTAAGGGCATCATAGCTTTGCTTGAATTTTAAAGCTCTTATCCAACTATCGAAATTAGTCTGTTTGATCCTTACAAACTCAGTGTAGGTTTCACCAGGATCCCTCATTAAATTCCTGAAATGTTGCCTATGCAGCCAAAATGTTTTTTTATCCTCCTTATACTCCCCAGATACCTCATCTGATAGGGATGTGAATACCTCAACAGTCCTACCTACAAGTTTCGTTTGGATCAACAAAACCCACATTGCCTCTGGCCACTGCATTTGTTTAGCCAACTTTACAAATGAGATGAAAAGGGCATCACATTCTTCTCATCAAATTGAGGCGATGCTTGAACATACTCAAACAAATTCTCACTAGGCTTATGACTAGCAGGGGCTTGCTCATCCTCACTCTCTTCGTAACGAAGCACACCTTCAGCCGTTATCTCCAGCCTTTTACACTGACTTTCCTTTTTAATTGTCAGTTTTTGTTCTTCAAAAGTTCTCTCTTTCTCTCTCCCCTATTGCTCTCTCTTTTACCATTTTTTATTTTTACTCTCTGTTCTACTGCTTTCTTTTTTCCCCCTCTTCTGCATTTTATCGAAAGTCTAATGTTTCTTTTTGGGTATTAGTTTGATTGGGTTGAGAAAACTTAGAATAATAATGGCTATTTCAGTCGCCAAACGTTTTCTGGGTGTGCATGCAGTGACTTTGGAAATTTTACGAAAAATGAATAAGACCAAGTTGCATGAATTAGCAGAGAAGCTGGAATTGGAACTGACTGCTTCTGTGAGGAAAGGAGAGATAATTACAGCGGAATCTCGTCCAATAAACTTGCTGGAGAAACCAACAGAATCAGAGATGGCAAGAAATTAGTTGCAAATGAAACATCTTGAGCTAACGGCGAGAGGTAAGGAAAGGGCAGCCAAATTCCTTCACACTCTCCTCACGACACCATCACCGCAGGGATTAGTCTGGAGAAACTCCATTACACCGTCTCTCTGTACCAAAGAGATCATTGATTATAAATGAAGGAAATTACTGTCTCAAGTATACTCCACAACTGCAGGACGGTGTCTTCACTCTTATTCTTTAATCATTTTGTAATGAACGATACTACTCAGTTGTTGTGCTGATTACTTGCTGAGTCATAGAGTTATAGAGATGCACAGCATGGAAACAGATCCTTCGGTCGGACCTGTCCGTGCCAACCAGATATCTCAACCCAATGTAGTTCCACCTGCCAGTACCCGACTGCTCTGTAGGAATTCTGTTAGTGCCTCATGATCAAGGACATCCAGCTCCTTTTCCCCAAGAGCACTTCCCATCATCTCGCCTTCTCATAAATACAAACTGAGAAGGATGGCAATTTTTGCCAATCATTTATTTGCCTTATGAAGCAAAGTCACACCAACAACATCACTGTTGCCATTCGAGTTGATTGGAGACACTGAGGAGGCGATGATCTAGCTGTATTATCTCCGAATATCAATCCAGGGAATCAGGTAATGACCCAGACACCAGAGCCGAATCCCACAACGGCAAATGTTGCAAATTAAATTCAATAAAATATCAGGAATTAAGAATCAAATGAAACAATGAAGCCAATGTCGATTGTCCTACCTTGTACCCTCATGCCCTTCAGGAAAGGAAATCTACCATCTTCAGCTGGTCGGGCTTACATGTAACTCCAGACCCACAGCAATGTGATTAACTCTCAGTTGCAGTTTGAAATAGCCAAGCCAGTCACTCAGTTATATCAGTCACTTCAAAGCCTCAAAGAAATGAAACGCATGGACCTCGCACTGACTCCTTAGAGCCCACAGGCTGCAGTTGGTCAGGAAGGCAGCTCACCAACACCTTCTCAAGACCAATGAGGAAAGGGAATTAAATACTGGCCCAGCATCCCATTACTGAATAAAGGAAGATGATCACACTCAGGGAAGAGAGAACAACAGACATAAATAACTTTGAGCAGGGACTTTTACATGTACCTTATATGGTCATGATTATTAATAATATGGGAACAGAAAAAACATAAGTAATGTTTAATTTCAGTTTTTATTTCCATCACAGCTGACCATCAACAATCCCTTTGTTTGTTTCTTTCTCTCTCTCTATCTCTCTCTCTCTTTCCATCTATTCAACTCAATCCTTCTCCCCTTCATAACAGATGTCGGTGTCACCAACATCAATTACACTATTTTCCAACTGTGTTCAGTTCTGATGTATGAATCGAATTGCCAATTCTATTTTTCTCTCGACTGGAGGGGGCTAACAAATCTGCTCAGTTTGTCTGGCACTTTCGCGTTCTTTCTTGTTTCTGATCTGTTGCATCATTCTTTGCTTTATTTAACCTTTAATTTTGTTATTACTTGGAATGTCTACATCGCTGACAGGGGCAGCATTTGTTGACCTAACCAAATATCATTTACTGCAAGGTCATTCTTTCAGGCAGTACAGAACCAAGCACATTGCTGTGGGTCTCACATCAATCTTAAGCCAGACCAGAGAGTAAAGCAAGATCTATTTACCAAAGGACATCAGTGAAATAGCTAAACGTAAATGCTGGAGATGTAATGGTTGTTATTAGTAAAACTTGCTTTTTTCCCAATTCCTGTCTTGTGTATTTACTTTCTGAAATCATCTGCGGTAGGATGTGGAACAGTGTCTTTCTGTGTAATAACCTGTGCATCTGAATTACATTTCTTCCGACATTACTGCTCTGAGAGAGTGTTCCTGACATTAAGTTATTTTAGAGACAAGAACAAAGTTGTGATCGAAATATTTGCAACTGAAAGAGTGCTTAGAAGAGAGGTGGAACCATAACGTATGAATTTTACCGAAGCATAGATAATAGATAATGAAGCATCAGCATTGAAGCCAAGATGGTGACTGGGCATATAATCGAGCTGGTAGTGGGTCGGTTTGGTGATGGACAGAATACCAAGACATAAATAAATTCAGGGATGAAAGGTACTTCGGTATTGTGAACAGTCTAGTTCTCAGATGTTTGTGAGGGCGGTTCTGAAATTTGTGGGTAATTAATGGAATTTGCATTTGAAACTGAAGACAATAGTTTCCGTCTTTGACAAATATAGATAATAGAAATAGCAAAGAAATTCGCCATGGTTGAAGAGATTAATAAATGGATAGAGATGAAGAATCTTACCAGGAACACCAACAATAGCGAGGATAGGATAGTAACCCGCCTGGATAATCAGCAGTGCAGCCCATATCCGACGTGATAATGTTGACCGAGACGAGGAAAAAAGCAAAAGACCCCAGGATAAACTCCTGTCCATTGTTGCAGCATTCCAGTCTAATGTTCTCAGATTCTGATCCATTAATGGATCATTCCAGACTATTCTCAGATGTTTAAATCTCCTTTTTGTGTCTCTGCAGCTGTGTCCCTTTAAGCGTTGGAGTTGATGCATCTGCTGCTGCAATGGCATAAGCCATTGCAAGAGGCCCCTTACTAATAGGAGACAGAAAACATCCAGTGACACAATCAGGATCCATGGAGACTGGCATCAATCACAGTCACTGAACAAACAGCTCCATTTAACCCCTTTCAGTATGGTTCCTTCAGTTCACAAAAACTACTGGACTGGATTGAATGTTGGCACCGCTGGCTATTGATCACATCTCCCATCACCCATTGCTCTCGTGAAGTTAGTAGTGAGGGAGAAAGATGCATGCTTTCTTATCGCAGGCCAGATGATTCTGCTGCGTTGTCCATTTGTAATACTGTTACCGGCTGAACCGCCCACCACCACCACCATCAAAAACCACAATCTACATGCTGTTACCGTGCAGATCTCTCCTCGACTAGAACAGGCACCAGCCAATATATTTACAGTGGATATATTTGCATTCCAATACATAGGAAATGTGAATTTGTCTGGGCATTCCTTTAATTGATTTAATAAGGCAATTTTGTATCTTCAACATTCAATGTGCTTCAGCATTTTTTAAAATATAAACTCACAAACATCTTAACGCACTTTATTAAGCGCAAGTTTCTTCACTTTCTCCTCATGGTAGCTTCATGCCAGTCTGGTGAAACCCCTTTGAACTGAATCGCTGCCAAGATCATTATTTATAAAGCTGATTCAACATGTACACAATAACCCTAACAGTCCCTCAACAAAACACTATCATTTGGAAAGATACATTTGCTCTGGTACTTTAATCATTTTGCATGAAGAGCCACATATCATTTACTTCCTGCTGTGTAAAAATTCTGTTTGTGACTTATGACCAAGCACATCCAGGTCTGTTTTAACAACAGCACTTCCCAACCTCTCACGATTTAATGAACATAAATGTGAATGATGATATTTTTTGTTCGTATCTGAAATACTTTATATCTTGCGAAGAGCTATTGCACAAACACTGATCCTTCACTCCAGGTAATTATCCTACTCTCTTCATTCTCTCGATAATCCAACTTTTAATACATTCGGTGTATTCCTCCCCTACCTACCCATGGACTCTAACATTCCCCACTCATCTGTATTCAACCATGTCAAACATCTACTGAAAATTCAAACACTTCATTCCCACCGGTTCTCAATTGTCGATGTCACAACGGACAATCTCCACAAAGTCCAGCAGATTTATCAAAGATGAAGATCATTTCCCCTTCCTGAATCTAGATTGACTCTACCAAATCATGTCATTATTTTCCAAGTGTCTAGTTGTCACATTCCTCACAAAACGTTCCAATGTTTTTCTCACAGCTTACATCAAGCTAACCACTGTTTAGTTTGCTGTTCGCTCTCTCCGTCCTGTTTTAAATATTTAGGTTTACAAAAGCTGCTTTCCAGTCTGGAGGATCCTTTCCAGAATCTAATCAGCTTTGAAGAATAATCAGTAATTCTTTCACTATCTCTACTGTCACCTCCTCAATACCTGGGGATGTAGCTCATCAGATGCAGCAATATACCAACCTTAAATACAATGAGATTTTGAAAGACATACCTTTTATTAATTCGAATTTCCTGTTGTTCCTCATTTTCATCAGTCACTCTGTTCCCTTATATTTCTGGAAGTTTCTTTCTGTATCTTTCTCAGGGAGATGGGCACAATATATTGCTCTCAGCGGACAGATGGGTCCTGTCAGCCAGTGAATATATCGGAGGACTGCACTCCGGTGATGGTGGATATGTTACTCACCCCTGCCTTGAAAGTTCCAGAATTAATCCAGTTTAATTTATGGTGAGCATTAACACAGTCCTGTCACTGGTGTGAGGCTACACAGTATATTGAAGGAGGGGACACAGCTCCGTGACCACCTCAATTTTGAAACAAACTGGCTTCATACCTGACACCTGGTCCAGCTTAGACAAATGTCCCGGGAAATCCCAGGAAAGATAATGCACTGTCCTGCACCTCCCTATTTATAGAGCTTTCCTTCCGTGGAGCCTCATCTCCATTTGTTTACCATGGACCCAGACACTCTGTAAATGCAGTGTATAGAGTGGGGTCACCAGACGCAGCGGCTGACAATACAAACCCGAGATAAGCATCCACAGTAACTCCACTGATTTTCCAATGACAGGAACAAGTCAATTCCCCACACGGTAAGTGCACGCGCTCAGTGTTGAAAACTATTTCCACTCCTGAGTTTATCTTCCTGGCTGAGAAATCCTTTGCATCTCTGCACACTCCCACAGTAAGAGGTTCTCTCTCCAAAGAAGCAGTTGACAATGTAGCATTAACTTCCTCTATATCTCAGCAACTATAAGGGCAGCACCAGTATTGCTAATGGATTCGATCATCACACTCAGAGAAGAGAGATAAGGGAACTTAATTCACTTTAAACAGGGACATAACTAAATGGACGCGATATTCAGGAATATGGGAAATGGGGAAATGTGAGAATAACTTGCCATTTTGTTTTCCTTTCAGTTCATCATCAGCAATCCCTTTGCTCACTTTTCATTTCTTTTCCTCTATTTTTCTGGCCATTTCACCATCCAGTCAATTTAAACCTAGCTCCCACCTCTCTCTCCAACCCAACCATCCATGATACCTGGATAAATAATATTATTTCCCAGTTTGCTTTCAGTTGTGAAGCAGGGTCAAAACATTATCTGCATTTCTCCTGACAGTGGCTGCCATACCTGTGAGATTCTCTCACACTTTCAGACTCTGGAGAATTTTATTTTCGATCTCTAGAACCCACCGTTCTTTGATTTATTTCACCTTTAATGTTGTTTCTCGGGATGCCAGCACCATGGGCAAAGGCAGCATTTGTTGTCCATCACTAATTGTCCTTGACCACGCGGCCATTTGTCAAGACAAAATGGAGCCAACAATGTTGCTGTGAGTCTGAAGTCACACTGAGCTCAGATTGGGTAATAATGTTAAGTTTCTTTAACAAAGACTATCAGCAATATAATAAAAATAAATCTTAACGGCTTCTGGTTTCCATGAGTGAAATTATTCCAATTTTTGTCATTCAAATTTAATCTCTGACATCGGCTGTGGTAGGATGTTAAACACTGTCTTGGAGTCACAGCCCGTACCTCTGAATTACCCGTCTAGTTACATGATCACTCTGATACTGAGTCCTTATTGCCTAGTCCGTATTCCCTAGTTCCTGCCAGAGAGAGATGGTGGAGAAATCAGTTTAACTACCAACGATAAAAAGGATTTTGGGGGAAAAAGCGAAAGGGAGATTGAGAGACAATTTCATGTAAGATCTCAGGTTTCAGAATGCTGAAATGAAGGCATTTTGACAGCATCCTACAACATGAGCCAGTATTCCCAGGATGATAGGTGAAGGGGATATTGGCGTCAATAAAGATGAGGGAGAGTTTTAGATGAACATTTGTTCTGCAACTTTGTAACTGGGTGTTGGGTTAGCAGAGTCTTCGACTTATTGGGCTGAATCTAATAATAGTTTGTCTCAGTGACATTTTTATTGAGTGTGACAAAGGGATTATCTGTACGAGACTGAACTAGTTTCATGGCGCTATCTTATCGAACTCACCACATTAACTACCCACTCAATCTCATAGTGTTCCTTGCATTCAATGCCACCCCAATTCTGCAACCCAATATGGCTGGAGGGACTCACCATCGCACTGATGCCCCTGGCTATTCTATGATCATTGACACTGGTGCCATCTTTAAAAGGCCAATGGGCACACTGTTGTACTTCCTCAGTTTGAAGCCACCCTGCACAGTTGACCCCGAGCATGGCAGGTAAGGGGAGCTAACACCACGCTCTTTCATCAGAGGCACAGAGGTCCTAGTGGATGGGCTAGTATGGGGGATCCATTCTCTTCTCAGAGGAGGCCTCACCACCAGCCCCACCGAGCACGGTCTGAGCACACCACCCAGCTCAGTGCAGTATCTGCGGTCTCTCTCTCTCTCACACACACACACTTTGAATATGGAATTTTCCAGATAGTGTTCCAAAGAATTCCCATTGTCAGGTATAGGAACTTTCAGTCATTCAACCCCCTGGGTGCAAAAATATGCACTTATTTTATATCCAATCACAGTTAGTAATTCTGGCTATTTCACTTTGTCTCACTTTATTGTATTCAGCCAAACACTGCTTCTCTATACTTGTCACGTTATGAAATACAATTTTGAGCAGAGAACATTTTATCCTCAGCTGTAATCTTGACCGTTATCTGAATTGTACCTTTTTCCTTGTTATGAAAGTTTCTCTTGCCCTTTGCCTGTGCCTGTTTCTGTCTGTAACAGTTACACTGTCTCCCACTCAGTTGGCTGGACGGCTGGTTTGTGATGCAGAGGGAGGCCAGCAGCGCAGGTTAAGTTCCCCACACTGACAAGGGTACCATGAAGGGGACACTCTCTCAACAATGGGCAATCGAGCATGGCAAATCCACTCTAAGCTGCACATCTTTGTACTCTGGGAGGAAGCTGGAGCATTGGGAGGGAACCCACACAGAAGCGTGGGGAATGTTCAAACTCACCTGAGGTTGGAATTGAACCCAGCTCCTTGGTGATGTGTGGCCACAGTGATAACCACATATCCATCATACACCTCAGTTAGCTCTTTTAATTACTTGTAGCTGACTAAAGAAATCCAACTGGCTTGTTCTGATAACTGAACTTGACCCAGTATTAGACCTTTATCATCGGTCATATCGCCAACCTGGTTACATTTAAAATTTGTTGTGAGCAGTGGAGGAGTGGGACTAGAAATGGAAACAGTGACACCCTCCAACCTCAGTCAGAACCGCAGTAAGGAGAAATTCACAAAGTGGGAATTCATTCAAGTGGGAATTCTCTCACCCAGAAGATTGGGAGGGTTGAATCTTCATATTATATCGAGGCTGGCTTTGTCTGACTTTTCCATAGACAGGTGAATCAGGAATCATTGTGAAATCTGAGAAAAGTGCAGCTGGGAATACAATGAGATGAGCCATGACCTTATTGACTGGTGGAATAGTGTCAAAGTTCCGAATGGCCCAGTCGTGTCTGTTCCATTCAGCCCTTCGGTCCTGCTGTGCAGGAGCAGATTGAGGCCACTCCGATGGTTTGGTGTTGTTTGGCAAATGTATAGGAAAATCCAGGCTGGGTCAGGCAGTGACTCCCCTCACCCAATCCCTCTTTTCGGCCTTCCCCTCTCTGTAACTTCTGCTCCTGATGTAGGTCATGTTACAGGCTCAGATTCGCATTGAATACAGCCCCCATGCCCCACACAAGGTCAACTCAGACAAACCCTCTGCCGTCTCTGAATGCAACATTTTACATCATTTACAGGAAAATAATCAAGTATTTTCCAAAAACATAAATAAGAACGTAAGAAATAGGAACCTGCGCTGTCATTCAATAAGAACATGGCTGATCTACCCACGGCTCAAATTCACTTTCCTGCTAACCCCTTGCATCCCTCAACTCGCTGAAATGTCACAAACCAATCCACCTGTCTGTAAATATAATCAGTGACACAACCTCCATAACTCTCGGGGTTAGGAAATTCCAGCCATTCACTGCATTCTGAAAGAAGACATTTCTTTACATCTCAATTTGAAATCGATATTCCTTATTCTGTATCTAGATATCTGACTTCGAGACTCTGCTCTGGTGTGGAACCACATTCTCAACACCGACCTTTCCAAGCCCCCTCTGTATCTTATCCGTTTCAGTAATGACACTCTCATTCATTTAAACCACAATGAATAATCACCTCAGAATTTTTGATGTATTCAATAATTCAATCCTTTCATCCCAGGAACCAGTCTAATGAACCAACATTTCTGCATCAACATGATGACGTAATGTTTCAGATAAATGAACAGCCCAATCCGTTGTACTGCTCCTTTTTTGGGAGTCCTCTCCATTTAATAACAGCCTGCCTTTTGGTTGTCAGTGTCATCCTCAAACTCGGATGTATATTGTACTCAGCTCCCGCCGTCAGGAGCTGAGTCCAGCTCTTGTTAGCATCTCTTGCCGTCGGACTGATATTTGTGGTACTCCAGTAGATACATTTTTTTTCATAAAGCTCGATGAATCATGACTATCCGATTTGTAAGTGTTTACCAAGTGCAATCCCATGCTAATCCATCCCAAACCACCCGTCAGACTATGAGCTTCTGTCTTGTATAAGAACCTTTACTTTGTGATACCTTGTGGAAAATCTCTGGAAAGCCTCATGTCTTCCAGTCCCCCTTTATCAAGGCCATTTGTTACATTCTCATGGATTTCCAGAAAAAACTTTGCATGATTTTACAGGCAAGATGTAGTTCTCCTTTAACAAGACCATGCTGACTCTGTGTGAAGCTTTTCTAAATGTTCTGCATTTACTTCCTTAATAACAGATTCTCATAGATTCCCAGCAATAATGGTTAGGCTAAGTGTTTCCTGCTTTCAGTCTCGCTCGTTTCTTGAAGACAGGCGCCACACATTGGAGGGTCTCCAGTTTCACTGGATCACTCCTTTAATCCAGAGAGCTATGGAATATTTCACACAGAGCCACCAGCCACTCTGTGACCACTTCTTTTCAAACCAGCTATGAATTGCTGATGACCTGTTTACCCTTGGATTAATCTGTTTGAGAACTGTCTTGTTCCTTCTGTTAGAGACAGCTCAATATTTTCCCTGCTGTTACCATTTTGCTTATACCATTGAAATATTTTCAGCACCTTTACCTGTGAGGAACGATGTGAAATACAGGTGTAAATTATCTGTCTGTTCCCTGTATCCAGTTCCCCAGTCACACCCTCCAAATATCCTCAATATACTTTCCTGACTTCCTTTTTATCAAAGATCACACACACACACACACACACACACACACACACACACACACACACACACACACACACACACACACACACACACACCTCTTTAACTCTTCTTACAGACATGGAAAAGCTCGTGCTGCTTGTTTTTATATTTCTTGCCAATTTACTGATATCACATCTTTTCTTCCCTTTTCTTTGCTTTGTATATTCATACAGCCTTATCACATACAAACACAATCCAACTTGTTCCTGCCGGCCAGTTTTTCCAAACTAAACTATTCCCATCTTCTTGCATTTGGCCCATATGCCTCTAAACGGTCCCCATTCACATGTTCATCCAAATGTCTTTTAAATGTTGGAGCTGTACTTGCATCTGCTAGTCTTCCTCTGGCAGCTCATTCCATAAACACATCACCCTCTGTACAAAAAACAGTTCCTTCTTCGTCCCTTTTAAATCTTCCCTCTTCCACCATAAACCTATGGCTCTATGATTTAATTTTCCTATCCTGTGGAAAAGACCTCGGCTTTTCACCCTGCCCAAGTCTCCCCTGATTTTGTAAATTACTATAATGTCACCCCTCACCCTCCTATACTCCATCTGATACTAACTTCAAGAACAAGCATTTAAAGATAAGTACTGTAAATTTGAAACAATAGTAAAAGTGACAGTAAACAACGCTCAGCCCAAATTGGATACTCAATTGGCTTGATGGTAGAAAGCAGAGGCTAACACTGAAAGGATGCGTGTTGGACTTGAGGCCTGTGACTAGTCGAGTGTCTCAGGGGTCGGTACTGGGCCTATTACTGTTTGTTATCTATATCAATGATTTGCATGAGAATGTGCAAAGCATGATTAGTAATTAGGCTGATGACAATAAAATAGGCAGGACTGTGAACAGTGAGAAACGTTATCAGAAATTGCAGCAGGACCTTTATCAGCTGGGGAAGTGGGCCGAGAAATGGCAAATGGAGATTAATATGTGGGATGTTGCTTTTTGAAAAGTCAAATCCAGGTTGGAATTTCATGGTGCATGTTAGACCCTGAAGGAGTGGAGAGGAACAGAGGGACCTTGGTGCTCAGATCCGTGGTTCTCTGAAAGTAGTTGCACGTAGACAGGGCAGTGAAAAAGGCTTTTGGCACACTGGCATTCATCAGTCAGGGCATTGAGTATGGACGTTCGAGAGTTATATTGCAGTTGGACAGGACGCTGGTGAGACATGCACTTGGAGTATTGTGTTCGGTTTTGTTCACTTGCCATAGGAAGGATATGATTAAATTGGAAAGAGGACAGAAGAAATTTACAAGGATGTTGCCAGTACTCAATGGTCTGAGTTGTAGGGAGAGTTTGGAGAGGCATTTTCCTTTAAGTGGAAGAAACTGAGGGGAAATCGTATAGAAATGTATTAGTGATAGACGTGAACAAGCCATTCTGGAAGGGTCACCTCGACGCTGACATGATCTGAAAAAATGACCAGCATCACAGGACAAGCATCAATATCCTCCCCACTCTGCCAGGTTAACTTTGACCGTATTCTCTCTGCGCCCTCACACTCACTACCTGTTATAGCACTTACCCCCTAACAAGGCTCATATTGTATCTCCTAATAAGGCTCAGCACTGCAACTCTCACTATTGAATTCAGCACCTACCATCCCCCCACCCCCCACACCCCGCGCACTCTCTCCCTTCACTATACTCCCAACACTAATGACACTGCATGGATACAACACTGTGGACTGAATCCCTCCGAACACCTCACCATTCCCCCTCCCCCTCCACCCACACCAGCATTAACAGCATGGACACACAATCCCACCACCACTCCCTCCCCCGCTTTCTCCCATTCCTGCAGAAACGGACTGTAATAGGAGAGAAAGGGCCAAGCCGGATGATGAAGCACCCGATATCTGATCCACCTCCACCCCCCCAGCCATGTGGGGAGGACCCTGGTATGAGCCAGAGAGGACTGGGACGTGTCATATGGAGATTCCGTGACATTCATGTCCCTCCAACTGAGTAAAAAAACAAGGTTCAGTGATGGGCAATTCGCACTTTAACCATTTTGTCTGTTCTCACAATTTTCTCCCTCCCAAAACAACAAACAACTCATTGCAGAGCGATACAGACACAAAAATATTCAGAGACATATGTACATACGCTAATATGCTGTCACTCACCATACACACATGGAGATAGAACCGCACACAAGTAGTGGCATAGGGAGACATAGACAGTGGCACGTAAATAGACACAAGCACAAGTAAAACGCACAGGCTAATACACAGATGAACCGATGTCAGTACATAAATACACAAGCACACAGACACATGAACAAACACACACAAGTGCACATACAGACGAACAGAGACACAGACACTAATGCTTATAGGACAGAGATAGATAGGTTTTTGATGAATAAGCATGTTAAGAGTTACAGAGAGTAGTCAGGAGAATGATGTTGAGAAATCTCTAATCTCTGGCATTCAGAGTCGATGGGCCGAATGTCCTAATTCTGCGTTTTTATTGCTCGTGCGGTGTCATGCTATCAGTTATTCTCTTCCTGGGACAGGAGCAGGGAATGAGTTTAATACATATTTGATTGAAAAGGGTCAGTGGTCCTATTGGACAGGTTTAGAGGGCTGAATGGTTAATGTCTATGCCTAATTATTCTGTCCTTGTGTTTCAAAAAACCTGGCGATTTCATGTCACGTTAACAAAGTTTAAAATAACAGGTCCCACACTGAAATAAGGTCGCCCCTTTCACTTTAGTGATGTATTATCTGTAGGGTCCTCATCCTCATGGAGCAGTGAAGACTCGGTTTTTGAAGGTATTCAAGGCTGCGCTCAACTGATCTTTGCTGGACAAGAGAGTCAATATTTATTGGGAACAGAGAGGAGCCGGATGTTCAAACACAATGGGATCAGTCATGAACATTCTGACTGGTGGCGCTGAATGGCCAACTGCTGCCCCTACCCCATGTGTTGTTCCCTCAATACAGCCTCGGTGCTGATACAGAGACATACTCCTGTCCCTACGCCATGTGTTGTTCCCTCAATCCACCCTCGAGGCTGTTACAGGGAAATATTGCTGCCACTACCCCATGTATTGTGCCCTCCATCCACCCCTCAAAGCTGTGACAAAGATAGACGGGCACCTTATTTAGCCAGTCATTATCGTTACCATGAGACTGGAGGAGTATATTCTGCCTATTTAACAAGTTACAGAGGAAAATAGAACGAATCATTTTAGCTCATTGAGTACATTTTACTGCACAGGACGCCATGTAAACATTTGAGCTGTTACACAGGAAGCTGTTGCTAACTGGAAATAGAGAGTAGCGAGAAATGCTTATTTTCACATTACAAAGCTGTAACTGGTGGAGTGCCTCAGAGATCACTATGGGATCATCAACAATCAGTACCTGGACCAAAGATCTGGAGGAAGGGTCTGAATATATCAAAGCCCATTTAGCTTAAACACCAAGCTGGTCATCCGGTAGGTCATCAAATGGAGGTTGTGTGTGATCTATGTGATATAGGCAAAGGGAGATTAGTGAGCAAACCTTCACCAGATATAGCATAATGTGAGTCATCTATTTTGTACGGAAGGATAAAACAATGGTAAACAATTTAAGTGGAGAGAGTTTGCAGAACTCTGAGATAAGATGGTATGCATGATCCTGCTACACAAATCATATGTAGTTAGTCTGCACTTGCTGTAAGTGATTTGGAAGCTAATTGGAATGATTGTGTTTCTGGCAAAAGGTATCAGGTTTAATCAGAAATGTTTTACTGCATCTGTTCCGGTAAAAGTGAGGAGTGCAGATGCTGGAAAAGCACAGCCAATCCGGCAGCGTCCGAGGAGCAGGAAAATTGGCGTCACGGAATATTCATCAGGAATATGCCTAAAACATCGAGTCTCCTGTTCGTTCGGTGCGCCTGACCTGTTGTAGTTTTCCAGCATCACATTTTTCGAGTCTACATCTATACAGGGCGTTGCTAAGACCACATCTGGCACATTATGTGCAGTTTTGATCCCTTAACCTATAAAAAGTTCTAGAAGCTTATCAACAATGTTTTGTTCACACTTTTCTGGAATGAAGGCCTTTTGTTTTGAAACATTATCATTTTTGGACAGGATGAGAAATATTTTAGAAGCATACACAATTTTGAGAAAAATCAGCAGGATGCATATTTTCACTCTTCAGGGAGACAAAAACTATGGAATAAATTTTAAGAATAAAATGCATTGATTTTAGCACAGATATTATGAAAACATCAGCCGATTTTTAAAAATTAAGCATATGCATACCAACAAATCATCAAATTATAAAGGAGGAATTTTCTCTTTTGCTAATGAAAGGCACTGCGTATAACAACAGCAATGATGCATTTGCATATCGTCCATTCTGATCCATTCCAGAGAATGTTCACGACGAGCGCACATGGCCCAGTTTGGTGTTCAGTTGACATGATTGCATGTTTCAACACAGAGAGGGAGAACAATGTTCCCTGCCTGAGAAGCAGCAGCCGATTGATCCCTCTATCTTCTTTTGTCCCAACTGGCAACAGTAAATCTCTGACTCACCTCTACCTGATGAGTCGTGGAGTATTCCTGATGAGAGGTTCATTGGAATCTCTCTACCATCTGAATCAAAGGGAATTCAGCTAAATCCAACTATTCTGGGGAGAAATCACATCATAAGTAGCTTGCCTGAGCAGAATGGGCGGCACAGCGGCTCAGTGGTTAGCACCGCTACCTCCCAGAACCAGGGTCCTAGGTTTGATTCCAGACTCGGGCGACTGTCTGTGTAGAGTTTGCGTATTCTCCCTGTGTCTGTGTGGATTTCTTCCAGGTGCTCCGGTTTATTCCCACTGGTCCAAAAATGTTCAGGCCATATGAATTAGCCATGCTAAATTGCCCACAGTGTTCGGTGCATTAGCCAGAGGGAAATGGGACTGGATCAGTTAATCTTGGGAGGGTTGGTGTGGAATTGTTGGGCTGAAGGGCCTGTTTCCACACTGTAAGGAATCGAAACTAATGACTTCAGAGGACCGAATAACATTTGGGACAGTCTATCATCTATCCATTTATTATGAGTTCAACTATTATGAAACTTTGGAAAACTTTCATTTTTCTGTTTGTATTAAGATCTGTGTGTGTGTGTTTCACATTATTCTAGAAGATGAGCCAGGCTGACATTTATATCATTAGCCATATCACTAAACTTTGAAATTTGTTGTAAAAAGTGGAGCAGTGTGACAGCAAAATGAAACACTGACCCTGCAATATTGATTGGACCACGAATGACAAATTCTAAAAGGGCTGTTCAAGTGGGAGTTCCCTTTCCCAGAAGTTTGTGGATGTTTACATTTATTCAAAGTTGTGTCTGTTAAATACTTGATAGACAAGTGAATGGAGGAAAATGGTGCACTTGCAGATGAAGTACTGCTGAGACCACAATCAGATCATCTACGATCTTAGTGCGTGGCAGAGCACTAAGACAAAGTGCCTAATGTCCCAATCCTACTCCTCAGTCCGATGTTCCTATATTCCATTGAGCCCCTCACAGCTCCTGCACAGGAGTAGACAGAGGCCAATTGCTCGAAATACCTGGTCCACAGTAATACTGGATCTCCTTCTGTCCCTCACAATTGTCACACAAAGTTTGGCGTGGGTTGAAAAAGGTTAATTCAAAACCCAGGCTGGGCTCAAAAGACGCCTCTGGTCTATTAATAGAGTGTCTCCTCTCTGCAACTTGTGCTTCATTTGTTGGTCATGGTGCAGATCCAGATTCACTGTGAATACAGTCCCCATACCTCACCCTGAAATGACTCATAAAATGCTTTGCTCTCTGTAACTGTAACATCCAATAACGGAATGTTCAGGAAAATTACAACCATTAACTTCCTACTTACAGAATATGAGAGCATAAGGAACAGGATCGGATGGTAATTCGGATGGTCAGGCCTGCCGTGCCATTGTATAAGATTATGATGATCCACTGTTGTTATCTACTCTGCTTTATTTCCCAATTTTTCACATCCCTCAATTCCATGGCAGGTCAAAAACCCACTTACCACATCTGTGAATACTTTTAGTGATATAGCTCCCCGAACTCTCTTTACCAGATAATTTCTGATATTTTCTATACTCTGTGAGAAGGTTACACGCCCCAAACATACACAACAACCTATTTGTATGTTCAAAAGAGTGAACACAGCAGCTCATGTAAGAGTGACAGACCCTGATATCAAAGCAGGAGTTGACTCAGGGTGGGATCAAGAAACGTTGACAAAATTAAATTTAATAGGAATCAGCCACAATCTCTCCACTGGGGGTTAGCCATCGCACAGAGGAAGATGCTCATGGTTGTGGACATCAATCCTTTCAGTCCCGGGACATCCCTACAGGAGATCCTCAGGGTAACTTCCTCGACACAATCATCTTCAGCTGCGTCATAAATGTCCTTCCCCATCATTACATCAGAAATGGGGATGATCACTGAAGATCACACAATGTTCAGAATATTTTCCCCCCTCAGCTCCTAAAGCAGTCTGTGTCCATGTGCAGCAAGGCCCGGGCAGCATTCCAGTTTGTGCTGTTAAAGTGTTGGTAAAATTTATGTAATAGTAGGGCCAGACATTGCACATTTCCATAGTTAAAAGAGGAGCTCATTCAGCATCTCAAGCTGGTTACACATGAATATGAGCTAGCATTCAGCCCATCAAATCTACTGAACAGGAAGAGTGGCAATACATTCAATACTCCTGCCTGTTACATAGGAAGGGGAGGGGTCTGCTCAGCACATCGAACTGTTAAACAGGAACAGGTGGAGCCAAAACAGTCTCTCGAAACTGTTCCACGGGACCAGGAAGAGGCCATTCAGCCTCGCAAAGGCTTATACAGGAACAGGAGGATGTCACTGATGCTCCAACATGACAATTCACAGGAGTAGATCTTGATGTTTATCGTGGCTCCATTGTCTGTGGAACAATTGCTACTTTAACGTGGTTTGCTGGCAGTGAGGAGGCAAGCGAGATGTTTTCTGTCAAGTCTCAAGGAGACATCTTCCATCTCTGAAAAGGCAGACCCATGTTCTCCGTGGGGATCAGAAGCTGGTGGGAATAGTTAACTGTTTTAGATTGAAGGTATTGTGGCTAATGTTGGGATTATGAATAACATGACATTCAGTGCAGGATCACTAAACAAATGCACTGCATTAATATGTGGAGTTTTCATTCAAAGTCTGGATTTTCTGCTCTCTCATTGATGTGGGGAGTGGGGGTGGTTGGGGGGAATGTTTTCAGAGGTACTAAAAGTATCTAGAATTTAATAAAGTTAGTAAAAAAAAGATGCGGTGTGATCTATCACTGTATTAATGTCTGTTTAAAACATCATGTGTGATTGTCCATCCCCCTGAACTTCCAACACAATCCCATCTTATTGTCTCACAGTGCGACAGATTAATCTTCACTCACTCCTCATGGTACCATCATCCCAGGGATTAGTTTGGTGGAACACCTTTGAACTCTCTCTGTGGTAAGGAGATCATTCCTTATAAAGGAGAGAAAATCTGTGGACAATGCCCCAAATACTGCCTCAACAAAACTCTCAGGGATGATCACATTAATTACTTTCCCTCACTTCGCCGTCTCCATTTCTTTCTCATGGCATAAAAAGCATCATTCTCTATATATTGCCACTGATGCGAAATTTACATCTTCCTTACATCTGTATGTCAGTGTCAATAAAACCAGCACCAAAGGTGCCGATCGAGATGGACATCACTCTCGGGGACAGACTCAATGAGATGGAATACACCTCAAATAAGGAATAGTCGCCTACCTGATGGAAATGAGCAGTAGCAATATGGGAAACAGGAAGTAGGAGGGAGTTATCTTTCATTTTCTTCTTTTTCACGAGGTATACGAAGCCCTGGTCAGACCAGCATGTTATCCCGATCTTGAACTGAGTGGCTGGTTCAGCTGTTCCACTGGACAGTAAACAGCCAACCACATTGCTGTGGGTTTGTAGTTACACGGAGACCTGACCAAGGAAGGATAACTCATTGACTTCTCGAAAGGACATGTCACAAGCAGATGGGCTTCTGTTTATTACAGATAATGATGGTTTCTTTTAAATTCCATCAACGTGCTTCATGAGACATCAACAGATCATTATTCTGTGCCTCTACATGAAGAGTCAATGACTTGAGCACCACGCACTATCTTCCTGTCTGACAGATTCTGTGGAGAGAACAAGTTAAACATCTCAAGTACAATTCTTTTCGAATGGACATGTGGTTAGAAGGGACTTGAAACAGATGAATCCAGATTGCATACTGGCACAAATAAAGAAGTTTATTCAGAAGTTGTACTGAGGCTGACGATTAGACCGGGACATCATAATGGTGGTACTGGGCAGGATTGGTGAGTGGGGAGGATATGGAAATGTAGATCTGTGCAGGGCTAGAAGGATTATGGAGTTTGAGAACAGTCTGATTCCTTCTCGCATATCAGTGAGCAATTTATAAATAGCAATTTGCTTTGTAGAATTTATCAGGAAAGGAATTTTTGATTGGAAGTGAAGACACTGATTTCCCCTTTTCCAAAATTTACCTAACATGAGCAGAAACAAAGAAAATGACTTACTAGGAACACCAACTATACCATTACCTCTGATTCTATCTTCTCCCTCTCAAATTGCAGAATAAATTCAATCATATTGTGATTACTGCTTCCTTCATGTTCCTTCACTTTAAGTTCTCTTAAATAGTCTGCCTCATTGCACAACACTAAACCCAGTATTGCCTATTCCTGAGTGGGCTCCACTACAAGCTGCTCCAAAAAGCCCTATCGAAGATACTCCACAAATTAGTTTTCTTTCAAACCACAAACACCCTGATTTTCCCAGTCCCCACCCAGTGTATTAAAATCTCACATGACTACGGTACTTTGCCTTTTCTATGCATCTTTTCTATCTCCTGGTGTATATTGTGACGCAGCTCCTGACTACTTTTTGGAATCCTGAACATAATGCCATTTATTCAACCTTTCGGGATACTCTATTCAACCCACACTGATTTTGTGCCATCTGACCCTACTTTATGTCATTCAGTCAGAATGTTATACAGTCAGAGAGATGTACAGCATGGAAACAGATCCTTCAGTCCAACTCGTCCATGCCGACCAGGTTACCCAACTTAATCTAGTCCCATTTGCCAGCACTTGTCTTATATCTTTCGTACCCCTCCGATTTACATACCCATCCAGATGCCTTTTAAATATTGGAATGGGACCAGTGTCCATCACTTCCTCCCACAGTTGTTTCCATACACACACCTGTCTGTGCATGAAAAAACTCATCCATAGATTCAATCAATAAGCACATCGACCTGGACCCAATATACTGGCCATTGCAACGGACAGCTGGAACTGACAACCGGAAGCGGCAGATTCAAACCACTAGAAATGCCGGAGGAGATCACAGAAACGCTTCATAGGAGGATGAGAATGCCACCTAGACAGGGAATGAAACGTCTGCAACACAAATGCCCAGCTCGGCGAACAGAACCACAACAAGAACACACGAGCTATAAATCTTCTCACAAACTTTGAATATTCTCTGTGACCAAGATTGAGAGTCCTGACGGTTGTGCTGCCTACCTGGTGCTTGCGTTTGGGATATGTCATCTGGGGTGCAGAAGAACTTGGAGTGGGAGGGGAATGAGTCAGTGGCTAGGGTTCGTGTAGGTACCAATGGCTGGGCAAGCAAATGACAATGAGAAGAGGTCGGTAAATACAGAACTGAACTGTTATATTGGAATGCAAGGAAGAAATAATGTAAATAAGCTTGTGACTCATACACACATTAGCATATATGACGTGGAGGGCATCATAGTGACATTACTGAAAGAGGATCAAGAGTGGGAGCTGAATATTCAAGGGTATTCATCCTGTCGAAATGATAGGCATGTGGGAGTGAGACAGATTTGTCTCATTCGCAAGAAATGGAATTGAATCAATTGGAAGAAATGAAATAATCTCAGATGGTGTAGAATCTGTGTCGGTAGAACTGGGGAATCAAAAAGCTGAAAAAATGCTGTTGCAGTTACATACAGGCCGCCAAACAGTAGTCAGGAGGTGGGGTGCAAGGTACACAGGAGATAGAAAGACCTGTAGGAAAGGCAACGTTACAGTGATCATGTGGGATTTCATTATGCAGGTGGACTGGGAATTCAGTTTGATAGTTTGTAGGAAAAGGCATTTGTGGAATGTCTATGAGATGGCTTTTTGTAGCAGATTGAACAGGCAGACTAGATGAGGGGAGCTTTGGATAAAAGAAGTCATAGGAAGCAGTGAGCATAATATGATTGAACTTACTCTGCAATTTCAGGTTGAGAAGTTAGAATCAGAGGTAATGGTATTACAGCTGAATAAAGGCAATTACAGAGGCATAAGAGAGGAGCTGGTAGAATTAACTGGGATACAGGTCCAGAAGGAAAGACCATGGACAAGCAATGACAGGAGATTTTTGGAGTAATTCAGGATGCACCAGAGATTTATCTTGAGGAAAAAAGAGGCATGATAGAGAGAGGATGAGGCAACCATAGCTGACTAGGGAAGTCAGGGACAGCATAGAAGCAAATGAGAACGCATATAATGTGGCGAGTGGCTGTTTGGGAAACCAGAGGATTGGAAAGCTTACAAAGACAAAACGGAGAGCAAGCAAAATAAAATAAAGAGGGAGATTATTAAATATGGGGGTAAGCTAGCCACTAACATTAAGGAAGTCTGTACGAGCTTCTTTCAATATATAAAGTATAAAAGAGAGGCAAAAGTAGACATTGAACTGCTGGAAAATGATACTGGAGAGGTAGTAGTGGTGAACAAGAATAGGCTGAGGAACTGAAAAATTTGGTCACGGTGGAAGATACGAGTAATACCTTAACATTCAAGACAGTGAGGGGCCAGAGCTGAGTATGCTGGCCACCAACATGGAGAGTGTGCTAGAAAAAACTGAATGACCAGCAGGTGGTTAATTATCCTGGACCGGATGGACTACATCACAGAGATATAAAGAAGATAGCTGCAGAAGGTGTGGGGGGCAGTGGTGATCTTTCAGGAATCACTAGAGTAAGGAACGATCTCAGAGCACTGGATACCCTCGAACGTGACACCCCATTGTAACAAGGGAGTGAGGAAAAAGACAAAAAATATCCACAATTAATGGCTTAACTTCGGTCTTGGGTATGATCCTGGAATCCATTGGGAAGGATGAGATTTCTGAATACTTGGAAGTGTTTGGTAAAATGGAACAAAATCTCTTCATCAAGGGAAGGCCATGACTGACAAATCTGTTGGAATTCTTTGAAGAGGAAATGAGCAGGTTTGACCAAGCACAGCCAATGGATGTTATCCACCTGGATTTCAAGAAGGCCTTTGACAAGGTGTCACACAGGAGACGACTGAGTATAATAAGGGCCCCTGGTGTTAGAGGTAAGGTAGCGGCATGAAGTACTTACGTGCCAAATAACATAAGCAGCAAGGGACAGACAGAACTGAGCTATCCCACAACAAATGCATCAGATTTAAACAATGCAGTCCTCAGAGTCCGATCATGGATGGTGCTGGATTATTAAACAACTCACTGGAGTCTCCACAAATATCCCCATCCTCAATGATGGAAGAGCCCAGCACATCAGTGCAAAAGATAAGGCTGAAGCTTTCGCAGAAATCTTCAGTCAGAAGTTTCGAGTGAATTGTCCATTTCGGCCTTCTCCCGTGGTCCCCATCATTACAGATAGCAGTCTTCAGCAAATTCGATTGACTGATGTCAAGAAACAATTGAAGGTACTGGGTACTGCAAAGGCTATAACCCTGATAACCTGCCGGCAATAGTCCTGAAGACTTGTACTCCAGAACTTCCCGCTTCCCTAGGCAAGCTGTTCCAGTACAGTTACAAACCGACAATGGGAAAAAAAAACTGCTCAAGTATGTTCTGTACATAAAACGCAGGACAAATTCAACCCGTCCCAATACCGCCTTATCAATGTACTCTCCATCATCAGTAAAGTGATGGAAGGTGTCATCAATCGTGTTATCAAGCAGCACCTGCTCAGCAATAACCTGCTCAGTGACGCCCCTTTTGGGTTTTGCCAAAGACACTCTGCTCCTGACCTAGTCACAGCCTTGGTTCAACAGAGAAAAAGGAACTGAATTCCAGCCCTTGACATCAAGGCTGCATTCTTTCAAATGAGGCATCAAGAAACCCCAGCAAAAAGGATATCGCAGGCCAACACTTGTCATTGGAGTCATAACTGACAGATAGGAAAACGGTCATTGTTATTGGAGATCAGTCATCTCAGTTCCAGAACATCTCTGCAGTAGTCCCTCAGGATAATGTTGTTGCAGGTTTGCTCCATGAACTGGAATGTTCATTTGCAGACGTTTCATCACCATGCTACGTAAAATCTACAGTGGCCCTCCGGATGAAACCTAGGTCCAAACATCTTCAGTGCCTTCATCAATGACCTTCTCTCTATCATAAGGTCAGAATGGGGATATTCGATGATGACTGCACAATGTTCAGCACCATTAACAAATGCTCAGATACTGAAGCAGTCCGTGCCTAAATGCAACAAGATCTGGACAATCTCCAGACATGAGCTGACAAGTGGCAAGTAACATTCGTGTCACACAAATGTCAGACAATGACCGTCACCAGTAAGAAAAAACATAAACACTTGGTATTCAGCAGCATATTTGTCACTACATTCCCCACTCCACACCCTCTATCAATACACTTGGGGTTATCATTGACCAGAACTTCAACTGGACTCGCCACAGCGAGCTGATCAGAGGCTAGGAATACTGCGTGAGTAACTCACCTCCTGTCTTCCCAAAGCATTTTCACCATCTACAAGGCACAAGTCAGGAGTGAGATGGAATTCTCCCACTTGCCTGAATGAGTGCAGCCACAACGACACGAAAGAAGCTTGACACCATCCAGGACAAAGCAGCCCATTTGATTGGCACCACATCCACAAGCATTCACTGCCTCCACGACCAATGCTCAGTAGCAGCAGTGTGTACTATCTACAAGATGCACTGCAGAAATTCTTCAAAGATCCTCAGACAGTACCTTCCAATCCTACAAGCACTTCCATCTAGAATGACAAGAGCAGCAGGCTTTTGCAAACACCACCACATACAAACTCCCCTCCAAACCAGTCAACATCCTGAGTTGGAAATATATCACAATTCTTTCACTGTTGCTGGGTCAAAACCCTGTAACTCCCTCCCTCATAGCATTGTGGGTCAATGCACAGCAGGTGGACTGCAGCGGTACAAGAAGGCAGCTCAGCACCACCTTCTCAAAGGGGCAACTAGGGACGGGCAAGAAATGGTGGGCCCATCCAGCGATTCTCATATCCGAAAAAAAATGTAAAAAGTTCCAAGTTGAGCACCTCGATGGGACAGGTTGTCTGATTTGAACATGAATAGGAAAGCAGTGTTTCTGATGATGAACATTTTAGACCATTCTGTTATTAGAAAGGTGTTCAGTGTTCCATGACGTATTGTTGCTGAGCGCTGTGATAAATTGCACCTGTTTTGTTAAGTTCAACAACATTAGCGTAACAGGATCGATCCTTCAAAAATACCAAACTGAAAATGACAATCATTATAGAGACTCACAGATAGCAGCTTATATTCAACATATTACTGCGCTACTGACTGGCACTGATTTCTCCCACCATCCATATTACAGGGGTTACCATTGACCAGAAGGTGAAGTCAAATCAACGTACATATACAAGGGTTACAAGAGCAGGTCTGAGACTTTCAACTCTGCACTGAATAATAGACTGTATGACCATAAGGGCATGAGATATAGCAATAGATTTAGGCTATTCAGGCTATCTCTTCACTCTGAAACTGTGCCATTTTGTCGTAGTCTCTAAGAAGAATGGAAACTCTAACTGTATCAATCTTTGCAGTAGTCGGTCAGCTTCAATCAGGTGCGCCCCCCCCACCCATTCTTCTAAATTCCATTGAGTACAGACACAGAGCCCTGAACTGCCGCTCATATGACAAGCCATCATTCCCAGGATAGATCATGTCCAACACCCGTAGATCCTTCCCCAGAACAGCTCACAATAATCCAAATGCCGTCTGACCATAGTCCATTACATTCTCATCACTCTCACTCTCTTGAAATGAATGTTAATATTGCATTTGCTTTCCTAACTGCCAATTGAATCTGCGCATTAACCGTAAGAGAGGGCGAGGACTCAACTCCTGTTGTGCTTCAGATTTCATGAAGCCTTTTAGAACATAGTGTCTGCCTGTATTCCGCCTACTGAAGTGCATAATCTCACATGTTCCCATATGGTGTTCCATCAGCCATGTGTTTTCCCAGTGTCCTAAACTGTCCAAGTCTTTCTGCAGCCTCCCCACTTCCTCAATATCACCTGCCCATCCAATCATCACTGTATCATCTGCAAAGCTCGCAAAACTTCCGTCAGGTCAGATGGTTCACGTAAATGGCACTTCCTGACTACCTAAGGACAGTCCACCATTGAAAAGGCACAATGCTCAAGATGCTTGACTCCATTTAGGTTTTAGCAGTGGCTTGACTGGATTTACACCTGCAAAGTCTTCACTCCTTGCACCACTGGCACTGGCACCCTGCACACCATTTTATTATGAATTTACCCCATTATGGTGATGCAGAACTTGATGGCGCACGATCCCAGTCTATTAATGGCAATCTGTCTCAACGCTGACTGTGTGGTGCTCACACCAACTAATGTCATTGTGTGTTGAAGACAGCAGAGCGAGGTAGGGGGAGGGGATGTCGATCATTAATGACTGTGTGACTGTCACTGAGGGTTGACACCTGCCGCAAAAGCCCCAGATGTACTTGTGTCTGTTGTCACCGCTGCAGGCAAGGTCAGTCTTTCAGTGAGTCAACTCAAAGAAAGTGATGGGCCTGGAGAGTGTTCCTGGCTGAGCACTCAGATCCTGTTTGTACCAACTAGCAGAGGTATTCACATACAACTTCAGCCTCTCCCTCCAGAAGCCGAAGTCCCAACCTGATTCAAGAAGGCCATCATCATCCTCATAAGTGAGAAAGCACATGGAACGTGCCCTTATAGACGATGAAGTGCTTTGAGAGACTAGTTATGGCCTTCACGAACTCCAGTCTCCCAGCCTGACCTGCTGCCCTATAATGTGCTGACTGATGTAACAGGTTCACAACAGATGCTATACCCGAGCCTGCACGCATCTCTAGAACATCTGGACAACAAGGACACCTACACCAGACTCCTGATCATTGACTAAAGCTCCACCTTCAAAATCATGATCCCTTACAGACTAATCCCAAAATTCCACGACCTTGGTCTCGGTTCAATCCTTTGCAACTGGCTCCTCAGGCTTTTGACCCACAATCGTGGAGATCGGTAAAATCACCTCCTCCACAATAACAATCAACACTAAAGCTGCTGAAGGCTGTGTTCTCAACACCCAACAATACTCCCTGTACACCCACGGCTGTACCCTCAGCCCCCTACAGTACTCCAGCTCCACCCACGGCTGTGACCTCAGCCCCTTAGTGTGTTCCCTGTACACCCACGGTTGTGTCATCAGCCAACCACTGTACTCCCTGTACACCCACCGTTGTTTCTGCAGCCCCCTACCATTCTCCCTGTACACCGACGGCTGTTTCCTCAGCCCCCTCATGTCCTCCCTGTACAATCACGGCTGTTTCCTCAGCCCCCAACTCCACTCCCTGCACACCCACGACTGTGACCTCAGCCCACTAAAGTCCTCCCTGTTCAACCACGGCTGTGCCCTCAGCCCCCTATGTACTCCCTGTACAACTACGGCTGTGTCCTCAGCCCCCAGCTCTACTCCATGTACACCGACTGCTGTGTCCTCAGCCCCCTAATGTCCTCCCTGTACAACCACGGCTGTGCCCTCAGCCCCCTACGTACTCCCTGTACAGCCACGGCTGAGTTTCCAAATTCCAAACAACGCCAGCTACAAGTTCGCTGATGACATCACTATAGCAGTACGGATATTAAAAAACAACGTGTCAGAATCTAGAAAGGCGATAGAGAACTTGGTGGCATGATATGTTGATAATGACCTCTCTCTCTAATCCGGTAAACGTAAAGGACTGATCACTGACTTTAAGAAGAAAGGAGGGGAACACACCCCATCTAAACCAAAGGTTTGTGGGAGTGCAGAGCATCAAGTGCCTCAGAGTGATGATAACTGACAACCTGTCCTGAACTTCTTACATAGGTCCGACGGTCGGGAAGGTTCAACAATGCCTCTCCTTCCTCAGGTGATACAGGAAATTCAGCATGCACTACTTCTACAGATGCGCCATTGAGAGCGTATTGTCCCGGTGGATAACAGCCTGGTATGGCAACTGCTCTACTCAGGATTGTTAGAAACTACAGAAGGTTGGGTGCACAGCTCTGACCTACACGGACTCTAACATCCCAACCATTGATTCCATTTACATGGCTCGTTGCCACAGAAAGGCTGCCAACATCTACCCCAGATTACTGAGGGAAGGGAGACAGGAAATATCTGGGGCATTAACAGATATCCTTGAACACGGCTGATGTCCCGGAAGACTGGAAAATTGTTAATCCCCTTGTTTAAGAAAGGTAGTAGGGATAATCCAGTCAATTATAGACCGGTGAGACTGATGTCAGCGGTAGGGAACCTGCTAGAGAAGATACTGAGGGATAGGATCTACTCTCATTTGGATGAAAATAGTCTTATCAGTGATAGGCAACAAGTGTTTGTGCAGGGAAGGTTATGTCTTACCAACTCAATAGAATTCTTTGAGGAAGTGACAAAGTTGATTTATGAGGGAGAGAAAGTGAGGACTACAGATGCTGGAGATCAGAGCTGAAAATGTGCTGCTGGAAAAGCGCAGCAGGTCAGGCAGCATCCAAGGAGCAGGAGAATCGACGTTTCGGGCCCTGAAGAAGCCCTTCCTGAAGAAGGGCTGATGCCCGAAACGTCGATTCTCCTGTTCCTTGGATGCTGCCTGACCTGCTGCGCTTTTCCAACAACACATTTTCAGCTCTGATGAGGGAGAGACTGTAGGTGTCAAGTACATGGACTTCAGGAAGGCTTTTGGTATGTTTCCCCTCGGTCGGGTTATGGAGAAAGTGTAGTCACATGGTGTGCTAGCTACGTGGATAAAGAACTGGCTGGGCAACAGGAGGCAGAGAATAGTAGGGGAAGGGAGTTTCGCAAAATGGTGAACTATGACCAGTGGTTTCATTTGAGATGTTTCTGGAAAGATACATGAATGGGAAGAGAGCAAATGGATACAGATCCTTAGAAAATAGGCGACAGGTTTAGGTAGAAGATTTGGATCGCCACAGGCTTGGACCACCGAATGGCCTGTTTCTGTGCTGGAATGTTTTGTTCTAACATTATCAAAGACCCATCAACCCAAGTAATGGTCTCCCACAACCTCTTCCATCAGGCTAAAAGATATGGAAGCTTGAAAACACTGAGCAGTTGGTTCATTAAAAGTTTCTTCTTGACTGTTATGAGACTGATGAATGTACTCTCTAATCTCAGATAATACTGATCTTGTTCATGTTGACCTTGCCTCGCGCATGCGCTGTGCAGCGTAACCTATATGCCTCTCAGACATGTTTTATAGCCATCGTTATGCACATCCTTGCTTACTATGATCTGCCTTGTTACAAGTCATAGTACATGCTCATCTTCCTTCACCCAGCTCACTCCGAGCTCTCTCTGGTCCTCACCCCCAGCACCTCCCATTCCCCATCCCCAGCTCACTGTGACCCCATCCCCAGCTCACTGTGACCCCATCCCCAGCTCACTGTGACCCCATCCCCAGCTCACTGTGACCCCACCCCCAGCTCACTGTGACCCTATCCCCAGCTCACTGTGACCCTATCCCCAGCTCACTGTGACCCCATCCCCAGCTCACTGTGACCCCATCCCCAGCTCACTGTGACCCCACCCCAGCTCACTGTGACCCCATCCCCAGCTCACTGTGACCCTATCCCCAGCTCACTGTGACCCCATCCCCAGCTCACTGTGACCCCATCCCCAGCTCACTGTGACCCTATCCCCAGCTCACTGTGACCCCATCCCCAGCTCACTGTGACCCCATCACCAGCTCACTGTGACCCCACCCCAGCTCACTGTGACCCCATCCCCAGCTCACTGTGACCCCATCCCCAGCTCACTGTGACCCCATCCCCAGCTCACTGTGACCCCATCCCCAGCTCACTGTGACCCCATCCTCAGCTCACTGTGACCCCATCCCCAGCTCACTGTGACCCCATCCCCAGCTCACTGTGACCCCACCCCAGCTCACTGTGAACCCACCCCAGCTCACTGTGACCCCATCCTCAGCTCACTGTGACCCCATCCTCAGCTCACTGTGACCCCACCCCCAGCTCACTGTGACCCCATCCCCAGCTCACTGTGACCCCATCCCCAGCTCACTGTGACCCCATCCCCAGCTCCCTGTGACCCCATCCCCAGCTCACTGTGACCCTATCCCCAGCTCACTGTGACCCCATCCTCAGCTCACTGTGACCCCATCCCCAGCTCACTGTGACCCTATCCCCAGCTCACTGTGACCCCATCCCCAGCTCACTGTGACCCCATCCCCAGCTCACTGTGACCCTATCCCCAGCTCACTGTGACCCCATCCTCAGCTCACTGTGACCCCACCCCAGCTCACTGTGACCCCACCCCAGCTCACTGTGACCCCATCCTCAGCTCACTGTGACCCCATCCTCAGCTCACTGTGACCCCAGCCCCAGCTCACTGTGACCCCATCCCCAGCTCACTGTGACCCCATCCCCAGCTCACTGTGACCCCATCCCCAGCTCACTGTGACCCCATCCCCAGCTCACTGTGACCCCATCCCCAGCTCACTGTGACCCCATCCCCAGCTCACTGTGACCCTATCCCCAGCTCACTGTGACCCCATCCCCAGCTCACTGTGACCCCATCCCCAGCTCACTGTGACCCCATCCCCAGCTCACTGTGACCCTATCCTCAGCTCCCTGTGTGCTTTGTCTCTCACTATTTCTCTCACACTATCTGTTTCCCTGTCTTTTCCTTTTCTCTGTCTTTTGTTTCTTTCCCTGAACTTACTATGTCCCCTTCTCCCTGTCCATGTGACTATTTGTTTCTTGTTTTGTTTCCTTTCTCTGTTTTACTGACTGTCATTCTGTTTCCCTCGCTTTGTTCTCTCTCTCCTTATATGTGTCTGTCTATTTCTCCCTTGTTGTGATGGTGATGGCGTCTCTATTCGTTTGAAGCATGTGATGGCTCTTTGGTTGGATGTTGGCAATAAAATAAACTCAATTGTGTTTTGGTGTCTTGGACATAATTGAAATTTATTGGTTAAATTTCAATTGTTGTCAAAACAGCAACCAGAACTTGGATCAACATTGAACAACCAATTCTTACATCTAAATATTTCGGAACTGCCTTCTCCCAGTGATCTGCATACTGGCAACTGAAAGCATTCTATTCACGTGCATAATAGTGTGAGGGTAACTGCGCTTCCCAGGACCAGAAGAAACTACAGACAGTTGTGTGCACAGCCCAGACTATCATGGAAGACAATCTCCCATCCATTTGTACTTCTCATTGTCAGTGAAAGGCTGGCAATATCAAATATATCTCCAAAACCGGTAATGATCTCCTACAACCTCTTCCAAAAGGGAGGAGATACAGAGGCTTGAAAACATGGACCAGTATGCTCAGGAACACCTTCCTCCCCACCGTAGTTACACTGGCGAATTGAAGTCTCTAACATTTCAAATAATATTAATCTTGCGAAAGTCGCTCTTGCTTTGCGAAATCCTGTGCAACTGTCACCTTGTGTGCCTCACTCTGTCTAAGTGCCATTGAGGCTCAAGGTCTTCTCAAGGGCAATCAAATAAGTGAATTAATGCTGGCCCAGCCAGCGATACCGATATCCCATTAATAAATATAAGAAGATGACGACACTCAGGGAAGACAGACAGTTGGGATCAAATCGCTTTAAACATGATCTTAGATATATATTTTTTCCCTGAGTATCTGAAAGTAGAGTGTTCCTACAAAACCTTTCATAAGCTGATATGGCATTAAGTGAAATAGCCAAATTTATGTGGGAAAATAAATCATCTTTCTTGGTATAAGTGAAAATCCTCTTCGGATTTCTTTTGGTTAGCGAAAACAGGACGTTATGGAGGTTTTACGGAAAAGGAAGTGGTAAAAAGCGAACTTTTGAAAAGCGGGGTATACATGTACCGGCATGGGCAAGATATTCAGGAAGATGGGAAAAGTCAAAAATAAATGAGGAGGATCTCACATTTTAGTTCCATCCCAGCTGATCATCATTCCCTTTGTTTGCTCTTTTTGTTCTCTCTCTCTCTTTCTCTATCGATTTAGCTCACTCCTCCTGCCCTTCTAAGCAGACTTCCCTGTCCCCAGCATTATTCACACTATTTTCCAACTGGTTTCAGTTCAGGAAAGCTCCCAGCACTTTCTGTTCTTTGCTTTGCATTTCTTATGTAATTTCAGATCTCTAGCATCTTCTTTTATTTGGTTTAAGCTTCAAATTTGTTATTCCATGGGAAGTCGGCATCTCTGCCAGGGCTGCATTTGTTAATCATCACGAATTGTCCTGATTGTGAGGCCATTCCACAAGCCAATATAAAATAAAGCACATTGATATGGGTCTGAAGTCACACTTAACCCAGACCGGGTAGTAACATTAGACATCTTTAAAGTCAAAGTGAAAGAGCAAGATTTTCAGACAAAATCTGGGTTTTATGGTTGTTTTTCGTGCAATGCACTTTATTCGAATTCTTATCATTTTTTATTGAAGTTCTGCCATCAGCTGTGGTAGGACTTGAAACAAATCGCTTGAAACAATGTCTTTCGTTTAATAAGCTTTGCTCCTGAATTACATCCAGCGACATTCCTACTCTGATACATTGTCCTAATCATGAAGTAACGTCCGAGACAAGAACAATTTTATGATTGAAATCCTTGTAGCTGGAAAAGTGGCCAGAAGAGAGCTTGAAACAAAAAGTCTGAATTTACCAATGTGCAGACAATGGTTTGTTCAGTCACAGCACTGACGCAGAGATGGAGACTGGGGATATTATGAGCTGGTAGTGGACAGGGTTCGTGACAGAGAGAACACGAGACATAAATCAAGTCAGGGCCAAAAGGGATCTTGAGGTTGCCCACAGTTCTGTTCTCAGATGTTTGTAAGGGAGTGATCTGCATTTCATATGAATGAAGACTGCAATTTGAGTTGAAGATAATAGTTTCTTTCTTTGACAAATATAGATAACAGCAATTGCATGAAGTTCAAAATTGTTTATGGGATTAATGAATGGACAGAGGTAGAAAACACCAACAATAGCGAGAATAGATTAGTAACACACCCTCCACCCCGCCCAAAATAATGATCAGTACCGATAATATCCGATATGGTAGAAATTCCCAAAAGAGAAAAATTTTGAAAAGTCCCAAGGAAAGCCTCCTCTCCATTGGTTTAATTATCCAGTCCATTATTCTCAGATTCAGATCTGTCCTGTCCACGTCTGTGCAGTTGCTGATCTTTGTTATTGTTGGAGCTGATGCATCTGCTCCTACACTGGGATAGCGCACTGAGTGAAGCCCCTCACCAATAGGAGAGGGAAACCCTCCAGTGACACAGTTACAATGCATGGAGACTGACATCAATCACAGTCACTGAGCAAACAGTTCTAGCTTTCAATACAGCACATTCAGTTCACAATATAACTGGACTGGACTGGATGCTGACATCGCTGGCTATTGGTCACATCTCCCATCACTAATTGCTCTACTGAAGTCATTGTGTGGGAGAATGATGGATGTTTTCTTTTCGCAGGCTAGATGACTCTGCCCTGTTGTACGTTTGCAATGCTGCCACCATCTGACCCCAAATTTTCACCACTCCACAATAAAAAAACACGATCAGGACGTTGTTACTGTGCTGATCTCTCCTCCACGGGAAGAAACGCCAGCCAACACACTGTCACTGGGTGCAGTTGCTCTGCACATAGACAGGAAGTGTGGACTTCTCTGAATGTTCCTCTCCCTGCTCTAATAAAGAAACGTTTGACCTTCCATTTATAATATGCTTGAGTAATTAATTTATACAAATGGACAAACATTTTAATGCAGTTTTATTTGCTATAAAGAAGTAATTTTTACGCTTTTTCTCCTCAGTTCCAAACCAAAAGTGAACTTATTCATTAAGACTTTTGAATTGATGAGTCAGGTTTGGCTGGGAGATAGGGCGGAATGGGGGCAGTGGCTGTGGAGACTGCATGGGGAGTACAATGATATTCCACATGTCATCAACACTCTTAACGTCAGATAGAATTAAATATAGTTCACAACAAGGATATTTTATATTTTATATACACACCATTTAATCATTGGGAATACAGATTGAGTAGGGTCACCGCACCTGAAGCATTAACATTGATTTCTCTTCATTGCTACTGCCAGACCTGCTGAGCTTTCCCTCCAACGTCTGTTTTTGTTTGAGGTTGATCATATTGGTCATATCTTGCAGGATGCTTACAATTAAAAGCAGATATTAATAACAAAATGTGCAGGGCTATGGGGACAATACAGAAGAATAATAGTAGAGATATCGCTCATTCCAAACTGGAAGAGACAATGGGCTAAGCTTTCACCATCTTTGTTGTAATGATACTGTGTTATGCATTGAAAGCATTTGTAGAGAGCTTGTTCAATGAAGGACACAGAGTGTTCCATCATCAATAATCTATCCCTATTATTTCATGAAGTTCAGCTGCCTCTAAAATATATTTTAATAATAGATCTCCTGAGATTTATAGGATGTTCAGAATTGTTTTTACTTTCGATCTTAAAGAAGAAACAGATTTCGGCTGTAATTCAGGTGTCACAGACACACCAACTGTAATAGAAACATGAAAGTACCACATTGTCCAAATATTACCAAAGTCAACATGTAGACCTGTCAAGAAACATGAAATATAGAGATAATGGAAGCATGAAATATAAACAGAAATTGCTGGAGAAACGAAAAAGATGAGGAAGTATCTGCAGAGAGCATCAGAATTAACATATGTCATATGATGTGACACTGTTCTGAAAAGTCATATTAGAATCAAAGGTCAATTTTTTGCATCTCTGCTCAGATGTTGCCAGATCTACTGAGTTTCACTCCAGCTCTTTTGATGTTTTTCTTCTTTCTGAACTGTGACAAAGTGTCTGATCTGAATGATAACAACAAAGTTGTTGTCTCAGTTGAATCTTGAGTAATTTGTTATGGACATTAAATGAGAAATTACAAAGTTCCTCTGTTTGACAGGGTTCTAAATATCGATGACGTATTGGATTGTGAGACATTGTGATGAAAATGTTGAAACAAAACAGAAGTTGCTGCAACTGCTCAGTAGGTCTGGGAGCATCTGTGCAGAGAAATCAGAGTTAACATTTCAGGTCCAGTGCTCCTTCCTCAGAGCTGATGGTAATACGGAAAATGTTGGTTTATATGCAGAAAAGACTGGATGGTGAGCTTGGATGAAAAACCATCACTATTCAAGAAAACCGGGATCTGGAATTCATTCAAAATTAAGAAAGGATTTCTTGTACTCTCGCTTCCATCGCTTGGTCCTTGTTCAGGTTGTACATGTACTATATATTTCTAAATATCCATCAAGTGCAGACGACATGTTTTGTTTCTCCCCTACTGTGGTGTTCCAATATTTTTGATTATTTTCCAGTATGTATTTGCTTCCAATTCAAGGTGGATATGAGAACATGGCTTGACCTTCTGCAGTTTGCCCATAATATAGAATTTAATTGACTATTTATCCCCATCACACCCGTTTCTGCCTGTTTTTCCGATGTAGTGTTTGTTACAGTTCTTGCAAGGCTTATTCTTCCTGGAGCAGAACAGACAAAAATCTGAACTTATTGCGGTGCTCAAAAGTATGAAGAAAGTTGCAGAGTAAAACAGGAAAACTCTGTTTCTGTTAGTTGGCATTACAGCATCAAGGGGTTCTAATTTCAAAATTGTCAGCAGAAGAGCTGGGACGGAGATACATAAATACTTCTTTATTGAGAGAGTTGTTAGGATTTGGATTAGACTGCCTGGGAGAGTTGTAGATGACGATTCAATAAAGAATTGGATATATATTTGGAAATTATGAATTTAATGGGCTACAGAGATAGGGCTGGCAAATGGAAGGTGCTTGGGAAACACAGTGGCCAATGGCCTCCTCCTGAACTTTAAAGGCTTGTACTCTATCATGTGTCTGATGAAAATAAAAATCAGTATCGGATTTTTTCCCGTTTTAAGTGCTCGCAAATATCTGATTATTTGGTGGAGGAAAACATTTAAAATGCAAATATTGCAAGGTCAGTCCCATTATGTACTCTATTTATTACTCAGAACATGAATATTTGAAATGTTATGTTCTGATAACGAAAACAAATATATCATTGCTTTGGCACAAATCTCTTTGAAAAGGTCTGACTTTTCCCTCACACCATAATATGTCCTTTTTTTTTCACTGTCCACATTTCATATTAAGTATCATTCTTTCTAAAAATCGGAAGTTTTCAAATTATTCTTCGCTAAAATTTGATAACATAAATCATTCACAGTGCATGTTGAATTCTTGCCATTTCTAAATTGCTGGCTATTAGCTGAAGCTTGTACATTTCACTGAGAAATTTAACTGATTGATTATATATAAATGTATACGAACGCTAATTCTATTATATTGTCCAATCGTTTACTCACTCTGAACATGTAATCATTGAGAAGCCGACCATTTTCAAAATGTTGGAGTGGCAATGCATTGTTTTGAATCCTGACATTGAATATATAATTCTGATCATAACAGTTAGGTGCCATGTTCTTTATTTGATATAAAATAAAATGTGCATTCTTTATTTTTGTGTTACAAATAATGTCCAAATTAGATATCAATGGCTGACCAGCAACCAGGTTTTTAAAAATCATCTTCAGTCAGAGCCTGGCCAAGTGGGCAGATGTGTCAACATGCAGTGTCAGAATCACACCGCACAACTTACTGATGGTGCTGACACCTGGCCTACCTCCCAGACTCTATACATCTGCACCCTGGACCGGATGCTGGGAAAAGTTGACAGTCTGATGCACTATCTTGAGTCTCACAAAGAAACCTCTGAAACCATACCCAATAAATGTCACCTTCATTATCACCAGTATCAAAATGAAATTTTACATCTCTGTGGATGGCCAGAGATTAATACATGGTTCACCAAACAGAATATATCTGAAGAAAACAGCAGCAAACCGCAGGCCAAGAAGCACGTTAATAACTGAACTTGGCGGATTCTGTTTGGTGTGTGGTGACATACACATATTGTACTGGCACTCAGGTGACTGTAACAATGCACAACGTAAATGTAAGTTTTGACCTAACACCTCGTCAAAGCTTCCTGATCTCACACACATCACTCCCTCACACACTCAAGAATTGATGAGAACCTACAAGCTTGGTGAAACAGGAATCATAGTACAGGCCTTTCAGCCCGTGACGTCCTGCCGACATTTTATCCTGTTCTAAGATCAGACTAACCTACATACCTTTCATTATATGATCATTCATGTGCCTATCCACACACCCACACTCTCTGTGTAAAGAACCTACCTCGGACATCTCCCATAAATATTCCTCAAATTACCTTAAAACCGTGCCCCCTCATCATAGCCATTTCCGTCCTGGGTGAAAGTTTCTGGCTATCCACTCTATCTATGTCTCTAATCATCTTGTCCACCTCTATCAAGTCAAGTTCCATTCTTTTTCGTTCCAATGAGAAAAAAACCTAGTTCCCTGAATTTTCTTTGCAAGACCTGCCCTCCAGTCCAAGCAGCGTCCTAATAAATTTTCTCAGTACACTCACCAATGCTTCCACATCTTTCATATAATGAGGCGACCAGTACAGAACACAACATTCTAAGTGTGATCTCACCAGGGTTCCATGGAGCTGCAGCATAACCTCACTACTTAAACTCAACCCCCATGCTAATGAAAACATCATCCGGCTTCTTAAGAACCTTATCAAACTAGGTGGCAACTTTGTGGGAGCTATGACATGGATCATTAGATCCCACTGTTACTCCACAACGTATGAATCCTACATTTAACCGTGTATTATGCATTCAAATTTGACCTTCCAAACTGAATCGCTTCACAATTTTCCAGGTTGAACTCCAACTGTCCCTTATCAGCCCAGTTCAGCATCCTGTCAATGTCCTGTGCAAACTACAATAGTCCTCCACACTACCCACAATTCCACCATACTTTGTTAAATTGAAAAACTTACTAATCCACCTACACTCTTCCTCATCGAAGTCATTCATAAATATCACAAACAGCAGAGGCCCCAGAAACGATCCCAATGGACCACCAATGGTCACAGAGCACCAGACAGAATGCTTGCCACCTCCCTCTGTCTTCTATGGGTCAGTCAATCCTGCATCCAGACAGGCCGCTTTCCCTGTATCCGATGCGTCCTTACTTTCTGAATGAACCTACCATAGGGAAATTTACCAAACGCCTGGTTAAAAACCATGTACTCCACATCCACTACTCTCGCTTCTTCAATGTGTTTGATCCCATCCTCAAAGAATTCAGTAAGGTTTGTGAGGCCTGACCTGCCCCTCACAAAGCCATGCTGACTATTTCTAACCAAACTATGATTTGCAAGTAATCATAAATTCTGTCTCTCAGAATTCTCTCCAAAACTTTCCCAATGCTGATGTAAACTGACTGGTCTGTAATTCTCAGGATTATCCCTATTCCATTTCCTGAACAAGGGAGTGACATTTGCCACCCTCCAATCATCTGGCACTACTCCAATGGAGAGTGAGGACGCAAAGATCATCTCCAAAGGTGCAGTAATCTCTTCCCTCTCTTCCTGTAGTAAGCCAGTGTGGATCCCGTCTCCCCTAGGAGATTTATCTATCCCTATGTTTGTATTTCAATTAGTCTGTCCTTCACCTCACCATGTCTACTCACTGTCCAACTATCTGATTGACTGCTTTCCATTTCAGGGCTCTATACAGTGCTGCTTTCCTGAACACATATGGTTCCCAAAAACATGTTAATCATGGAATGGAAAACATGGGAAGGCACCAATGCCTTCCTGATGAAAGACTGATACCCAAAGCTTTGACTCTCCTGCTCCTCAAATGTCACCTGATATGTTGTACTTTTCCAGCGCCATACTTTTTGACTCTGATCACCAGCATCTGCAGGTCTCACTTTCTCCATTACAAAGGGCTGTCCTCTCTGCACACTCAGCAGGCAATTAATCAGCAAAAACTCGCTGTATTTAGAGCTGACCGTTCAGTTCTGGAAAGTTGCATTTGATGAATACATTTACTGAAAACGAAATTACTATTCAACAAATATTCATTCAGTCCCAGAGTTACAGTTTTGTTTCATGAATTAGGCAGCTTGATAACGAGCAGTCAATGACTGAAGAACTCCGAAGTACAGAGTATTCCAGGTAATATATTCCAGGGTGGATGTGCTTTGCCTTAATGTTGGGTATGTTATCGGATAGACAGATGTGATAAGGGAACGCGGTGACACGTGGAATTGTGACATTTTTGCCATTACAGAGATGTGCTTGAGGGAGGTCAGGGCTGACAACGCAATATTCTGTGGTACAAGAACTATAGACAGATCAGGAGAGGGGTAAAGGAGGAGGTGGTGATGCATTATTAGTCATTATGGAGTCAGTTACTGCAGTAAGAAGGGAATTAAATCGGAAAGAGAAGCTTAAAGCAGGTACAAATTGAGCAGGTCAATGGAGGCAACTACCATATGTGTAGGGCTAAACTGAAAACGGAAGTAGAAGCGTAAATATGAGGCTTGATAAAACATTAGCGGGTAGTATGAGCGGGTTGAGAGAGATAGGGAGTAGTATATGATTTGGGAGGGGCTTTGAGATATGGGGGGGTGAAGGGTTTGGAGTGGATTAGAGGGATAGGGAGGCGTGCAGGGTTTGAGAGAGTTATGGAGTAGTATAGTGTTTGAAGGAGGTTGGAGAGATAGAGAAGGGTTACGGATTGGAGGGGGTTAGACGGATAGGGAAATGTGGAGGTTTAGTGGGTTTAGAGAGATAGGGAGGCGTGCAGGGCTTGAGAGAGATATGGAATAGCATAGGGTTTGGAACAGGTTAGTGAGATAGAGAAGGGTGTAGGTATTGGATGTGACTAGATAGATAGGGAAAGGGTTTGGTGGGGTTGAGTAAGTAGGGAGAAGTATAGGGTTTAGAGGGTTCAGAAATATAGGGAGGAGAGCAGGGTTTAGAATGGGTTAAGGAAATAGAGTGTGGTGCAGGGGCTAGAGTAGGTTGAAGAGATAGGGAAGCGAGTAGTGATTGGAGGAATTTAGAGAGCTAGGCAGGGGTGCAGTATTTGGAACGGGTTAAGGAGATAGGGAGGGGTGTCGGGTTTGGAGGAAGTTAGAGAGATATAAAAGGGGTACAGTGCATGGAGGGTGTTATAGAGATAGCAAAGGCAGTAGGGGCTGGAGGAAGTTATATAGATGGGATGGGTGGAATGTTTGGAGGAGGTTATAGAGATAGAGAGGAACGTAGGGTTTGGGGAAGGAAAGATGGATAGCGAAGGGGGTAGGTTTGGAGGAGGTTTGAAGATCATTGTGTCAGATCAAACACTGACACAGAAACCTCCTGCTGACTCCCCTCCCACAGCCTCACGGTGTCAGATCAAACACTGACACAGAAACCTCCTGCTGACCCCCCTCCCTCAGCCTCACGGTGTCAGATCAAACACTGACACAGAAACGTCCTGCTGACCCCCCCCCCTCCCTCAGACTCACGGTGTCAGATCAAACACGGACACAGAAACCTCCTGCTGACCCCCCCCTCCCTCAGCCTCACGGTGTCAGATCAAACACTGACACAGAAACCTCCTGCTAACCCCCCCCTCCCCTCAGCCTCACGGTGAAAGATCAAACACTGAAACAGAAACCTCCTGCTGACCCCCCTCCCTCAGCCTCACGGTGTCAGATCAAACACTGACACAGAAACCTCCTGCTGACCCCCCTCCCTCAGCCTCACGGGGTCAGATCAAACACTGACACAGAAACCTCCTGCTGACCTCCCTCCCTCAGCCTCACGGTGTCAGATCAAACACTGACACAGAAACCTCCTGCTGACCCCCCTCCCCCAGCCTCACGGTGTCAGATCAAACACTGACACAGAAACCTCCTGCTGACCCCCCTCCCCTACCTCACGGTGTCAGATCAAACACTGACACAGAAACCTCCTGCTGACCCCCCTCCCTCAGCCTCACGGTGTCAGATCAAACACTGACACAGAAACCTCCTGCTGACTCCCCTCCCTCAGCCTCACGGTGTCAGATCACACACTGACACAGAAACCTCCTGCTGACCCCCCCCCCCCCCCTCAGCCACACGGTGTCAGATAAAACACTGACACAGAAACCTCCTGCTGACCCCCCCTCCCTCAGCCTCACGGTGTCAGATCAAACACTGACACAGAAACCTCCTGCTGACCCCCCTCCCTCAGCCTCACGGTGTCAGATCAAACACTGACACAGAAACATCCTGCTGACCCCCCCCTCCCTCAGACTCACGGTGTCAGATCAAACACTGACACAGAAGCGTCCTGCTGACACCCCCCTCCCTCAGACTCACGGTGTCAGATCAAACACTGACACAGAAACCTCCTGCTGACACCCCCTCCCTCAGCCTCACGGTGTCAGATCAAACACTGACACAGAAACCTCCTGCTGACCCCCCCCCCGTCCCTCAGCCTCACGGTGTCCGATCAAACACTGACACAGAAACCTCCTGCTGACTCCCCTCCCTCAGCCTCACGGTGTCAGATCAAACACTGCAACAGAAACCTCCTGCTGACCCCCCTCCCTCAGCCTCACGGTGTCAGTTCAAACACTGACACAGAAACCTTCTGCTGACTCCCCTCTCTCAGCCTCACGGTGTCAGATCAAACACTGACACAGAAACCTCCTGCTGACTCCCCTCCCTCAGCCTCACGGTGTCAGATCAAACACTGACACAGAAACCTCCTGCTGACCCCCCTCCCTCAGCCTCACGGTGTCAGATCAAACACTGACACAGAAACCTCCTGCTGACACCCCCCTCCCTCAGCCTCACGGTGTCAGATCAAACACTGACACAGAAACCTCCTGCTGACCCCCCTCCCTCAGCCTCACGGTGTCAGATCAAACACTGACACAGAAACCTCCTGCTGACCCACCTCCCTCAGCCTCACGGTGTCGGATCAAACACTGACACAGAAACCTCCTGCTGACTCCCCTCCCTCAGCCTCACGGTGTCAGATCAAACACTGACACAGAAACCTCCTGCTGACCCCCCTCCCTCAGCCTCACGGTGTCAGATGAAACACTGACACAGAAACCTCCTGCTGACCCCCCTCCCTCAGCCTCACGGTGTCTGATCAAACACTGACACAGAAACCTCCTGCTGACTCCCCCCCTCAGCCTCACGGTGTCAGATCAAACACTGACACAGAAACCTCCTGCTGACTCCCCCTCCCTCCCTCAGCCTCACGGTGTCAGTTCAAACACTGACACAGAAACCTCCTGCTGACCCCCCCCCCCTCCCTCAGCCTCACGGTGTCCGATCAAACACTGACACAGAAACCTCCTGCTGACCCCCCCCCTCCCTCAGCCTCACGGTGTCAGATCAAACACTGACACAGAAACCTCCTGCTGACCCCCCTCCCTCAGCCTTACGGTGTCAGATCAAACACTGACACAGAAACCTCCTGCTGACTCCCCTCCCTCAGCCTCACGGTGTCAGATCAAACACTGACACAGAAACCTCCTGCTGACTCCCCTTCCTCAGCCTCACGGTGTCAGATCAAACACTGACACAGAAACCTCCTGCTGACCCCCCTCCCTCAGCCTCACGGGGTCAGATCAAACACTGACACAGAAACCTCCTGCTGACTCCCCCCCCCCACTCAGCCTCACGGTGTCAGATCAAACACTGACACAGAAACCTCCTGCTGACTCCCCTCCCTCAGCCTCACGGTGTCAGATCAAACACTGACACAGAAACCTCCTGCTGACTCCCCCCCCCCCCTCAGCCTCACGGTGTCAGATCAAACACTGACACAGAAACCTCCTGCTGACCCCCCTCCCTCAGCCTCACGGGGTCAGATCAAACACTGACACAGAAACCTCCTGCTGAACCCCCCTCCCTCAGCCTCATGGTGTCAGATCAAACACTGACACAGAAACCTCCTGCTGACCCCCCCCCTCCCTCAGCCTCACGGTGTCAGATCAAACACTGACACAGAAACCTCCTGCTGACTCCCCCTCCCTCCCTCAGCCTCACGGTGTCAGATCAAACACTGACACAGAAACCTCCTGCTGACTCCCCCTCCCTCCCTCAGCCTCACGGTGTCAGTTCAAACACTGACACAGAAACCTCCTGCTGACCCCCCTCCCTCAGCCTCACGGTGTCGGATCAAACAATGACACAGAAAACTCCTGCTGACTCCCCCCCCCCTCCCTCAGCCTCACGGTGTCCGATCAAACACTGACACAGAAACCTCCTGCTGACCCCCCCCCTCCCTCAGCCTCACGGTGTCAGATCAAACACTGACACAGAAACCTCCTGCTGACCCCCCTCCCTCAGCCTCACGGTGTCAGATCAAACACTGACACAGAAACCTCCTGCTGACTCCCCTTCCTCAGCCTCACGGTGTCAGATCAAACACTGACACAGAAACCTCCTGCTGACCCCCCTCCCTCAGCCTCACGGGGTCAGATCAAACACTGACACAGAAACCTCCTGCTGACTCCCCCCCCCACTCAGCCTCACGGTGTCAGATCAAACACTGACACAGAAACCTCCTGCTGACTCCCCTCCCTCAGCCTCACGGTGTCAGATCAAACACTGACACAGAAACCTCCTGCTGACTCCCCCCCCCGCCCTCAGCCTCACGGTGTCAGATCAAACACTGACACAGAAACCTCCTGCTGACCCTCCTCCCTCAGCCTCACGGGGTCAGATCAAACACTGACACAGAAACCTCCTGCTGACCCCCCCCTCCCTCAGCCTCATGGTGTCAGATCAAACACTGACACAGAAACCTCCTGCTGACCCCCCCCCCTCCCTCAGCCTCACGGTGTCAGATCAAACACTGACACAGAAACCTCCTGCTGACCCCCCTCCCTCAGCCTCACGGTGTCAGATCAAACACTGACACAGAAACCTCCTGCTGACTCCCCTCCCTCAGCCTCACGGGGTCAGATCAAACACTGACACAGAAACCTCCTGCTGACCCCCCTCCCTCAGCCTCACGGTGTCAGATCAAACACTGACACAGAAACCTCCTGCTAACCCCCCCCCTCCCTCAGCCTCACGGTGTCAGATCAAACACTGACACAGAAACCTCCTGCTGACCCCGCCCCCCCCTCTCTCAGCCTCACGGTGTCAGATCAAACACTGACACAGAAACCTCCTGCTGACCCCCCTCCCTCAGCCTCACGGTGTCAGATCAAACACTGACACAGAAACCTCCTGCTGACTCCCCTCCCTCAGCCTCACGGTGTCAGATCAAACACTGACACAGAAACCTCCTGCTGACCCCCCCCCTCCCTCAGCCTCACGGTATCAGATCAAACACTGACACAGAAACCTCCTGCTGACCCCCCCCCTCAGTCTCACGGTGTCAGATCAAACACTGACACAGAAACCTCCTGCTGACCCCCCTCCCTCAGCCTCACAGTGTCAGATCAAACACTGACACAGAAACCTCTTGCTGACCCCCCCTCCCTCAGCCTCACGGTGTCAGATCAAACACTGACACAGAAACCTCCTGCTGACCCCCCCCCCTCCCTCAGCCTCACGGTGTCAGATCAAACACTGACACAGAAACCTCCTGCTGACCCCCCCCCCCCTCCCTCAGCCTCACGGTGTCAGATCAAACACTGACACAGAAACCTCCTGCTGACCCCCCTCCCTCAGCCTCACGGTGTCAGATCAAACACTGACACAGAAACCTCTTGCTGACCCCCCCTCCCTCAGCCTCACGGTGTCAGATCAAACACTGACACAGAAACCTCCTGCTGACCCCCCTCCCCTCCCTCAGCCTCACGGTGTCAGATCAAACACTGACACAGAAACCTCCTGCTGACACCCCCCCTCTCCCTCAGCCTCACGGTGTCAGATCAAACACTGACACAGAAACCTCCTGCTGACCCCCCTCCCTCAGCCTCACGGTGTCAGATCAAACACTGACACAGAAACCTCCTGCTGACCCCCCTCCCTCAGCCTCACGGTGTCAGATCAAACACTGACACAGAAACCTCCTGCTGACCCCCCCTCCCTCAGCCTCACGGTGTCAGATCAAACACTGACACAGAAACCTCCTGCTGACCCCCCCCCTCAGCCTCACGGTGTCAGATCAAACACTGACACAGAAACCTCCTGCTGACCCCCCCCTCCCTCAGCCTCACGGTGTCAGATCAAACACTGACACAGAAACCTCCTGCTGACCCCCCTCCCTCAGCCTCACGGTGTCAGATCAAACACTGACACACAAACCTCCTGCTGACTCCCCTCCCTCAGCCTCACGGTGTCAGATCAAACACTGACACAGAAACCTCCTGCTGACTCCCCTCCCTCAGCCTCACGGTGTCAGATCAAACACTGACACAGAAACCTCCTGCTGACTCCCCTCCCTCAGCCTCACGGTGTCAGATCAAACACTGACACAGAAACCTCCTGCTGACCCCCCTCCCTCAGCCTCACGGTGTCAGATCAAACACTGACACAGAAACCTCCTGCTGACTCCCCTCCCTCAGCCTCACGGTGTCAGATCAAACACTGACACAGAAACCTCCTGCTGACTCCCCCTCCCCCTCCCTCAGCCTCACGGTGTCAGATCAAACACTGACACAGAAACCTCCTGCTGACTCCCCTGCCTGAGCTGGTGGATCAATGTCCCTCTACATTGAACAACACTTGGAGGAAGCACTTAGAGACTGACAGAGCTGGCGGATGTATACTGGGTGGGCCATTTCAAAACCACCACCAAGAGGGGCTCAGCAGCAGCATTGCTGATTGAGGTGGTTGAGTTTAAAAGGACACAACTGCTTCACTGCTTCTGCACCCGGTCAGGGGGAACGACTGATAGGGAGAAACATCACCACCCCCATCACCATCACCAACCTACCGGCTGCAGACACATTGTTCAATGACCGTATTGGGAATGGTGACTACCGCACACAGCATTTATGGAGACATTTTCCACTTTTACATCGTGAAGACCCCTGTGTATATGTGACACCATCACTGTGCTCAACAGGGCAGATTTCCAATAGATTTTGGAATTTTGCACTGGCCTATGTGAGGTGGTTCGGATCATTACCAACAGCAGCAGAATTGTACTCCAGTATAATTTTCACTATCATTGCCTGGCAAATACTCCACTTTATCCTGGCCATAAAGCCAGGGATACACCCTTGATAAATGGAGAAAACAGGAGGGCCTGCCTATAGTAGCACCAAATACACCTCAGAATGAGATGAAGTTACTAAATTGGACCACTTACTCACCACATGGTATAAATAGCAAACGACACACAGATGTAACCAGTGAATCATACCTAATCTGTACAATACGGGTGAGTGATGGTGGACAATCACACAACTCACTGGAGGAGAAGAATACACCAATACCACCTCCCTGAATGATGGAAGGGCTGAGCACAACAATAGAAATCTAAGGCTGAAACATTCACAGCAATGTTCAGACAGAAATATCAATGGGATGATCTATTTTAGTCTCCTCCAGATGGCAGTCTTCAGCTAATCCGACTCACTTTGTGTGGTATTTACAAACAGCTGGAGGGATTGGAGAATGCAAAGGCTTTGGGCCATGATAACATTCCATTCCGGCTGTTCCTACTGGGATACAGCACTGGGACCTACCTGACAATGTTGGAAACTATCCGCGTGGTGTTCTGTAGACACACAGACAAAACATTGGACAATCAGTGACTACCCCATTGCTCTAATCCCTGTCATTAATAAAGGGATGGCAGATGTCATCTACAGTGGGATTAAGCAGCAATTCCTCAGTATTAACCTGCTCACTAAAGCTCAGTTTGGGCTCTCATCCCTTGGGCTCATTGAAGACTTGGTTTAATGAAATACAACAAGAAAACACAGCTGAATTCGAGAGGTGAGGTGACAGTTACTGCACTTTTTACATGATCATAACTGCATTTGACCAAATGTCATATCCAGGATTAACGGCAAACCTGAAGCAAATAGGAATCGTCTGCACTGGCATGAGTTATACCTGGTACAAAGGAAGGTGGCTGGGGTTGGTGGAGAGCAGCCATCTCAGCTTCGCCGCAGTACCCCAGGGGCGGAGTTTCTGGGTAAGCCTGTAGATCAGAAATGTAAAGGTAGGACACCATACTCCTACAGGATGATAGAGACAACTGGCAGTAGTTTAACTGGATAGTCATCATACCTCAAGTAAGGGAAAGATTGAGTAGGACAGTCCTTTCGTCACCCCAGGAATTGAACCCACACTGTTGGCATTAATCTGCATTACAAAACAACCATCCAACTGATTGAGCTAACCGAATCCTCACGCAGCTCTGTGTGGTAGATATTGAAATATTATTCCATTCAGATATGTTGGCAAACACCTCTGGAGTAGGTGGACCTAGAAGCAAGCTTCCTAGCTCAGAGAGAGGGACAGCATCAGTGAGCTACAAGAGTGCTCTCTGCCCTAGGCCCTATAATTTTCAGCTGCTTCATAAATGAGTGTAAAATCACAATTGGGAATGTTTGCCAATGATTGGACAGTATTCAACACCATTCATGATTTACTCAGATACTGAAGCAGTCCTTGACCAAATGTAACAGAACCTGGAAACATGCAGGTGTGTGCTTAACAGTGACAATACCATTTCCATGACACATGTACCAGAGAACTATTACTTATATCAATGGAAAAGTGAACCACATCCTCTAACGTTCAATTCCACCACCATAACTGAACACACACCAAACAATATCGCGAGGATTATCGCTAACCTGAACTGGACTGACCATATGATTTCATTACCTATTCCTGTGAAGGGCTTATGCTAACACATTGACTTCTCCTGTACCTCAGATGCTGCCTGACCTGGTTTACTTTTCCAGCGCCACTTTTTGATGCATATAAATTCTTTAGCTACAAGAGTATGTCAGGGGCTCGAAATTCTGCAGGAATAACTCACCTCAAAATTTCCAAAAGCCTGTCCCCTATTGCTAAGACACATGTTGAATGTGTGTGTGATTAAATACTTCCATTTGCCTGGGTGAGTGCAACTTCACCCCTCATCCACTGACGCTCAGTAGCTGCAATACCTGCCATCTACACGGTGCTCTGCAGAAATTTACCAAGGCTGCTTACAACGGACCTCTGAACCCCCGACCGTCGAGAAGGACAAGGGAAGCAGACACACGGGACCCCATCATGTTCGCGTTCTGTTCCAAGCCATCTACCATCCTGATTGGGAAGTATATTGCCGTTCCTTCAGTGTCACTGTTTTAAGTTCCCTATCGATCAATAAATGCCGTCCAAATCACATTTCATGAATAAATTAACATAAAAGTATTGTCTAGACCTGTTCAATACTGGACACGGTTTTGGGTTTTGTGAGCTCAGGCTGGTTGGGTCCAGGCAGTACATTGCTTGTTGTGAACAGCTAAAGGGATATGATGTTTGAAATAATCTGTCAGTCTCTCAGAGGCATGGCCTACATACCGAACATCACAGACACTGGCATTCTCATCCCACATTACTGAGCTCTGAGATAGACAGAAGCAACTGAAAACGTACTCATATCTGACTGGAACATGTTTAAACACACAGTGACATTGTTGCCACGAAAATTATTATGATGAATATTAGCAGGGAGAAAGTGAGGACTGCAGATGCTGGAGATCAGAGTCAAAAAGTGTGGTTCTGAAAAAAAACAACTGGGACGTTCAGGCAGCATCTGAGGAGCAGGAGAATCGACTATTAGTTAACAATATTAATACAAGGGAAAGTAATTGTGTATTTTCAAAGTCCTTGTACTTAATAACAATTTGGTCTTGGGTGTGGCAATGAGACTCATCATTTCAATGCTACTTACTGTGAGTTTTCATCATATTGTTGTTATAACAGTGGACTGAATAAATGGGTGGATTTTGTGCTTATTGGCCGATCTAAATTTGGTATTATGAAAGGATATCGGACCTTCAGTAAAGAGACTTTACTTAATGGCTGTTAACGGTTAGAACAATGCTGCAACCATTTACACAGAGATTTCCAGCTCAAGTCACACACAAGGTTGTTTGGCTGGGATCACGCTGGCCATCAATGGAACTTCACAATTCTGTTTGGATACTGACATTGTGGGGCTAACATACACTGGATATGGTTTATGAGGGATTCAATGTAAGATGCCATGTGCTGCGGGAGTCCATCACCTTTATAACACCTTCATTCAGGATCAGGGCCAAGGTGCAGAATTACAGAGTTTACGTGGCACACAAGAAAAGATATACTTGCAAGACATGGCTGTTTACAGGTCGTTGTTATAAATATTGAACTGCGTCTGGACCAGCGCTATGTGCTAGTCCATTGACCAGTCTGCTCCACACACATCTCCCTGTTGTTCAGGTATGTCGCTAACCAGTCTATTGTGAGGGATTGTGTGAGTAACTGCCGAGCTCCAGTTTGGGAGCTCTCTGGACAGATTTTGGAGATGGCCAGTATTTTGGAGGTCGTGGTGGGGCTCAATAACACTGTGTCTGAATTCAGGCTTTTCGTCAAAGTCATTTTCAACAGCTTTGCTGCCTGCGAGATGGTGTGTTCACTGATCTGAACATGAATCGGCTGTTTACTACAGTCACTGAATTGTGTAATAGTTAGCTGTGCGCTCTGGTATTTCAATTATTGTTCACTGCAATTGTTTTCAACTGAAAAACAATGATCTTTGGTTTATTTTAAAATATGTAAGAAATAAAGTGATATTAAAACTTCATTACAGAAAATGTGAAAGTGACCTGGTATATATTTCCCATGGACTAATCAAGCAACAGTCAGATATTGTCTGTAAAGCAGGAATCTGTGAACAGGACTATGTCCCAGGCAACATCACCACCCTCTCTGGTAGGTTTTGTCCCACTGACAGGACACAGCCAGGCAGAGGGGGATAGCTCCTTGGTAGATAGTCAATATAGGGTGGCATGGTGGCTCAGTGGTTAGCACTGCTGCCTGAAAGCACCAGGGTCCCAGGTTCGATTCCAGCCGCGGGCGACTGCCTGTGTGGAGTTTACACATTCCAGCTGTGTCTGCGTGGGTTTCCTCCCACAGTCCAAAGATGTGCAGCTCTGGTGAATTGGATATGGTAAACAGCCCATAGTGTTCAGTACATTAGTCAGAGAGGCGTGTGTTCCTCTTCGGAGGGTTGGTAGGTCCGAAGGGTCAGTGCCCACTCTGTAGGCAATCCAGTCTAATGATAGTGCTCAGCGTTGATGCTGGATCCTGTGGCTGCAAGACTGCTTTGTGGCAGGTTATGGTGGAATTAATAAAAGGGAAACACATAATTGACCACATCGTCACTGATCTGCCTGCTGCAGATACGCCTCTCCATTTCATATATCAGTAAGAATGGTCACTGCACAATAGGGAGCAAGGGATACCTTCGCATTTTGCAGACCCTCCTCACTATGATATGTAGCCCCTTGAGTACTGAATGGGACAGACTTTATACAGATTGACTAACCAATAATGATGCAGCCAAGAGGTGCAGAGGGCCATCAGCAGCAGCAGAATCATATTCTGTATAGCTCATGCAGTCTGCAACTTCACAGCCAGGCATATCTCCCACTTTACAGTAATCATCACGGCCCGACATAGCTCACACTGTATAGTAAGCATCACGGCCCGACATACCTCCCACTGTACAGTAACCATCACGGCCCGACAGACCTCCCACTGTACAGTAACCATCACGGCCCGACATACCTCCCACTGTACAGTAACCGTCACGGCCCGACATACCTCCCACTGTACAGTAACCATCACACCCCGACATACCTCCCACTGTACAGTAACCATCACACCCCGACATACCTCACACTGTACAGTAAAAATCACACCCCGACATACCTCAAACTGTACAGTAACCATCACGGCCCGACATACCTCCCACTGTACAGTAACCATCACGGCCCGACATACCTCCCACTGTACAGTAACTGTCACGGTCCGACATACCTCCCACTGTACAGTAACCATCACGGCCCGACATAGCTCCCACTGTACAGTAACCATCACGGCCAGACATACCTCCCACTGTACAGTAACCATCACACCCCGACATACCTCCCACTGTACAGTAACTGTCACGGCCAGACATACCTCCCACAGTACAGTAACCATCACAGCCCGACATATTTCGCTGCTCGTTGGATGCTGCCTGAACTGCTGTGCTCTTCCAGCACCACTAATCCAGTATTTGGTTTTCAGCGTCTGCAGTCATTGTTTTTACCTTGTTGATAGTAACCATCACACCCCGACATACCTCCCACTGTACAGTAACGATCACAGCCCGACATACCTCCCATTGTAAAGTAGCCATCACGGTCGAACACGCCTCCCACTGTACAGTAACCATCACGCCCGGCCCCACCTTCCACTTACAGTAACCATCGCGGCCAGACATACCTCCCACTGTACAGTCGCCATCAAGGTCTGACGTTCCTCCCACTTTACAGTAACTTCGCAGCTCGACATACCTCCCACTGTACAGTAACTTCGCAGCTCGACATACCTCCCACTGTACAGTAACCATCACACCCCGACATACCTCCCACTGTACAGTAACCATCACACCCCGACATACCTCCCACTGTACAGTAACCATCACACCCCGACATACCTCCCACAGTACAGTAACCATCACACCCCGACATACCTCCCACTGTACAGTAACCATCACACCCCGACATACCTCCCACTGTACAGTAACCATCACACCCCGACATACCTCCCACAGTACAGTAACCATCACACCCCGACATACCTCCCACTGTACAGTAACCATCACACCCCGACATACCTCCCACAGTACAGTAACCATCACGGCCCGACATACCTCCCACTGTACAGTAACCATCACACCCCGACATAACTCCTACATTACAGTAACCACCACACCCCGACATACCTCCCACTGTACTGTAACCATCATGGCCCGACATACCTCCCACTGTACAGTAACCATCACACCCCGACATACCTCCCACAGTACAGTAACAATCACACCCCGACATACCTCCCACTGTACAGTAACCATCACGGACCGACATACCTCCCACTGTACAGTAACCATCATGGCCCGACATACCTCCCACTGTATAGTAACCATCACACCCCGACATACCTCCCACAGTACAGTAACCATCACGGCCCGACATACCTCCCACTGTACAGTAACCATCACGGACCGACATACCTCCCACTGTACAGTAAACATCACAGACCGACATACCTCCCACTGTACAGTAACAATCAAGGCCCGACATACCTCCCACTGTACAGTAACCATCACGGCTCGACATACCTCCCTCTGTACAGTAACGATCACGGCCCAACATACCTTCCACTGAACAGTAACCATCACGGCCCGACATACCTCCCACTGTACAGTAACCATAACACCCCGACATACCTCCCACGAAACAGTAACCATCACGGCTCGACCTACCTCCCACTGTACAGTAACCATCACACCCCGACATACCTCCCACTGTACAGTAACCATCACACCCCGACATACCTCCCACTGTACAGTAACCATCACAGCCCGATATACCTCCCACTGTACAGTAACCATCACGGCCCGACATACCTCCCACTGTACAGTAACCATCACACCCCGACATACCTCCCACTGTACAGTAACAATCACGGCCCGACATACCTCCCACTGTACAGTAACCATCACACCCCGACATACCTCCCACTGTACAGTAACCATCACACCCCGACATACCTCCCACTGTACAGTAACCATCACACCCCGACATACCTCCCACTGTACAGTAACCATCACACCCCGACATACCTCCCACTGTACAGTAACCATCACACCCCGACATACCTCCCACTGTACAGAAACCATCACACCCCGACATACCTCCCACTGTACAGTAACAATCACGGCCCAACATACCTCCCACTGTACAGTAACCATCACGGCCCGACATACCTCCCACTGTACAGTAACCATAACACCCCGACATACCTCCCACTATACAGTAACCATCACACCCCGACATACCTCCCACTGTACAGTAACCATCACACCCCGACATACCTTCCACTGTACAGTAACCATCACAGCCCGATATACCTCCCACTGTACAGTAACCATCACGGCCCGACATACCTCCCACTGTACAGTAACCATCACACCCCGACATACCTCCCACTGTACAGTAACCATCACACCCCGACATACCTCCCACTATACAGTAACCATCACGGCTCGACATACCTCCCACTGTACAGTAACCATCACACCCCGACATACCTCCCACTGTACAGTAACAATCACGGCCCGACATACCTCCCACTGTACAGCAACCATCACACCCCGACATACCTCCCACTGTACAGTAACCTTCACGGCTCGACATACCTCCCACTGTACAGTAACTATCACACCCCGACATACCTCCCACTGTACAGTAACGATTATGGCCCGACATACCTCCCACTGTACAGTAACCATCACACCCCGACATACCTCCCACTGTACAGTAACCATCACACCCCGACATACCTCCCACTGTACAGTAACCATCACGACTCGACATACCTCCCACTGTACAGTAACCATCACACCCCGACATACCTCCCACTGTACAGTAACCATCACGACTCGACATACCTCCCACTGTACAGTAACCATCACACCCCGACATACCTCCCACTGTACAGTAACCATCACGACTCGACATACCTCCCACTGTACAGTAACCATCACACCCTGACATACCTCCCTCTGTACAGTAACCATCACGGCTCAACATATCTCCCACTGTACAGTAACCATCACGTCCCGACATACCTCCCACTGTACTGTAACCATCACGGCCCGACATACCTCCCACTGTACAGTAACTGTCACGGCCCGACATACCTCCCACTGTACAGTAACCATCACACCCCGACATACCACCCACTATACAGTAACCATCACACCCCGACATACCTCCCACTGTACAGTAACCATCACGTCCCGAAATACCACCCACTGTACAGTAACCATCACGGCCCGACATACCTCCCACTGTACAGTAACCATCACACCCCGACATACCTCCCACTGTACAGTAACCATCACACCCCGACATACCTCCCACTGTACAGTAACCATCACGTCCCGACATACCACCCACTGTACAGTAACCATCACGGCCCGACATACCTCCCACTGTGCAGTAACCATCAATGCCCGACATACCTCCCACAGTACAGTAACGATTATGGCCCGACATACCTCCCACTGTACAGTGATGTGGGATCAGCAGTAACTTAGTATGGAGAACTGCCTGGTCATAAAAGACAGAGTAATGTTGGAACAGTGTTTCTGTGACTGTAGATCTGTAAATAGATTGGCGGAGTTGCAGATTGTGAGGATGATTGCCAGAGAAACAACAAGATATAGGTCAGCTGCAGACTTCGACAGAGAAAACACAGATGTAACTTTATTTGTACAATTGTGACATGATGCATTTTGGAAGGTCTAATAAAGGATAGAAGTATAAAATGGATGAAAAAACTACTGATTGCATCAACATCCGAAGTGATCTTGGTGTACAGCTCCACAGTTTCCTGAAAATAATAACACGGGTGGGGAGGGTGATCAAGACGACTGATGGCAAACTTGCAGACAGGCATCGGACCATGCAGTATGAAAATTAGCAGGTCATATTGTAGCTGTAGAGAAAGTTATTTCGAGGTACATTTAGAATATTGTGTACACTCTTGGTTGCCACACAATGTTAAAGTGTTGGAGAGTGGATGGAAAAGTTTTACCAGCATGTTGTCTGGTTTGGAGGGTATTAGCCAGAAGGAGAAATTGAACATACGTGGTTTGTTTGCACTTGGCCATCATTGGCTATGGGGCTACCTGATAGATATTTCCAAAATTATCAGAGGCATAGATAGAAGGACAGTTAGAGGCTTTTTTGTCTCTCAGAGTAGAAATATCAATTACTCAGGACCGTAGGTTATAGGTAAAAGGGAGAAAGTTCAGGGGATGTGATAGGTAAGGTTTTTTTTTACTGTTCCAGACAGAATGTGGAAGTGCCTGGAATGCAGTGATCGAGGGGAAGAAGCCAATATAGCAAGGTTTAAGAGTGATCTTGGCACAAGTATGAGTAAGTAAGGAATAGAATGACATCAAATATATTGGAGCAAATACTTTTGTTTTAACTTTGGAAAGACATCATGTGTCAATGCGGGCTTGCTGGGTTGAAGGGCCTGTTCCTGTACTCGGCTGTTCATTAAGACAAGATTTGAGCGCGGGAGTGGCGGGATGCTCACTGCATGATTACTGATGATCAACAGCCACATTATTGTGGATACCACCGACCACCCCCACACGCCCCCTCCCCCAAATTGCAACTTCATATCCTCCCCCACTGTTGGGAAACTCAATATGGAGAATTTGACATGAAAGTCAGACCTGGTACCTGGTGACTCCATCTCGCTGTTCGCTCCTGCAGACTTCAATCCTGGACACCAGCTTCTCGGGAACAATGCATGAACAGAAGCTGCATGTCCTCCACACCCACCAATGCTGGCATCTGACACGTGCCAGCCTCACCATGCCATCCCAGCACATCTCCGACCCACTAACAAGACGCTTCTTTACTTCAATGCTGCAGCTAAGGGTGCACTGACAACTCTCATTGCAATGCTGCTGCAAAGACACTGTGCTTAAGGACACACACCCAGCTCATGGCCTGTCCCTCTGAGTTGCTCACTCCGTGTTTGTACACAGTCAATGCTGCTGCAAGGACACTGTGCTCCGGGATACTCACCCAGATCATAGATTGGCCATCTGGACTGCTCATTCTGTTTCTAAACACACTAACTTTGAGCGAACTTGAATGCTCACAGAATTATTGCCTTGTCTTAACCTGCCCTTAACAGTGTTTCCCCTCAGCTCGTGCTACCAGGCTCACCCGCCTGCTGCATTGCCATGGTGTTTACCGCAGACACAAACCCAGAACGCTTAATATCATTGTCCACAGTCAGTCACGGTGCCCAGCACACTGAGTCAAGGAGAGTCTCAGATCCCAGTGTAGGAGCTTTAACACGGTCAGTCTGCCTCTCGTGGTTGTTCGGGTCAGGATCCTTCCGCTGTGAGGGGGTGAGGAGTTGAATGTTGGGCTATCTCATACCTCTCTGTCTGCTCTATTGTGGGATAGTTCCTCCTGGAATGAGAGAATTTTCAAGAGGTATACGGGAGGTGGAAGTGGTTGGTACAGCTGTTAGTGCTGGGAAAGCTGAGGGAAAGGTGGGGAGGTTTCCTGAGTGAGTGAGTGGGCAGCACAGACACCAGGCAGAGCTGGCGAGTGGGACAGAGAAGAGGTTAGAGAGAAACCGAGAGAAGGTGCTGCATTCAGTGAGAGTCGGAGAACCTGAGTCTTGATTGGAGGTGGGTGCAGTAACAGCGAGAGAGAGAGAGAGGGCAAGGTCACAACGTGCAGATGTTGGCACTTACCCTGGTCACTGACGTCCTTCCTACACTGTTGGGCATTCACCCAGAAGGCTGGCACCTCACTGGCCCACGGGCCAATCACAGACAAGCTAGCAGGTCTGGTGTCATGGCTTCCCCTGCCAGTCAAAGAGTCATAGAGATGCACAGCATGGAAACAGACCCCTCGTCCAACCCATCCATGCCGACCAGATATCCCAATTCAATCCAGTCCCACCTGCTAGCACCCGGCTCATATCCCTCCAAACCCTTCCTATTCATATACCCATCCAAATGCTTCTTTGATGTTGCAATTATACCAGCCTCCACCACTTCTTCTGGAAGCTCATTCCGTAGACACCCCCCCCCCCCGCGTGAAAAAGTTGCCCCTTAGGTCTTTTTTATATCTTTCCCCTCTCACCCTAAACCTATGCCCTCTCGTTCTAGATGTCCTCACCCCAGGGAAAAGACTTTGTCTATTTATCCTGGAGGAAGATAATGTCCCTATCCTGCACCATGCCATCCACCAGAACCTCAGGGGCTCAGCCACAAAGTGGGGCCCTCAGCTTACACCTTTCCCAAACGCCGCCATCATGTCCAGAGTAATTTCAGATTGCCAATCCAAGAGCGCAATGACTTATTTAAAATTGGCATCTGGAGCAGGGAATCCGCTGCAATCTGGGATATGTGGGCAGTGGGCACATATAACAAAGCGGAAAATAATCATTGGGCTTGTATCAGATGAAAGAAGGGTCATTGAGGCAGGGCAGGTAGTTAATGAGCCAGATTGAGGATGTTATCACGAGAACATTCACTGAGACTTGTGGAGACAAACCTTCCATGAAAATGACAGAAATGAAATTGGCCAAGTCAAAAGTTTCAGGCCCTTGTCTTGTGCAGATTTGGTCGTGCAAACTATTATAAGTTATATACTTAAAGAGAGTGAGGGCCTATAAAGGAGATTCACATCATTAAAAGAAGCTAGGTAGAAAAGTCCCCGGCCATATTTGCTCATTGTTCATCTTTTTCGGTTCCTCACTGAATAGAGGCAAAATGTCAGAGACCTGCTGATATTCTAGCTTAGTTTAGTATGAAGCAAGGGGCTGACTGAATACTTACATTTCGGAATTCTGCGAGGCAGGAAGAATGGACCCTTCGAAAGTCCCAAAGGAATCCAGGACTGTCAGCCTGAATTGCTGCAGGGAAAGCTGTATGTAATTAATCTGGTTATTTGGTTTTCATGCAGAGACTCGTACAGTTGATGTGAATTACTTGATTTGATTACCGAACAAATAGCAGTCTGCTTAAAAATGGAAGCTATGAGCTCCAGTTGAATGTACCAGCAACCTACAGAAGGGCAAGTCAAGTCATTTAGGGACAGCAATCAATGGAAAGAATACACAATAAATGAACGTACTGTTAGTGTGGACAGATCGTAGTGTAAATACCTCCCTATTTCTCCTTTTTTTAAGCTTTGACAAAGGGTCAGTTAGACTCGAAATGTCAGCTATTTTCTCTCCTTATAGATGCTGCCATACCTGTGAGATTTTCCAGCATTTTCTCTTTTGGCTTCAGATTCCAGCATCCGCAGTAATTTGCTTTTACCCTGAAGATAGCCGGCATCGTCAATAATCTAGATAAGGCAGCAAATGGCACCATTTCCTCTCTCAGTTCAAGTGCAGAATGAAAGAGCAGGAAGCTTATACAAGAACTGTATAAATAACCAGATCAATCACAGCCTGTGTGCTGCATGTGGTTCTGGTCACTATATCACATGGAAGGATGGAATTAGAATGGAGAGTGTACAGGAAGAATATGAAGATTGCAGATGCTGGAAATTAGAGTCAAAGAGTGTGGTGTGAGAAAAGCACAGCAGGTCAGGTAGCATTAGAGTGCCAAGGAAATTATGTTTCAAGCATGTTTCACTCTTGGAGGTGGTACAGAAGAGATTTGTTATCCTGGGAAACTGATAATGCAGTTATGAGGAAAGGTTGAAGTGTAGGATACTGAGAGGAGATTCGATTAGCCTGCACGTGTTGTCAAGGGCCTGGATAGAGAGGGAGATACTGACTTGTTCTTATTGGAGACCTCAGTTACCAGCAGAAAATATTTAATTTAATTGGTTGAAATATTAGAAAAGTGGTGAGGAAAGTTGTTATTTCACCCGGAGTAAGGAAGGGATCTGGGAGTCATGCATGGAAGCAGAGTCGAGGGAGAAACTCTGGGAAATTTTAAAAATGTGCCTTGGTCTGAACCTGAAGTCATACAGTCTCTGTGGAATCATAACAATGTTTTTTTTTTGGAAAGGATGAAGCTGGGTTGCACCTTCTTTTTAGTTCGTGCCGACAATTTCGAGAGTAATCTATGTTGAATAAATTTCTGATATTTAGACAATATCTAGAGAATTATTACAAAGGGATTGGGGAGAGGACAGAGAGGAATAGCGTGTAAATTGATTAGCATCACAAAAATACTGATTCCAGCTTTTACATACAATGTCATGGCATTTTTCTCCTTCTTGTATAAAAGCTGAAAGCCTTTGATTATTCGGTTCTCCGTCTCGGTCACACTGCAGTCACATCTGTCTTGTTTCATTCTATTTGTTCTACTGTTTCATTGGCCTTGTTGAAAACACAGGAAAGAATTTGGGAATGACAGCAAGTACCAGAAACCATGATGAATGTAAATTCGGTAAAATTTTACAGCGATAGGAAGGCGTGCGAAGACAGTAGGAGATTACAGAGATATGGATTGTTCTAGGGGTTGAAGGAGATTACAATGACTAAGATAGTTTTAGGTTTTGGTTGAAGTGAAAAGTTAGCTGGACCAGCCAGATCAATATTTTGTCTACTGTAAACTTGCAAAAAGAAACTCTCCACGAAACCTGATGAAAATGATTTCCATGTCTGTCTGTATCAGAGAAAGAATCCAGCGGATATGGGAGATGGTGGGAGGGCTGAGTGGTGTTGTGAGAAGTGGTTAAGGCACACAAGGCCTACAGATAGAGCCCACACTGTGACAGGTGAACTGATCTGTACGACGTATAGATTCGGGTCAATGATGCAGACTGAATTCATGCCAGTTGAAACAAGTTTAGTTTTCATTAAATACTTTTGAATTGTAATATTTCAGGAAGTGAGAACTTAATCTTATCTGATGCTCTGTTGAGTTGACCCTGGTCAAGTATTCCCACCTGGAAATTGCTGTCTTTCAGCAGTCACTTCTGTTGTAACAATGACAGTTCGGAATCACATGCAGATATGGATACAGAATAGGTAAGTACATTCAGAACTGAACAAGCCCAGCGCATTAGGTATTTATAGCGACTCACATCTATTCTGGAAATGAGTCCCACAATCAGACCAGGTAAATCCCACACTTCCTGCCTTGCCTGCATATTGTCAGCTGCTCTCACCTATCCTAGAACTGATCTCCCAAATATGATTTGGAAGATTAAAGACTTTGCCTAGCCTTTGTGGGATCAGCTGCTCGCACCTATTCCTGTATGGAGTCCCACAGTTAGAACAGGCAGATCCCAAATTCAATAATACATCCATACATTTGCAGTTTAAGAGCATGTTCCTCTTCAAACTATAGTCAAACATGCAAACAAAAGATTATTTTCTCTGCGCCTACAGATATCAGTCTCTGTGACATCCCTCATGTTCTGTTACCCTTCCCATCTCTGTAAATCCTCTACTTTCTACAAACAGTCATACATTTATGAGATTCTCGAAACACAAAATCTACCCCTACCACGAAAAGCCTTTCCTCCTCCTGGAGAAGTTCACAGACATACAGGCCGATCAAGGGTGTGAATGAGATTAGAGATAATAAGGACGTTATAGGTGAAGGGTTTGAGATAGAGACCTTGCAGAAGACAAAAGAAAACCTTGTATTGGCACTGCAGGAGATTAATATGACGAGGTTCTCCTGAAAAACATGTGACTTTTCTTGAAAGATTTCATAGAGAGTATTGCAGTAGTGAGAGGAATTTCAGACACAGTGAGATTTGTAGGGGCTAATGAAGATTCGACATACATAGAGGGTTCTTTTGATCTGGTGTCGATTACAGAAATAAGGACGGCTGGAGGTGTTTCCACAGATAGGGTGGGATTGAGAATGTGGACGCTGCAGAGATGGGAAGCTGTGTCGGGACAGAAGGTGGTTACAGAATCGGGAGTGCTGTAGGGACAAGAGGCTTTTACACAGAAGATCGCACATTGGATCACGTTAGGCAACAGGGAAAATTGTAGTGATTTGAGGAAGTTTAAGAGATGGGCAGATTTGTGAGGGACGGAGAAAGGTGAACTGAATAATGAACAGTGTAATGGCTGGAGGAGGTTATGGAGGTCATGAGATCTATCAGGGCGGGAAGGAGTTTGTGACATTGATAGACTGATGATTGTGTCTGCTGGAGGAGATTGTAAGGATTGGGAGCTTTCTATGTATCAGAGTAATTACAAACAAAGCTGTATGGCCTTGAGAATTATTACATAGAGAGGGAATATTTAGAGGAGATTGCAGAGAAAGGAGGTTTATAAAATGGTCTGTGTGAGTTATAGAGATAAGGAGGGGTGATTTGACTGATGGATGTTTCAGATGTAAAAACGGATCGCACAGGATCAATGAGGTTATGGAGACACAGTATTATTCGAGCTGGCGAACTCTTGAGACATCGCACCAACCCCCACAGAAATCTTAAGGTAAGAAGGGTGTCATTTGAACCATGATGTTTGCACCAGCTCTTCATCTGAGTTGATTACAGTGTAGTGATCTTTTGCTTTCTCCCGTACCATTACACATTTATAAAGGTTTGTGAGAAGAATTGTAGCTTGGGTGCTCGCTGCTGTGGTTCTGTTCGCCGAGCTGGGAATTTTTTGTTGCAGACGTTTCATCCCCGTCTAGGTGACATCCTCAGTGCTTGGGAGCCTCCTGTGAAGCGCTTCTGTGATGTTTCCTCTGGCATTAATAGTGGCTTGTCTCTGCCGCTTCCAGTTGTCAGTTCCAGCTGTCCGCTGCAGTGGTCGGTATATTGGGTCCAGGTCGATGTGTTTGTTGATAGAATTTGTTGATGAGTGCCATGCCTCTAGGAATTCCTGGCTGTTCTCTGTTTGGCTTGTCCTATAATAGTGGTGTTGTCCCAGTTGAACTCATGTTGATTGGCATCTGCTTGTGTGGCTACTAAGGATAGCTGGTCGTGTCGTTTCGTGGCTAGTTGGTGTTCATGGATGCGGATCGTTAGCTGTCTTCCTGTTTGTCCTATGTAGTATTTTGTGCAGTCCTTGCATGGGACTTTGTACACTACGTTGGTTTTGCTCATGCTGGGTATCGGGTCCTTCGTTCTGGTGAGTCGTTGTCTGAGAGTGGCTGTTGGTTTGTGTGCTGTTATGAGTCCTAGTAGTCGTAGTAGTCTGGCTGTCAGTTCAGAAATGTTCTTGATGTATGGTAACGTGGCTAGTCCTTTGGGTTGTGGCATGTCCTCATTCTGTTGTCTTTCCCTTAGGCATCTGTTGATGAAATTGCACGGGTATTCATTTTTGGCGAATACATTGTACAGGTGTTCATCTTCCTCCTTTTGCAGTTCTGGTGTACTGCAGTGTGTTGTAGCCCTTTTCAATCGTGTCTTGATGCAACTTCTTTTGCGTGTGTTGGTGTGGTTGCTTTCGTAGTTCAGGACTTGGTCTGTGTGTGTGGCTTTCCTGTACACCTTTGTGGTGAATTCTCTGTTCAGTGTTCTGCCACACACGCGGATGACAAGCAACATGAGTTCGACTGCCACAACACTACTATCATAGGACACGCCAAACAAAGAACACCAGGGAATTCCTAGAGGCATGGCACTCATCCACAGATTCTATCAACAAACACATCGACCTGGACCCAAGAGACCGGCCACTGCAGCGGACAGCTGGAACTGACAACCGGAAGCGGCAGAGACAAACCATTACAAATACCGGAGGAATGATCACAGAAGCGCTTCACAGGAGGCTCTCAAGTACTGAGGATGTCACCTAGCCAGGGGATGAAATGTCTGCAACACAAATTCCCAGCTCGGCAAACAGAACCACAACAATTACACATTTCATTTAGTTGCAATAATCATCTAATCCCCTCTTGAAAAATTCCATTGAACATCCATTTACAACACATCCAAGTGTACCTTAATACTCGCCAAGTTAAAAGATTCTTACTTCTATCATAGTTCTCCTGTTGTACCTAACCTGAAATCTGTGTCCTCTCGTTTTGTGAGTGGGTACCGTTTTATCCAATCTAATCTATTCAGTCTGCCTATGAGTTTGAAAAACTTCATCCGATCTCCTCTTAGCCACCTTCACTTCATTGAGAACAGTTCCAACAGTCTGACTTCATAACTGATTTTACTCATTCCTGGAAATATTCTTTTAGAGCAGTTCTTTCTCCTTTCCAATGTGTTCATATCCTTCCGATCATGGGACACAGTTGAAGTCGAATGTGTTTGATGCAAGTTCAACATCACCTCTTTATTCTTGAACTGTTAGTATGTATAAAGACAGGAACACTGTATGCTTTGCCAATGTTTAATGTCCTACAATCTTCAATGGTCTTTTCACATCATGTGCTTCTCTTTTCCTGCCTATTTTATATTGTATTTTAATGTTCTTGATAGAAAGTTGCATTTTCTCATGTTTCAATGTGCCAAACTTCATCACCTCTCTACTGTTTCTAACAAGTTGGCAATGTAAGTTTAGAGTTTGACAACGTTTTCCTCACAGTTTACATTTTTTTAAATGCTGTGTCAACTCTAAACTTTGAATGGGTCCCTGCACACCAGTTGTACATCGTTCATAAATATCAAAATGAATGAGGTTCCCGAAACTGAATCCCGTGGAACTTTACTGAAAATCTATCTCCAGCCTGAATGAAAAATCTAGTGACCATTCCTCTCGATTTCCTACCAATCAGTCAATTTTGTTTCCAAATTGATACAGTCCCTTTTATTCCGTGAATGAATAGATGAACGAATGATTTAATGTCACACGTAACGAGGGAAAAACAGAGAAACATGTTTGTTGCCTGTGCCACAAAGATATTTCTCATCAACTTTGTACATTTCTAGTGACAGAGTTTACTCCTCTGTCACCATGACCTGGGTGAGTTCGACCACTTTGGTAAAGACAGAGATGAAGTATTCAACTCACACTCAGCCATTTCCCTTCTTCTCAGTACAAATCATTTTTCAAGTGTTGAATCAGCTTTACTCCACCTTTCCGCATGCTCCCTTACACGTGTGACAACTTTATGTTGGCTCTCCGTTTCCTTATAAATTTCTCCGCTCTACCATTTCTACCCTAAACCTTCAGCATTTCTCCTGGTTCACAATTCTGTTCTCTATCTGACAGCTATTCAATTGTTCTTCTTCACCTTAAACTTTTGATCCATTTTCATCGACGGAGCGTTGGGTTTGTTTACCCTGCCTTTCCTGTGTGAGGAACTATTTCTCAAACGGACCCATGTCATTGAAGGGAGCCCATTGTTCAATTTTTCTTTTTCTGGCCAACTTGGTGTTCCGGTCATTCCTTCCCAGATTCATTCTTGCTCCACTGAAGGCAGCTCTCAGTCAATTGATTTTTCTCAAACTCAGTCAATGCACAACATTCTCTACCATCATCCTGAGTGTTACAATACAATGATCATCGTGCCAGAAAATGTTCCCGCCTGATACTGGATCCACTCTCCCCATCTCTTTTCCAAGGTTCAACAGTACATGGCCCCTTGGAGTGGGCACATACTCCTGCAGTAAGCACCCCTCCATGCAATCCGTCACTGCCCAGACACGGTCAGTATCCCAGTCTGTATTTGGATAATGCGAGTTTCTCAACACGATCACGTTGCCATCTCTGTCCCCTTTTCACTAGTTACTGGCCTACAGACTGTCCCTCACAGCGTAACTTTTTACTTTTTGTTCTATAGCTCCAGCCAAATTCATTCTGAACTTGGAGGCATCCAATTTCTCTCAGCCACATTATCTAACCCGATCTGGAACCAATACTTCTACACTTCGTCCTTTTCTTTCCTTTATATCATTTCTGAATATGTTATACTTTGGGCTCCATATGTCAGGAAAGATGCATTTAACCTGAAGCAGGTCTAGAGGAAGCTCACAAGAAAACTTCCAGGAATGAAAGGCTTAGCAGATGAGGAATGTTTGAGGGATCTGGGACTATACATGATGGAGTTTAGAAGGACAAGGGGAGATCTGATTGAAACTTGCAGAATACTGAGTGGCTTGGACAGAATGGACTTTGGGAAGATGTTTCCATTAACAGCAGAGACGAGTAACCAAGGGCACAGCCTTCGAGTAAAGGGAAAACCTTTGAGATCGGAGATAAGGGGAAACGTCTTCACCCAGAGAGTGGGGAATCTGTGGAAATCATTGCCACAGAAGGCTATGGATGAAAGGTCATTGAGTAGATTTAAAACAAAGATAGAAAAATTCTTGATTGCCCGGGGATCAAAGGGGGGAAGAAGGAAAATGGGCTTGAAAAACCGATCAGTCAACATTGAATGGTGGAGCAGACTCGATGGACACAGTGAGATTCTTGACCCCACTATCCTGGAATTACGTTGACAGTCACAGAAACACTGATACCTTCTTCAATTTCCTGACTCCCCTGTGACTATTGCTCCTTCTTTCTTCTCCCTCCCTTCCTGTACAGTCAGGCTGCTTGTGGTACAACAAACATGTCTCTGGCTGCCCTCCCCTGAGCAGACAGTACCTTCATCAGCTTCCAAACTGGGAAACTGAATTGGGAGGGAGTCTCACCTCCCCTCCCCTCCAGAGTAATCCTGTATTCCCTGGCTGTAGCTCTTGACTGATCACCCATTCCCTTCCTTTTTACAGGCCGTTATGACAGCAGTGTGATCCCCTCCATGAATTTGTTGTCCACCTAACTCTCATCATAGATGTCTCACAGAATCTCCAGGCATTATCTGCATGACCCGGTGTTCGTCTCGAACATCAGCAGTGGCTATGACTTCCCAATGTAAAAGAAAACGTTTTCCTTTGACCCAACCTGCACTACCACAACATAAGCTGAAACGTGTTTAGTCTTACTCAATGAATTACGTTGTATAAAGTTAATATCAGAGGCACACGTTCACTATTCCTTCGCTTATCGGCCTGTAGGTGACTGAGATTCTTTGTTATACTGATTCAGACTTTCACTTATTACTGACATATCAGCCTTCAGCCCAACTTCCAAGAAAGAAAATGTCAATTTGCAGCAATTTACAGCAAGTAACGGTTTATTAACAGCGAATGAACTTACATTTTCTTCTGTGAAGACGATTGTGTGACTTTCAAAATCAATTCAGGGGGTCACAGCCGCAGAAAGGCGTGTCTCTGTGACTCCCAGGTACATATAATCCTCCAACTCCACTCTGCTCCCTCACAGGGTCACCGTCTCTGTGACTCCCAGGTACGTGTAATCCTCCAGCTCCCACTCCACTCTGCTCCCTCACAGGGTCACCATCTCTGTGACTCCCAGGTATGTGTAATCCTCCAGCTCCCACTCCACTCTGCTCCCTCAAAGGGTCACCGTCTCTGTGACTCCCAGGTACGTGTAATCCTCCAGCTCCCACTCAACTCTGCTCCCTCACAGGGTCACTGACTCTGTGACTCCCAGGTATGTGTAATCCTCCAGCTCCCACTCCACTCTGCTCCCTCAAAGGGTCACCGTCTCTGTGACTCCCAGGTATGTGTAATCCTCCAGCTCCCACTCCACTCTGCTCCCTCACAGGGTCACCGACTCTGTGACTCCCAGGCACAATTAGGCCTCGATCCTCAACGCTGATTTATATCCTCCCACTTTAGTGCCTTAAACTCCCAGGTGTGATTTGGCCTCATGCTCCTGCTCCCAGTTGGTCCCTCACATGGTCACTCCTTTGGTGACTCAGTGCTAGTTTTGAGCCTCCTTCTCTGCTGTTTCTCCAACTCCAAGTCCCAGTCGGCCTCGATCCTCGCTGCTGATTTATATTCTCTCACTCTGTGCTGCTCTCTCTCAGGTTCTCTGCCTTTGTGACTCCCAAGTAATTGTATTCCTCAAGCCTGAGCTGAGATTTATAATATCCCATTCTGCACTGCCCCCTCACAGGATCACCGCTGTGCCTGGAAGATAGTGAAAAAGAGGAGGATTAGACGGGGAAGAGGGGGTTACAGTGATTGAGCGAGCTGTAGGAGATGGAACAGGTTATCTGGGGAGGTAGGCAGATCTGCAGTGCCGAAAGCAGGTTTCTGAAAGATACAGGGAGAGTTGCAGACACTGAATAAGGCAAAGGAAATAGAGAGGCGATGGCTTGTTGGTAACGGAGCCTTGTCTCGTCTAAACGGCTTTTTCTGAGCTGCTTACAGAGACAGAAAGACTTCAAACTCCAATAAGCTTGCACATTCTGTTGCAGCTTTATAGTTTCCACTGTGCTTTCTGTTACCGCTCCAACAAAACTCCCAGGCTTATTCTGTTTTCCTACATCTGCACTTTTATCCCCCCGGACCTAAGTTATTGCAAAGAAAACACCGGAGCTTTTCTAACTTCTTTGTCCTCTTCATGGGTTTCCTTTTTTCCTGTGGTAAATTGTTCTTAATATCTTCACTGTGATCTACCTTTCCCTTTCCACGTGAGGATTTCTCTTTGGCCTAATTTCTATCCCTCATGGACTGACATTGATTCTGGAAGCCACACCGTGTTGTATGGATCAATTCATAATCATCAACCACTTCAGCTGTTTTACCTCTCTGCTCTTCAAAATGAGTTTGCACTATATCAGGCAAGCATTTTTGAACCCCTCCAAATTAATTGTCTCTCAACGAGCATCGTAGATTGTCTTGATTTTTAAGCTCTTATCCATCTATCAAAATTACTTGCTTGATCCTTTCAAATTCAAAATAGGTTTGACCAGGTTCCCTCCTTAGATTCCTGAAACATTCTGATTAAAAGGCTTCTGCTAAACAGGTTATGAGTTAAGAAGTGCAGAAGGAGGGGAGAAAATCCAATTTCAACATTGACACTGACTCAACCTACCCCAGACTGAACCTATCTGACCAACTAGAGATGTGGCCACGTCCTCTTGATAATACACGTTTCTTTTTAAAGACTTGAAAGTTGTCTGCCTGCAGCATTATTGTTATGTATAAACAAAAGGACGCCAATAAACCTTTAAGAATTCAGACATATTGGTCATTTAGAACCTCTCTAAGAAAAATCACGAACAACATAACCTTGTAAAGGGACCGGCTTTGTGACAACATGCCACCTTTCGCTTTGGACTGAATTCAATAAATGTAAGTTTCACTGTTTTGAAGCCATAAAAGTGTATTAAGGTGTTTGTGAATTTATACAAAAAAATACTGAAGTGCATTGTGTGTTGAAGATAAAAAATTGCCTTATTCGAACAATTAGAGGAATGCCTAGGCAAATCGACACTTCCTGTGCATGGTCAGGGCAAATATGCCCCCTGAAAATCTACTGGTTGCTGCTTGTTCGAGTGAAGGGGAGCACGCTAACAATATATAGATTATGTGTTTGGGGGTGGTGGTAGGAGGTTCAGGCGGTTACAGCATTGCAAATGGACAAGGTAGCAGAAACAGTTAGCCTGCGATAAGAAAACATCCATCATTCTCCCTCACAACTAACTTCACTCGAGCAATTGGTGATGGGAGATGTGATCAATAGCCAGCGATGCCAGCATTCAACCTAGTCCAGTTATTATTGTGATCTGAAGATACCACACTGACAGGAGTTAACTGATCTGTTTGTTCAGTGACTGTGATTGATGACAGTCTCCATGGATTCCAAATGTGTCACTGGATGGTTTCCCTCTTCTATTTTTAAGGGGCCTATTACAGTACTTTATCCCATACTAGCATCAGATGCATCACCTCTAACACTAACAGGGATCCGCAGCTGCAGAGAGGGGAAGTGGATAGATAAGCATCTGAGAATAGTTTAGAATGTTCCAGTAATGGATCAGAATCTGAGAATATTAGACTGGAATACTGCAACAATGGACAGGAGTTTATCCTCGGGTCTTTTGTATCTTTCGTGGTATTGGTCAACATTACAAGATCGGATCGACGCCGTACTGATGATTATCCAGGCGGGTTACTATCCCATGCTCGCAATTATTGGTGTTCCTGGTATGTCTTTCCATCTCTATCTATTTATTAATCCCATAAACCATGCTGACATTCATTACTATTTCTGTTACCTTTATTTGACAAAGACAGAAACTATTGTCTTCAGTTTCAAATACAAATTGCACTCATTACCATTAACGTCTGAACCACCTAACACCCCAGTCCGCACAAACATCTGAGAACTAGACTGTACACCATCACAAATTACCTTTTGCCTTGCATTGATTTATTTCTCGGTATTATCCCAATCATTAAACATACCCACTACCAGATCCGTAATATTCCCAGTCCCCAACTTGACGTCAATGCGGGTCCCAAATAAATAATTATCTATGCCTTGGTACAATTCAGACTTTATGCATCGAGTTCTCTTCTAAGCACTCTGTCTGTTACAAATATGGCCATCAGAACCTTTTTCTTGTCTCTAAAGTAAATTCATGAGAGGGACAGTGTGTCAGAGAATGAATGCCGCTGGACATGTAATTCAGAGGCCCAGATTACTACACTAAAAACACTGTTTCAAATCCTACCTCAGATTATGTCAGAACTTAAATTCAAATGACAGGAATTGGAAATAAGAGCTAATGTCACTAATATCAACAATAACGGCACCAGTTTTTTTTAAATAAGTTTATCTATTTCATTGAGGCTCCTTGGTAAAGAAATCGAGCATTATTACCTGGTCTGGCTGAAGACTGATGTCAGCCCCACAGCAATGAGCTTGGCTGTTTACTGCCTGAAGTAATGACCTCACAGTAACGGACATTTAGAGAGGTCAACAAATGCTGACCTTACCAGCGATGCAGACATGCCATCTCATAAAAATATTGAAATTTAAACAAAACAAAGAATGCTGCAAGAGATCAGAAACAAAAATAAATCGAGAAACTGCTGCAGAAACTGAGCAGACTTGGCACCCTTGGGTCGAGGGAAAAATAGAATTGACATTTCGAGTCCACTGTCCATCCACCATAACTGAACACAGCTTAAAAATATTGTGATTGATGTTGGTGACAGGGATGTCTGTTATGAAGGGGAGAAGGAGGGAGTTGAATAGTTAGAGAAAGAGAGAGTTAAAAGAACATCTGTGGTAAAGGGGAGAAGGAATGACTTGAGTAGATAAAGACAGGGAGAGAGAACAAGAAGCAAACAAAGGAATTGTTAATGATCAGCTGGAAAGAAAATAAAAATGAGATTAATCTTATTTATTTTTCTTCCATCCTGAAATTACTGAAAATCATGCCATGTCGGGTATACACCAAAGTCACTGTTTAAAGTGAGTTATATCCCTTTGTCTCTCTTCCCTGAGTGCATTCGTTATCTCCCCTTATTCATTAGTGGGATGCTGGGCCAGTATTTAATTCCCTTTCCTCATTATCAATGAGAAGGTGTTGATGAGCTGCCTTTCTGACCCACTGCAGTCCGTGGCTGAAAATAGTCAGTGCTTAGGTTCATGTGGTTTCATTTCTTTGAGACTTTGTAGTGAGTGTTATAGATGAGTGGCTGGCGTTTCCATTTCAAAGGGCAATCGAGAGTCAAATGCATTGCTGGAGTCACATGTAAGCCCGAACAGCTGAAGGTGGTAAATTTCATTCCCTGAAGGATATTAGAGTGCTAGGTAGGATTTTGTGGCAATTGACAATGGTTTCATAGCTTCATTTGATTTTATTGGATTCAAGTTTAACCACTTGTTGTCGTGGGATTCGATTCTGGGGTGGGGATCAGCACATGGGTCCCTGGATTAATAATACCTCAAGGACGTCACCTTCCCAGCATCTCCAACCATCGCCATTAGCAATATTAATGTTGATGTTGGTGTGGCTATGATTGAAACACAGCTGTTCGTGAGGCTAAGGAATGGTTTTGCAAAACATACTTTCCTTCTTAATTTTCTCTTTATTTAAAGATTAGAGGATCGGAAATGCCCTTGGCGAAAATGAGCGGGGTGTCTTTGATCATGAGTCACGAACAGAATTCATACCAGGCAGCAAGTAATCAACATAGTAAATTGTATACTGTTCTTCATTGCAAAATGATTCAAGTATAGGAGTGACGACACCTTCCTGCTGTCGTAGAGTGTTGTTCGGAAAGTAATTGGGGTAGTATGTACAGATTATTTTTCCTTTATTAGGAATGATCACTTTACTACAGAGAGGCAGTGTAAAGGAGTTTCACTGGACTAATTCCTGTGGTGATGGTATTTCGAACAGACTGTGAAAGAAGTAATCTGTATCACGACAAAAAAAATTGTATTAAAACTTCAGGGTTATGGATCAACACTCATTATTTTCAAAACGGAACATTGACAGCGTTATCTAAAACATCTGCGATACATGCTTTCACAATTGGGCAAATATATAGAAAGGAAACGATTTGAAGGACAGGGGAAAAGTGTAGGGAAACGGGGTTAGCAAAAATGGACATTTTGGTCAGCATTGACCAGTTTGGGCTGAACGGCCTGTCTCCGTTCTGTCGGACTTTATGATACTATACTTACCTGAGTGGGGCCTCATGTTCGTGAAGTGAGAGCTCCAGGTTCTCAATGAACTCTCTCTACCTGAATGTGCAGCTGGTGTGTGACCCTGTACTGAACGTCACGTTGTTCACAAATCTGTAAGTAGCCACACTCTGATAGTGTTCGCCATTAACACTAGCTTCTGACCTCCATACAGAACACTAGCCTGTCATCTTAGCGATTGGAGATGCCTCCTTGAGACTTGACACAAACCATCCGCTGTCCCTCCTCACTGTCAGCAAACATGGTATCGTTAATGTAAGACGTGTGTGCCATTAGCAATGGAGCCAAGAGGAACAACATGGAACAGCCTGTCTGTGCAGACTATGCTTCATTGATTTGTCATGTTGGAGCATCAATGGCACCCTCCTTTCTGTTACAGTCTGGAGGGGCTGAATGCCCTCTTCTCTTCATGCATTAGTGTTCCGAGGGGCGGAATGTCCTCCTCCTGGTTTCAGTGAAACGTTTCATGGACACTATTGGGCGACCCTTGGTTCAAGCTTACCAGTGTGATGTACTGTCTAGACTCCTTATCTTCCTCGGTAATAGTAGACAGGCAGGGGGCAGGAAGAACACAGCAAGTCACACAACATTTGAGTTCTCCAATTTCAGGTAAACTTTCTTCTAATCCACCAACTCCCTTCCCAGCCTCTCCCCTTCCTTCCTTTCCACTGATCAAACCTTTTCCCGGCTACCACCCAGATTCAGTCCTCTCATCGTCCAACCGAGTGGTACCCCTTTACCTGTATCCACCTATCCCCACCTCACCACCGTGCCTCCTCTTTTCTCGCCCCGCCTCTTTATCTTTAGCTCCTTTATATGCCCGCAGTAATGAAGAAGGGTTATACCCAAGGTGTTGCTTATCCACCTGCTGATGCTGCCTGGCTTGTTGTAATCTTCAGCCTCCTGCATGTCTATTTTGGATTCCAACATGTGTAGATTGTTTTTTTTTCAAAACCTCTTCCTGTGTAGTCGGCTGGAGAAAGCGAATGGGCTGTGCTTCTTCTTACCAATAGTTTTGATGCGTTGAATGGGTTTCTGACATTCCTGTGAAACCAGCTTGAGATGCTGCATGAGCTTCCTTTTTTTTAACCATGGAAATGTGTAGGTTCTGATCGCATTATTACATGAATGTTGCTGACACTTTAACAACACAAGTTTGAATGCTGTCTGTTATTGATACTTTAGCACCTGTGGAGGAGAGCAATGTTCTGAACATTGTGTGATCTTCACTGAACATCCCCACTTTTGATCGTATGGTAGAGGGAAAGACATTGATGAATCAGCTGGAGTTGTTTGTGCCGAGAAACATTCCCTGAGGATCGCCGACAGAGATATCCAGGGACTGAGAGGATTGATCTCCACCAGCCACATTGTGTTCTCAATGACCCAAACAGTGGGGATTTCAATCTTGTTCAGATTCCTTGACTCCTTGTTCAGTCAAATCCTGCCGTGATGTCAGGGTCAATCACTCTGACATTGTGTTCATATCTTTTGCTCATGTCAATAGGCCAAGGCATATGTGTGGGGAGTGTTTCCTTCTCTCAGAGGATAGTGACTGTTGGGGCCTCTCTATTCCAGACAGCTACGTCATTGAAAGGTTTGGGGGCGTGGGGTGGTGTTCATGGATTTTGACACGTTAGGGAGTTGAGGGCTACAAAGAAGTGGGCATGAAAGAGAAATTCTGGCCAAGAACAAATCAGCCATGACCTTACTGAATTGAAGGGCAGACCTGAGGAGCTATGTAGCCTGGTGTTATTCCAGTAAACCCCATTGTCCACTCACTTTGTGGCCTCTTCCATTTCCTGTATTACTGACTTGAAGTAGCTGCATAGACTGATACTGTTACTGCATGATCTAAACTGGGTCTAGTTTTATCGACTTGAGGGACTGATTAGTCTCCTCCTGTTACTGTATATCAGGCTCCATGGGCTGAAAAGGTTCATCTTGTTCTGGTGTAAATCCATATAGTACAGATCTACCACCATTGGAGAAAGTGAGCACTGCAGATGCTGGAGATTAGAGTCGAAAGGTGTGACACTGGTAAAGCACGGCAGGTCATGCAGCATCCGAGAAGCAGGAGAATCGATGTTTTGGACATTCCTGAAATGGGCTTATGCTAGAAACGTCTATTCTCCTGCCCCTCCGATGCTGTCTGACCTGCTGTCTTTTGCGAGTACTACACGTTTCGACGTCTACCGGCCCACCCTAGTCAAACTTCCTGATCACACCATCAAAGAACTTTAAACAAATTCATCAGGCGTGAACATCCACTTATGCTTACTATTCGTAATCAAACCCTGTTTTCCAAATGTATGTTATCCCTCAGAATCTTCTCAAGTAATTTACCTTCCACAGATGTTAAACCTACTGGTCTATAGTTCCCTGACTTTATTTTTCAGTCCTTCTTGAATAAGGGTACAACATTTGCAATCCCCCAGTCTTTCGGGATCTCATTTTTGGTAAATGATGATCAAAATTATCAGCCAGGACCACCATATCCCCTCTAGCCACTTGCAGTGTTCTTGAATATATCTGGTAAGGACGATGAGATTTATCCAACTTCAAGCATTCCAATACACCCTGGACCTCCTCTACTGTAATATAGATTGTCCCTAAGATATCATATTCAACTTGCCCCAATTCCCAAGTATTCGTGTCTTTCTCCACGTGAAACACAGCGGAGAAATATATTTTGAAGGCATCACCCACCTCTTATGGTTACACATATACGTGCTCACTTCGGTCTTTGAGTGGACCTATTCTCTCAATAGTTAATGCTTTTCCTTTAATAGACTTAAAGTACCTCTTTGAATTCACCCTAAACTTCTCAGCCAAGGCTATCTCATAGACCTTTATTGCTGTCCTGATTTCCGGCTTCAGTAAAGTCCTGTATCCCTTACATACATCCAGGAGTTCCATTGATCCCACCTGCCTGGACTTGAGCGATACTTCCACATTATTTTTCAGGTCAAAGCCTCAATAATTCTTCTCATTCAGGGTTCCCCATTCCTGTCAACTTTCCTTTCACGCTCACAGGAACATATACTGTAGATTTTGAACTCTAACTGTCTCGTATTTGCCAGAGTTCCCTTTGCCTGCAAACAAACTACTCCAATCAACCCTACAAGCTCCTGTATAAATCCATCAAAATTCATCTTGCTACGATTTAGAACTTGAACGTGTGGAGCAGTTTCATCTTCCCTCTCCATAACCATTTGAAAATCAATAGAACTGTAGTCAGTGATCGCAAAATGCTCACCCACTGTCACCTCTATCACCTGTCCTGCCCTATTTCTTAAGAGTAGGTCAACTTTTGCCCCTTCCCGAACAGGACCCCCTACATACCACTTGAGGAAACTTTCCTGGCACACTTAATGGATTCCATTCCATAAAATCCCTAAAAGCTCTGACAGACCCAGTCTGACCTATTAAAACCCCTATTATGACAACCCAATTGTTCCTGCAAGTCTCCCCTCTCTCCCGCATATTTGTTCCTCTAATTAACATTGACTATTTGGGGACGTATAGTAGAATCCCACTAAAGTCACCATCCCGTTCTTTTTTCTAAGTTCCGCCCACAAACCCTCACTGGTTGATCCTTTATTTATATATCATCTCTGATCATTGCTGTGATACTCGCCTTAATCAAAAACGTAACGCCCCCTCCCCTCCTTCCACCACCCTGTCCTTCCTAACGCACTTTATCCTGGTTCATTAAGTTGTCAGTCCTGTCCCTCCTTTAGCCAGGTTTCTGTAATGGCTAAAATATTCCTGTCCCACGTACGTATCCACGCCCTGAGTTCATTGGCCTAACCAGTCAGCTCTTTTGTCTTGAAATAAATGCAATTTAATTAGCAGACATTCCTTGTTCACTATGGTATTCTAGCCTGAACGGTCTCTCCAGCTTACTGTTTCTGACTACTGTATGTCCTTTCAGCCTTGAACTTTCCTCCATGATCATGAGGATAACTCCACCCCTTCGTCCCCCGCCAATCTAGTTTAAACTTCCCCATGTAGCACGAGCAAAACTGGCTGCCAAGCTGTTGGTCCCCCCTCCACTGCATGTGCCACCTGTCACTCTTGAACAGGTCAACTCTGTCACAGAAAAGATCACAATGATCTAAAAGTCTGAATCCCCCCTCACTATCAATTCTTTCGTCACATATTTATCTGCCATATCCTCCTATCCTTACCTTCACTAGCCCATGACACTGGAAATAATCAGGAGATTACCACTGTTGAGATCCTGGTTTTTAACTTTTCTCCAATCTCTCTGTAATCTCTGTGTAGGACCTGATTCCTATATCTACCTGTGTCATTTGTGCCAACGTGCACAATGACTTCTGGCTGAACACCCTCCCCTTGAGAATGCTCTGCAGCCGATCGGAGACATCCTGGACCCTGATACCTGAGAGGCAACACACCATCGTGGTTTCCCGTTTGCGGCCACTGAATTTCCGATCTGTCCCTCTAACAATCGAATCCCCTATCTCTAAGACCCTGTTTATCTTTATCCTTTCCTGGCGCTACCCAGAGCCAGTCGTAGTGCAACCAACCTGGCTACTGCTGCTTTCCCCTGAACGATCATTTCCAGACACCCATCCCCCATCCGCCAAACACACACAAAATCAGTATCCAAAATGGTATACTTGTTTTTGAGAGGAATAGCCACAGGGGATTCCTGCACTCCCTGCCTACTCCCTTTGCCTTTTCTGGTGGTCGCCCAGCTACTCTCTGCCTGGAACACGACAGGAAGCAATGAAAGCCTGTTGGATTCAATTCCACTTATTTAAATCAAACAGGGCTGACAGGCAAGGATGATGAACTCAGGTAGTGGATCTTTACATGGGACTGGGATATGATAGTCTTTACAGAAACTTGGCTCAGGGAGGGACTTAGGTGTGACCACCTCACTGAAGCTCTTATTGATGAAGTGCTCCGTTTCTGGGTGATCCGAAGAGCAGCCAGTTCCAGCTCCAGCTCCAGAACACGATCTCCCAAGGAGCTGCAGCTGGTTGCACTGCCCACACGTGTAGTCATCAGGGACATTGGAAATCTCCCTGAGCTCCTACATCCTGCAGGAGGAACGTGCAACTGCCCTAACTGCCATATCAGCAGCTGTCAGACTAGCGTTAAAAAGGACTTTACCTGAGCGTACCTGTACTTTTTGGTGAGCTGCTGCTCACCGAAACCTCTCAAACCAAAACATTACTACCGACTCTGCGACTAGCACCACGTCAATAGACCACTCCACATTTTGTTTTGGTTAGGGAAAGAGGGAGACACTAGACTGATGTAGCATTTGGGCCTTATGCACTCTTAACACCAGGCCCATGCTTAGACTTTGTCTTGCTGAGGTCTTCCTTCTAGAAGTGGTGACTGCGCTGGTGCAAGTAGTCACCCCGACAGTCAATCTGCGTTGTCGCAGTCCTCTGGTCTTTTCTGTCTATTAGTACTGCATTTATGAATTACTTGAATCTATAGATTGCATTCCAAACTGTGTCTCACTCCGGAGGGAGAAAGGTTGATGGTCCAGTGAATACAAACTATGACAAAAAGTTTACCATTAGACAAATGAGTGATATTATACCCATCCGCTCGCTGAGTCTGTTTTTTTTTTCCTTTCAATTGGTGTATATTTATTCTGATAACCTTCCATTCCATTTTCCTGCGTTTTCCCCATAACCCTTGTTTAAAAATCTGCCCGTCTCAGACTTGAAGATGTTTAGTGATCCAGCCTCAAAAACTTTCACAATTTTCTACATTTGTTTCCATCCCACTGGTATGAGACTTGGTCGTCTTTAATCCCATGGCATTTTTTCGAGCACTCTGTGTGGAAGTTGAACCAACATTAGATGTTGTCCTGTTGGACTACACCACCTCTGTTGCCAGAGGCAAAACAAAAAACAACACAAACTTAAAGAGCCTGCAATCCCCTCCCTGATCTTCCACAACAGGCTAAGATACAGTTTATCCAAATCGAGGGATTTGTCCACTTTTTATCCTGCATCAACCTCCATTTCTTCCTCAGCTTCTGTGTCAATTTGCACACTGTCAGGAACAGACAGTGAATCCAGGAACTGCTTCTCCAAAGTGAAGACCAATATGTAGTAAGTGTTTTGGATATTATCTGGCTGTGTGCACAGGTTGCCTCCTCAGTCCCTAATACTCCCTATCCTTTCTCTTGTTACCCTCTTGCCCTTAGTAATCCAATAAAATATCTTTGGATTCTTGAAGATATCGCCCAGTAATGTTTTTATCTCCCCCACCCCCCTTTTTGCTCTTCTACTTACTTTCTTGTGTTTTGCTCTACATGCTCTCTGCTCTTCTGGGACCTCCATTAACCTGTTCACTTTATTTCTCCTCTAAGCTTATCTTTCATTTTGTAATCCGTTCTGAATATTTGTACACATCCAAGCTTCACTGGGCTGGTTTTCCTAAATTTCATTTTCCGTGTAACATGTTGCGGTGACACTCTCATCAATTCCATTTTGAGCATGTGACACCCCCCCAACCCCACGCTGTTCTGCTACAGTTTCACCCAGAAGTAACTGCACTGTAGCCAAATCCTTGTCTTTGTTTTGATAAAATCTGCCTCCCTCTTCCAAGTTATTCTTATGTTTCAAACCTTTATCTTTTGGTCTTTTCCTTAACAAGCTAAAGTACATGCGTCATGGTCACTGGTCCGACAATGTTCTCCCAATTCTGCCTGCAACACCTGACTGGCTTCATTCCCCACAGTGAGGCCCGGCACAGCCCCGCCCATTTTTGTATCTGCTACATGTTGATATTAGAGGCTCTCTGGAATAAATGTCAATACATACTTAACACATAAGGATGGAGAGTGTGGGGGTTGTGAGGGAATGAGGTGTGTGAGATCAGGGAGACAGTGCAGAAGAAAATGTTAAAGGGGAAAGGGGTTGGGTTGGGGAATTGTGTGATTAACAACTGGCAGAAAAACACAGGAAAACTTGCTATTTGTCAAAGTGAATACCTGGGAAATAATTTATTATGCTTCAGAGAAATAACACCCTTCTTGCTAGAGGTCTGCATTATAATGGAGGAAAAGCTGTGTTCATATTATGGCTTTAGTTATACTAATGGTGGCAAACAGCTGGAATAATATCAGTGCTGTCGTTGGACAATGCTTACACTCAGCATATAAATTACCCTGGATGTTCCCAGAGATGGCTGGGCTGCCTTTGGTTGAGTAAGTGCTGAAGCTGCATGAGATGATGCTGGTTTGTAATATAGATACTTACTGAGTACAGACAAAGGAACAAAGCAGCAACTGCCTTTGCTTATTGTTTCCGGATATATCAGAGTGTTCATGGCTGCCACTGCAAAAAACCGTGCAATGAAAAACAGTCCAATCACGCCTGTGCCAGCAAGTGAATATCCAAAGGCTTTTTAAAAGTTTGTGAGGTTACCTGCCTCAACCACCCTCCGAGACAACGCATTCCAGATTCATACCATTATGTCAGTTCGAAACACATTCCACAAATCCTCTCTCAATCCCCTGCCTTTCACTTTAAAAGTGTGTCCCTTCATTGTTGAACCTTTGACAAGGGAAATAGCTGCTGTCTGTTCATCCTCTCCATACCCCTTACGCTCTTGTACACCTGTACCATATTCCCTCCTTAATCTTCCCTGCTGCAAAGAAAAAACGAGCAAATTTAGCCCTCCTCTTTCATACTCACTTTTGAGTACTCTCTTATCTTGTTACTTCTGACTTGCATCTTCCAAATTTATCGATGTTAAATTTCATCAGGCCATTGATCTGACTGTTTGAATAATCTGTTTGTATCCTCCTGTAGCATAACACTTTCCTCCTGACTGTGATCCACCCAGCTCATCTTTGTGTCATCCATAACATTGGTCATCATTTCACTGCTCCCCACCTCCACATTCTCACAATCGTCATTTCTGAATATCACAAACAAACTGTGATTTCCTTCCTGTTCTCCAGATGTTAGTCAGAGGACGATTTGACAATTCCAGTCTCTTGCTTTTCCTATTTTGGTGAAGTTATGCGTGATGTAGTTAACACATCTTATGAGGGATCCAGAAATGACATTTCGACACAGAGTTGAATTCAACTTTTACATTCTGCCACTCTGCATGTTTTATTTATAAGCATTGTAAATAATTTAGGATAAACTAGGGTTTGACACCTTGCAGTGGAACATTAGCAGTTTGTGTGGAACTGTTCTTTGTAACATTCCCCGCAATAACCAAAGCTGACGAAATGTTTCATCTGCAGGATGGACATGGACTCATTCATTGTTTGTATAAATCATCGAGTGTGATGAGTGCCTTTACATACATTCTATGTAATGGGCAAACTGCAGAAGATCAAATCATATTCGCATATCAACCTTGAATTTGAAGCTAATATATACTGTAAAAAAATCAAAAATATTGAAACACCACGTAGGGGAGAAAGAAACATGTCGTCTCCACTTGATGAAGCTATAGAAATATACAGTACATGTCCAACCTGAACAAGAATCAAGTGATAGAAAAGAGAGTACAAGGAATCCTTTCGAAATTTTGAATGGAATCCAGATCCCGATTTTCTTGTACAGTGATGTTTTCTCATCCAATCTCATTATCTCAAATGCAAGCTTTTCCCTGTCACTAAAACTTCATCTGCCATTCTTCCTCCTCCGTCCTACTCTTTTCTTCCAGTCCAACTTCCCTTGCACTACCTTTTCTGCTGCTACATACTCTTCCACTGATGATCTCCCTTCACACTCTTCTTTTGCCACTCCCACTGTAAGTTACACCAATTCCCGTTACTCCCACTTTCTCTGTCCATCCCTTCCCCTTTTTGCTTTCCAACTGGGATGGTGGGAGCCGCTGGCTTCTGTGCTGCTCTTGGTCATCCGTAAATGATGAGATTGAGATGATCAATGTCCAATAGGAACAGACAATAGTGAGTTTCTGTTATTGTCTGATGCACCGTGAACAGGCTGGTTTTGTTCCTCATGGTACAGAGTGGAGTGTCTTTCTGTCTCTCTGTCACAGCATTTAACCAAACAGCCTCATCACAAATCGGACAAACCTCTCCTCAGAATCAGAAATCCATGCATCAGTTTTCCCTTAAACATTGTGTGGAGAGTGAGCACATTGTTCAAACAGGCCGTGTACTATCCTTTTGTTCTTTATTCATGTCACTGATTTTACAATATCAGGTGAGGTCAGAGTAACTTGCGTTGCATCAAAGTAGTATTTGACTCATGTGACATCCAGGATCCTGAGTAAACTGTGGTAAATGGGAATCGCAGGAAATTCTGCGCTGGTAATTTCCTCACAGAACAATGACACTTTGCTCAGAGCTATTGGGAATGTCAAATAAACCCTGTCCTTGCTAGTGCCTTCAAAAACCATGGATAAATTTGCCCTGTTAATAACATCAAGATATATGATGTTTTCAGATTGGTCTAAAGTCTCTAAAAAGTAAGACCTTGCTGGTCGAGTGTCACTCCAGTGAAATCAGGACGTTACAATAAGATTACCTTCCCAACTATTTTCAGTCAGTTACTTTCTGAGGACTGATCGTGCGATATCAGTACCACTGAGATCAACGTTTTCTCTGTTCAGCAGCATCGCATTATATTGTCTCAAAGCTGCACCACTCCACAATTCTAATTTATTCACCGGCTTATTCGTCGTGCTAACCAGATGTACTGGGCACACAATTTTCAACAACGTGGTGATGCCCTTGACCCTCTGGAACCTTCCTCCCCTCTCATACCCTGCCCTCTGACTCCATGCTCTCCCCAAACTCTACCTCTTGTCGTTTATTCACCATCCCTCCTGAACTTCCACTCTCTAATGCTGAATGTTCTGTACTTAGCAAATATCTGAACTTTACCTCTCTGTGCCCCCAGTTTAATGAATTTTAGGGATGACATTAAGTTGAGCTCTTCCACTGTCTTCGCCTCAGTGCCCGTTTCTTTATGCAAGATTCCTTTCCCTGTCCCATGTACCAGCTTTCCCAGCTGCATCACTCTCCCTCGACCTGGACCCCGCCCTCTGGCCTTTACCTGAACTAACTCGGTTCATTGAGAAATCTCCACATAACATTGGTTGTCTTAATGTCTCTGCACTCCCCTCACCAAATCCAACCTGTCGCTGTCCGAACAGCCTACACTCCATGTGCTGAGATCCAACCCTGACTGTGTTACTTAACCTGTCCGGATAAGTCTGGTGGACTGCTTTTGAAATTGCAGAGGTTGAACGCCCACTCTCAGATACCTCCTCTAATCTCCTCCTGCACCATGATTTTACCATGGCACATCAGGCCATTGTAGCAACTATGATAACTGACCATCTTGCATCTGGAGATTCCTGCCCCACTCATCTCTCCCCCCAACTGCCCCCAAGTTAATGGTCCTCTGATAGTAGAACTCGCTTCTATCTCCCCCCCCCCCAAAACAAAATTCACAAACTGAACTGCCTGGGCAGACCCATTGATTCAGCCTGCCCCTGCCACACAGAGGAAGTGCATGGATACACACTTGGGCCCCAGTTATGCCTGTTTCTTCTTGGGGGACGTCGACCATTCCCTGTTCCAGTTCTACTCCAGCACCCAACCACAAATCTTTGTCCGATACATCGATGATATCATCGCTGCTCCATCTCTCTCTCTTGTCCGGAATTGGAAAAGTTCACCGATTTCGCTTGGAAGTTGAAACTCTCCATCACTTTCACCTTGTCGATCTCTCGCTCCTTCCTTCCTTTCCTCAACATTTGTGCTTCCATTTCTGGGGATAGCCAGGCCACTGATATCCGGTATTAATCCTCCGACTCCCACAGCTTCCTGGAGTATACATCCTCACACCTGGTTTCCTGCATAGACTCAATTTCATTCCCCCAGTTCCTCCATCTCCACCGCATTGCTTCTGATGATACTACATTCAACGAGGAAGCCTTTGAAGTGTCCACCTTGTTCCTCCATCAAGGGATTCCCCATCATTATTGTCAACAGGGTCGTCAACCGAGTCTGACCCATTTCCTGCACTTCTAGACTCCCCCTCCCCTTCACTCTCACAACAGAGTTTCCATTGTTCTCACCTACTATCCCAGCCGCATTCACATGCAGAGGATCATCAGCCCACATTTCCCCCACCTCCAGCGAGATGACCCCACCTGCACATATTCACCTCTCCTCCCCTGTCCACATTCTAGAGGGATTATTCCCTCCAGGACACACTGGTCTACTCTTTATTCACTCCCACCACAGGTCCACTTCACTTCCCCTGCCGGAGGTGTAACACTTTCCCATTTACCTCCCGACTCATCATTATCAAAGGGCCCAACTATACCTTCCAGGTGAAGCAGCACCTTACCAACAATCCTGCAATCCGGTCTACTATATGCGCTGCTCACAATGTGGTCTCCTCTACATTGGGGAAATGAAGGATAGACTGGGTGACCGCTTCACAGAACATCCAAGTTGGACCGCTGCAGACGACTCTGTGCTTTCAGTTGCCTGCCAGTTTAACAGCCCATCCTGTTCCTTGACCAATATCTCTGTGTCAGTCTTGCTGCAGTGTTCCAGGCAAATTCAGCGCAAGCTGAAAGAACTACACCTCATTTTCCATGTGAGGACTTTGCAGCCCTTTAGATTCAATAAGAAGTTCAATAATTTTCGGGCCTGAACTCCCCAAAGTCCTAGCCCCCTATCCATACACCAGGCCGAGTTGTCACATAGCCTTCCATTTCTCACACCCTATTGTTAGCTACGAACAGTCTCCATTAAGAGCTATCCAGTCTCTTCTGCATATAAACCAACATTTTCCGTGTTACTATCAGTTCTGAGGAAGGGGCACTGGAATGAAACGTTAACTCTGATTTCTTTGCACAGATTATGCCAGACCTGCTGAGCGATTACAGCAACTTCTGTTTTGTTTCAACATTTTCATGGCAAGTTCTCACAATGCAATACGTCATCGATATTTAGAGCCTGTCAAACATAGGAACTTTGTAATTTCTCATTTAATGTCCATAACAAATTACTCGAGATTCAACTGAGAGATAACAGCTTTGCTGCGATCATTCAGATCAGACACTTCGTCACAGTTCAGAAAGAAGAAAGAAATCTAAAGAGCTGGAGCGAAACTCAGTAAATCTGGCAACATCTGAACAGAGATGCAAAAAATTAACCTTTGATTCTAATAGGACTTTTCAGAACAGTGTCACATCATATGATATATGTTAATTCTGTTGCTCTCGGCAGACACTTCCTCAACTTTTTCGTTTCTCCAGCATTTCTGTTTGCATTTCATGTTTCCATTATCTCTATATTTCATGTTTCTTGACAGGTCTACATGTTGACCTTGGTAATATTTGGACAATGTGGTCCTTTCATGTTTCTATTACAGTTGCTGTGTCTGTGACACCTGAATTATAGCCGAAATCTGTTTCTTTTTTAAGATTAGAAAGTAAAAAAAATCTGAACATGTTTAAATCTCAGGAAATCTATTTTGTTTGAAAATACATTTTAGAGGCAGCTGAACTTCATGAATTAATAGGGATAGGTTTTTGATGATGGAACACTCCGTGTCCTTCATTCAACTAGCTTGACTCCCCAATCTCCAAAAGCTTTCAATGCATAACATAGAATTATTACAGCAAAGGTGGTGAAAACTCAGCCCATTGTCTCTTCCAGTTTTGGAATTAGCGATATTTCGACTATCATTCTCCTGTATTGTCCCCGTAGCCCTGTACATTTTGTTATTAGCATCTGCTTTTAATTGTAAGCATCCTGCCTGATATGAACAACATGATCAATCTCAATCAAAAACAGACGTTGGAGGGAAAGCTCAGCAGGTCTGGCTGTATCTCTGAAGAGACATCAAAGTCAATGCTTCAGATGCAGTGACACTAGTTCATCTGTATTCCCAATGATTAAATTGTGTGTATATAAAATATAGTTCACTTTATCACATTTAAAATTATCCTGTTCAGTTCACATTGTCATTCAGCATTACATATCCCAAACGTTGGCTCGTTCCTTGTTGTGAAATATATTTAATTCTATCTGACGTTAAGAGAGATAATTATTGGGGAATATCATTGCACTCCCCATGCAGTCTCCACAGCCACTGCCCCCATTCCGCCCTATCTACTCGGTAAACCTGACTCATTAATTCATAAGTCTTAATGAATAAGTTCACTTTTGATTTCGGATTGAGGGGGAAAAAAGTGAAAAATTATTGCTTTACAGCAAATAAAACTGCATTAAGATGTTTATCAATTTGTATAAATTAATTACTGAAACATATTTTATATGGAAAGTCCAACGTTTCTTTATTAGAGAAGTGAGATGACCATTCAGAGAAGTCCAAACTTCCTGTCTAGGTTCAGGGCAATTGTGCCCTGTGACAGTCTGTTGGCTGGGGTTTGTTCCCGTGAAGGAGAGATCAGCACAGTAACAACATCCTGATTGTGTTTCTTTTTATTTAGTGGAGGGGCAGAGATTCGGGGTACGATGGTGACAGCATTGCAAACGTACAACAAGGCAGAGTATTCTAGCCTGCGATAAGAAAACGTCCATCATTCTACCTTACAATTGACTTCACTAGGGGAATTGGTGATGGGAGATGTGACCAATAGCCAGCTATGTCAGCATCCAGTCCAGTCCAGTTATATTGTGAACTGAATGTGCTGTATTGAAAGCTAGAGCTGTTTACTCAGTGACTGCGATTGATGTCAGTCTCCATGCATTGTAACTGTGTCCTATTGGTGAGGGGCTTCACTCAGTGCGCTATCCCAGCCTAGGAGCCGATGCATCAGCTCCAACAGTAACAGAGCTCAGCAGCTGCACAGACGTGGAGAGGACAGGTCTGAATCTGAGAATAATGGACTGGATAATTACACCAATGGAGAGGAGGCTTTCCTTGGGTCTTTTCAACATTTCCCTCTGTTGGATATTTCTACCTTATCGGATATTAGTGGTGCTGGTTGGGCGGGGTGGAGAGTGTGTGACTAACCTATGGTGGAGGAGCGACGCTCCGAAAGCTAGTGTGCTTCCAATTAAACCTGCTGGACTTTAACCTGGTGTTGTGTAATTTTTAACTTTGTACACCCCGGTCCAACACCAGCATCTCCAAATCATAACCTATTCTTGCTATTGTTGGAGTTCTCTACTTCTGTCCATTCATTAATCCCATAAACAATTTTGAACTTCATTGCAATTACTGTTATCTATATTTTCCAATGAAAGAAACTTTTATCTTCAATTTCAATTGCAGTTTCTATTCATCTGAATTGCAGACCACACCCTTATATCTGAGAACAAAACTGTGCACAACCTCGAGATCCCTTTTTGCCCTGAACTGATTTATGTCTCTTGTTCTCTCTGTCACGAACCCTGTCCACTACCAGCTCATAATATTCCCAGTCTCCATCTCTGCGTCAGTGCTGAACAAACCATTGTCTGCACGTTGATAAAATTCAGGCTTTATATTTCAAGCTCTCTGCTGGCCACTTTTCCAGTGACAAGTATTTCAATCACAAAATTGTTCTAGTCTCGGACGTTACTTCATGCTTAGGACAATATATCAGAGTCGGAATGTCGCTGGATGTAATTCAGGAGCAAAGCTTATTAAACGAAAGACTTTGTTTCAAGCGATTTGTTTCAAGTCTAAGAAATCTAACGTTACTACCCGGTCTGGGTTAAGTGTGACTTCAGACCCATATCAATGTGCTTGACTTCATATTGGCTTGAGGAATGGCGTCAGAGTCAGGGCAATTAGTGATGAGTAACAATTGCTGCCCTTGGCAGAGATGCCGACATCCCATGGAATAACACATTTGAAGGATAAACCAAATAAAGAAAGATGCTGGAGATCTGAAATTGCATAAATAATGCAAATAACAGATCAGAAAGTGCTGGGAAGCTTTTCTGAACTGAAAGCAGCTGGAAAATAGTGTGAACAATGCTGGTGACAGGGAAGTCTGCTTTGAAGGGCAGGAGGAGTGAGTTGAATCGATAGAGAAAGAGAGATAGAAGACGAAAAGCAAACAAAAGGAATGATGATCAGCTGGGGTGGAAATAAAATGTGAGAATCACCTCATTTATTTTTAACTTTTCACATCTTCCTGAATATCACGCCCATGCTGCTACACGTATCCCCCGCTTTTCAAAAATTCGCATTTTGCCACTTCCCTTTCCGAAAAACCTCCATTACGTCCTGTTTTCGCTAACCAAAAGAAATCCGAAGAGGATTTTCACTTTTAACAAGAAAAGTAAATTTTTCACACATAAATTAATGCGACTTCACTTTATGACTTTTCAGCGAATGAAAGGCTTTGTAGGAACACTCTACTTTCAGATACCGAGGGAAATCTCTATCTATCTAAGATCATGTTTAAAGCGATTTGATCCCACCTGTCTGTGTTCCCTGAGTGTCGTCATGTTCTTATATTTATTAATGGGATATAGGTATCGCTGGGTGGGCCAGCATTAGTTCACTTTGTTGATTGCCCTTGAGAAGACCTTGAGCCTCACAGGGCACTTACACAGAGTGAGGCGGACAAGGTGACAGCTGCACAGGAGCAGTGGAATTCAAGATCGAATTTAGCAAGATTAACATTATTTGAAAAATTAGAGATGTCAATTCGTCAGTCTAATTACGGTAGGGAAGAAGGTGTTCCTGAGCATACTGGTCCATGTTTTCAAGTTTCTGTATCCCCTCCCTTTTGGAAGAGGTTGTAGGAGATCATTACCATTTTGGGAGAGATATTTGATGTTGCCAGCCTTTCACTGACAACAAGAAGCATAAATGGATGGAAGGTTGTCCTCCATGATTGTCTGGGCTGTGCATAAATCCGTCGGTAGTTTCTTATGGTCCTGGGAAGAGCGGTTACCGTCACACTATTGTGCACATGAATAGAATGCTTTCCGTTGCCAGTATGCAGAGCACTGGGAGAAGGCAATTCCAAAATATTTAGAAGTAACAATTGACCATTAAATGGATATCTACATTCTGATTGCTGTTTTGACAACAATTGAAATTTAACCAATAAATTTAAATTATGTCTAAGAGACCAAATTGAGTTTATTGTATTGCCAACATCCAACCAAAGAGCCATCACATGCTTCAAAAGAATAGAGAAGCCATCACCATGACAATGAGGGAGAAAGAGACAGACGCGTATAAGGAGAGAGAGAAAACACAGCGAGGAAAACAAGACAGTCAGTAAAACAGAGAAAGGAAACAAACAGTCACAATAACAGGAGGAAGGGGAGATAGTAAGTTCTGGGAAAGAAGCAGAAGACAGAGAAAAGGAAAACACGGAAACAGACAGTGTGAAAGAAATAGTGAGATACAAAGCACACAGGGAGTGGGGATGGGGTCACAGTGTGCTGGGGGTGGGGATCAGATACAGCTGGGAGTGAGCACTGGAGGAACTGGGGGAAAGGAGGTGAGGATTTACTTTGACCTGTACCAAGATATGCAGGCAAAGCATAGTAAACAATGATGTACATAACAATGGCTATAAAATGTGTTTTAGAGCCATGCAAGTTACGCTGCACAGGGGGTGGGCGAGGCGAGATCAACAGGAACAAGATCAGCATTATCTGAGATTAGAGAGTACACTCATCAGTCTAATAACAGTCAGGAAGAAACTGTTCTTGAACCAGCTGCTCAGTGTTTTCAAGCTTCTGTACCTTTTCGTCTGATGGAAGAGGTTATAGGAGAATATTACTGGGGTCTGATGGGTCATTGATAATGTTATAACAAAGAACATTCCAGCACAGTAACAGGCCATTCGATGGTCCAAGCCTGCGCCAATCCAAATCCTCTACCTAAGCCTGTCGCCAATTTTCTAAGAATCTGTACCTCTTTGTCCCCTGCCCATTCATGTAAGTTTCCAGAAACATCTTAAAATAAACCACTGGTCACAGTTCTCCATTTTGAGAAACTCCCTCCCCTTACTATTCTCTGCCTCCTGTTGCCCAGCCAGTTCTTTATTCACCAGCTCGCGCGCCAAGTGACTTCACTTTCGACATACCCCGACCATGGGGAAACATACCAAACGCCTTCCTGAAGTCCACGTACATGACATCTACAGACCCTCCCTCATCAATAAACTTTGTCACTTCCTCAAAGAATTCCATTCATTTGGTAAGACATGACCTTCTCTGCACGAAACCATGTTGCCTATCACTGATAAGACTATTTTCATCAAATAAGAATTATTCCAATCTCTGGACCCTGTCTTTGTGGAGTTTTTTTACAATCTCCCCGTGTCTGCGTTGGGAGAATTAACTCTTTTCTCTCTCCATGGTATGTTTCTATGTTTGTTTCAGGCTTCTGCCATCTGCAGTATATTTACTTGTATTTGATGGAGAATTGCTGCAAATATGACGGGTTTATTGTAAAAGTGGCACTGGTGCTCAGTCTCCCCGAGTACAGGGGAATCTTGCCCAGCTACTTATGTACGTGCATGTCTCTGATTACCTACTCTGTCTCTCTCAATCCCTGAGTCCATCCGTCACTGCATGCAGCCTTTCATCGAGCCACACCAGGATTCCCCACACCCCATCGCCTGGCACTGGATGCTCCCTACGCAAGGAGCGCACAAATAGTAAGTTCTGGGCACTTTCTGATCCACCAGGGATGCGGGGCAAAGACTCTGCCATTAAAAGGAACAGAATAGCTAAAATCCAATTGCACAACAAAGCAGAGTAAACAGGCTGAATGGCAGCCATCTGTTCTGACATTTTCTGGTCTTTTGGACTAATTCTGTTTATCCTCGTCCATCTAAAAATAGATGCTCCATATGTATACCTTGTCATACAGTTTTGGTGAAGGTGATAGATATCAGATTCAAGATCATTGCGACAGATTGATTGGCCTCCACTTTCCTGGTTAATGAGATCACACTAAGTATTTATTGTCTAGACTATCCATTTCAAAGTGAAGATCTTGCCAGAGTTGTGCTGAAAGGATTTTTGAATATTGGAGAGACGAGATTATGCCACGTGTCAGTGAGGTTAGGAATAGGAAGGCAGTACAGTTAAAAACGTGGCGAAAGAGCTGGTAGGATAGGCAGCACTTCCAATATGTGGATGATTTGGATTCCGGGGTTGGTCGGATATACACAAGAAGGACGGGATGCATCGGAACTGGCAGCAATCTCCGATATGTGGTCATTGGGATTCCTGGGTCAGTATGAAATACACAAGAAGGATGGGATGGACGTGAACCGGCAGCAATCTCCTGGCAGGCAGGTTTGTTATTGTCACTCAGGAGGGTTTAAACTAGTGTGGTGGTGTGGGGAAGGGGGGGGAGCCAGAGCATTACGTCCACAAGCACAGTGACTGAAGAGTAGTTGGAGACTAATCCCAGTACAGCTAAGACCAACAACACACTGGCAGAGGGGAGTGAACACAATGGGGCTGGCAGTCTGAAGTGTGCTGATTTTAATGTGAGCAGTGTGACAGGCAAGACAGATGAGCTTGGAGCTTGGAGTTTGAATGAGTGTACAAAACTACGATAAAAATATTACAGAGATTTGGTTGAGAGAGGGATCAGAAAACAGTTAATCCAATAGGTGCAGAGAGAGTTGAAGAATGTGCATTGAGAGGCTGGAGACTGTTGTTTGAAGCATAATAATTATCCAGCAGTTTATTGGAATTGGGCAGTGTGTGATGCAATGTACAGATAGAAGGGACAAGGGAGGAAACAAATTGTCTGTTTGCAATATGTTCTGCTTTACTGACAGTCTTTTCTAATCTCCTATTACCAGAGAATAGACGAGGAGAATTCACATCAGGGAAACTCAAACCAAATATCAGGTCAGGATCTGATGGAGTTGGGCTGAAGTGTATTCATTTCAATGGAAGAATTATTATGGTTAAGACCGATGAACTGACAGCCTGAATCCGTGCATGGGACTATGATATTGCAGCTTTACAGAGACTTGGTTGAGAGAGGGAAAGGACTGGCCGTTCAACATTCCAGGGTTTCATTGTTTTATGCGAGATGGAGAGGAAGGTAAAAGAGGTGGACGAGGTGTTTTACTAATAAGGGAGAATGCTACATCTGTACTTCAAGAGGACATACAGGAGGGGTCATCCACTGCAGCAATATGGGTAAAGCTCAAAAATAAGATGGCTGCAAGCATTGCGTTACTATAATCCCTCCAACAACCACGGAGGGATTGAGGAACAGATATGTACGTCGATTAAGGAAAGGTGTATTAAAAGCAGACTGGTCATAGTGAGTGACTTTAATATCTCCAGTAATGACAAGGAGTCCCTTGGAGCAAGAGGCTTAGATGGGGCAGAATTTATTTACTGAAACAGTATGTTGACAGACCAACGAGAGGAAGAGCCATACTGGACCTCATATTGGCTAATGAGCCTGGCCAGGTGACTGACCTTTCAGTGGGACATAATTTTAGAAAGAGTCTATGACCTCTTACACATCCTTGAAATGCCCTAGACTCATTGTCTAATGAAAAGTGTGAGTGTTTTGGAGGTGGTTCAGAGGAGGTTTACTAGACCGATAGCTGCAATGACTGAGTTGTCTCATGGATAATGTGTGGAAAGGCTGTTCTTACAAACAGCTTTACTGCAAATTGAACCCAAACTCTGTGTCAGATATGTGGATAACACCTTTGTAATCATTAAAACACAGAAATAGAGAACACACACCGGATCATCAACGCCACACTCACAGGAATCCGATTCACTAGAGAGAATGAAAGGGACAACCAACTCTCATTCCTAGACGTGATGGTACAGAGAACACCGAACGGAGAATTCACCACAAAGGTTTACAGGAAAGGTACACACACAGACCAAGTCCTGAACTACGAAAGCAACCACCCCAACAGACACAAAAGAAGTTGCATCAAGACATTATTCAAAAGGGCCACAACACACTGCAGTATACCAGAACTGCAAAAAGAGGAAGAAGAACACCTATGCAATGTATTCGCCAAAACAGAAACCCGCACAATTTCATCAATGCCGTAGGAATGATCACAGAAGCGCTTCACAGGAGGATCCCAAGCACTGAGGATACCACCTAGACAGGGGACGAAACGTCTGCAACACAAATTCCCAGCTCGGCGATCAGAACCACAACAACGAGCACCCGAGCTACAAATCTTCTCACAAACATTAAACACATTTTATTACTGAGGAAGAAAGGACATGTTCCGATTGGACATTCTTCGTCTGAACCGTGCTTGGACCAGAGTCCGCGTGAATCCTAACCACGGAGGTAGACAGAGCTTTAAACTGATTACGAGTGTGTGTGTCCGTGGGGTGGGGGTTCGGTTATAGGGGTTAATTAGAAAAGAGCAGGTAAGAGTACAGAGCTCAGGAGAGGTTATTAAAATCACCAGCATAGACGCAAATAGGACAGAGTGTATGGAAAGAGTAAGCAATCAAACTTCAATCACACTGGAAAAACAAATGGCAATGAGAAGAGGGACCGTTAATACAAGATTAAAGGATTATATCTGAATGCGTGCAGTATAAGGAATAGGGTAAATGAGCTTGTGGCATAGACTGAAATTGGTAGATATGATGTGATGGGCATCACAGAGAAGTGGCTGCAAGGGGATCCGGATATGCAAGGACATATATCCAATGGAAAAGACAGAGGGAGTGGGTTTACATTATTAATAAGAAATGAAATTAAATCAACAATAAGAAAGGAAGTAAGGTCAGATGGTGTAGAATCTGCATGGTAGAATTGAGGAACCACAAAGGCATGACAACCACAGTTGGAGACTTGCACAGGCCTCCAAAGAGTAGTCAGGAGCTGGGGCACAAGATACACCAGGAGATAGAAAAGATCTGTAGGAAAGGCAAAGTTACAGTGATCATGGGGGATTTCAATATGCAAGTGCAATGGGAAACCAGGTTGGTAGTGAATCGCAAGAAAAGGAATTTGAAGAATGTCTATGGGATGGCTTTTTGGAGCATCATGTGGTGGAGCCCGCTCGGGAACAGATGATACTAGGTTTAATGACGCAGGCTAGACAAGGGAGCTTAAGGTGAAGGAAAACTTCAGAAGCAGTAATCAGAACATGGTTGAATCTATTCTGCAATTTGAGAGCGAAGATAGAATCAGAGTTAACAGTAAATCAGCTGAATAAAGGTAACTGGAGAGGCATAAGGGAGAAGCTGGGTAGAATTGACCGGGGAGAATGTGAGGACTGCAGATGCTGGAGATCAGAGCTTTAAATGTGTTGCTGGAAAAGCGCATCATGTCAGGCAGCATCCATGGAGCAGGAGAATCTACGTTTCGGCCATGAGCCCTTCTTCAGGATTGAGGAAAGTGTGTCCAGCAGTGTCAGATAAAAGGTAGGGAGGAGGGACTTGGGGGAGGGGCGTTGGAAATGCGATAGGTGGAAGGAGGTCGAGGTGAGGGTGATAGGCCGTAGTGGGGGTGGGGATGGAGTGGTGAGGAAGAAGATTGCAGATTAGGAAGGTGGTGCTGAGTTCGAGGGATTTGACTGAGACAAGGTGGGGGGAGGGGAAATGAGGAAACTGGAGAAATCGGAGTTCATCTCTTGTGGTTGGAGGGTTCCTAGGCAGAAGATGAGGTGCTCTTTCTCCAACCGTCGTGTTGCTATGGTCTGGCGATGGAAAAGTCCAATGACCTGCATGTCCTTGGTGGAGTGGGAGGAGGAGTTGAAGTGTTTAGCCACGGTGTGGTTGGGTTGGTTGGTCCGGGTGTCCCACAGGTGTTCTCTGAAACGTTCTGCAAGTAGCCGGCCAGTCTCCCCAATATAGAGGAGGCCACATTGGGTGCAGCGGATGCAATAAATGATGTGTGTGGAAGTGCAGGTGAATTTGTGGCGGATATGGAAGTATCCCTTGGGGCCTTGGAAGGAAGTAAGGGGGGTGTAGTGGGCGCAAGTTTTGCATTTCTTGGGGTTGCAGGGGAGGGTGCCGGGAGTGGAGGTTGGGTTGGTGGGGATGTGGATCTGACGAGGGAGTCGCGGAGGGAGTGGTCTTTTCGGAACGCTGATAGGGGAGGGGAGGGAAATATATCACTGATGGTGGGGACCGTTTGGAAGTGGCTGAAATGACGACGGATGATACGCTGTATATGGAGGTTGGTAGGGTGGGAGGTGAGGACAAGTGGGGTTCTGTCCTGGTGGCGATTGGAGGGGCGGGGCTCAAGGGCGAAGGAGCGAGAAGTGGAGGAGATGCGGTGGAGGGCATCGTCGATCACGACTGGGGGGAAATTCTGGTCTTTAAAGAAGGAGGCCATCTGTGTGGTACGGTATTGGAACTGGTCCTCCTGGGAGCAGATGCAGCGGAGAGGAAGGAATTGGGAATATGGGATGGCGTTTTTACAGGGGGCAGGGTGGGTGGAGGTGTAGTCTAGGTAGCTGTGGGAGTCAGTTGGTTTATAGTAAATGTCCGCGTTGATTCGGTCACCCGAGATAGAAATGGAAAGGTCTAGGAAGGTGAGGGAGGAGTCTGAGACAGTCCAGGTGAATTTGAGGTCGGTGTGGAAGGTGTTGGTAAAGTGGATGAAATGTTCAACCTCCTCGTGGGAGCACGAGGCAACGCCGATACAGTCATCGATGTAGCGGAGGAAAAGGTGAGGAATGGTGCCAGTGTAGCTGCGGAAGATGGACTGTTCCACATATCCTACGAAGAGGCAGGCATAGCTGGGGCCCATGCGGGTGTCCATGGCTACTCCTTTGGTTTGGAAGAAGTGGGAGGTTTGGAAAGAGAAGTTGTTCAGGGTTAGGACCAGTTCAGTCAGTCGAAAGAGGGTGTCAGTGGAAGGGTACTGGTTGGTTCTGCGGGAAAGGAGGAAGCGGAGGGCTTTGAGTCCTTCGTGATTGTGAATTGACCTGGACAGGCGTTTAGCAGGAAAGACAGGGGAACAGCAATGGCTGGAGATTCCACGATAATTTAAATGACACTGCAGAGATTCATGCTGAGTAATCGAGGCATGGTACAGGGGGGATGAGGCAACCAGGGCTGACAAGGGAAGTCAGGGATTGCATAGAAGCAAAAAGCAAGCAGATTGAAGGGCAGTGCGGAACTGGAGAACTGGGGCCAACAGAAGGCATGAAAAAATAAATAAGAAGGGAGAAGATTAAGTATGGGGGTAAGCTAACCAGTAATATAAAGGAAACTGTAAGAGATTCTTTAGATATATAAAGTGCAAAAGAGAGGTAAATATGAATATGGACCACTGGGAAATGATGCTGGAAAGACAGCAGTGGGAAGCAAAGAAATGTCTCAGGAATTTTGCATCAGTCTACACGGTGGAATACACGAGTCATTTCCCAAGGTTTGAAGAGAGTGAGAGGGCAGTCCTAAATAGAGTGGCATTTACCACGAAGAACATGTTAGAAAACAGAATGGCCTGAATGTGGATAACTCACCTGGACCAGATGGACTACACCCTAGCCTTGAACGGGAGATGGCTGAAGAGTTAATGCAAGTGTAAGTGGTAATCTTTCAGGAATGACTAAAATCAGGAAAGGGACAAGTGGCTGTATAATTGCAAACATGAGACCCGGTTTAATGAGGGAGTTAGGCAGAAGATGGAAAACTGCAGTCTGATTAGCCTAACCTTGGTTGTGGGTAACATCATGGAATCCATCGTGAAGAATGGGATTTCTGAATACTTGGAGGTCTTTGGTAAAATAGGACACAGTCAGCATGGTTTCACCAAGGGGAGGTCATGCCTGACAAACCTGCTAGAATACATTGAGGGCGTAATGTGCAGATTTGATCAAGGAGAACCGGTAGATGTTATCCATCTGCACCTCAAAAATCCTTTGACAAGGTGCCATGCATGAGACTATTGAGAATGATATGGGTCCATGGTGTTGGAGGCACGGTGGAAGTTGAAGTTCGGCTGTCTGACAGAAAGCAGAAAGTGTGGATTAAAGTGTCCTTCTCAGGATGGCAGCCAGTGACAAGTGGTGTTGCACAAGACTCAGTTTTGGGACCACAACTTTTCACTTTGTGCATTCATTATCGATATGACGGAACTGAGGGCATTGGGCTAAGCTTTCAAACAGTGCAAAGATAGATAGAGGGACAGGTAGCATTGAAGAGGTGGTTCAGCTGCAGGAGGGTGCTCTAGCGCATCTCCTCACCTGCCCAAAACTCCGCCCTTGGACTCCACTCTTCCAACGACAACCAGTTAGAACCTCGCTGGTGCTTGTCTTCCATCCCACCAACCTCAGGATACAAAACATCATCCTCCACCATTTCTGCCACCAACAGTCACTCCACCACCAGAGATAAACGTCCCTCCCTACCCCTATCATCATACTGCTGAGACCATTCCCTCACAGCTCCCTCGTCATGTCCACGCAACCCTAACAAGCCACCTTCCACTCCCGACACTTTCCCTTTGCCACGACAACAGATATGAAACCTGTGCCAACACCTCCCTCCTCACCTCCACCCAAGGCCCCAAACGATCCTTCCACATCAGGCAGATAACATCCTGTGCATCTAAACACCTCTTCTAGTCTGTCCATTGCTCCTGGTCTCCACTACATTGGCGAGACAGGACGTCAACTTGAAGCACGGTTCAGGGAACACTCTCGGACACACATACCCAACAACCCACTGCCCTGTGGCTGAATACTTCAACTCCCCCTCCGACTCCGCCAAGGCTTTGCAGGATTGTGACCTCATCCACTGCCAAATTCTAGCCACCTGACGTGTGAAGGAAGAACGCATCATCTTCTGTCTTTGGACCCTCCAAACACACGGTATCAAGGACAATTTTACCAGTTTCCTCATTTCCCCTCCCTCCACCTTATGTCAGATCAAACCCTCCAACTCAGAACCGCCATCTTGAACTGTCCTACCTGTCCTCTTCCTTCCCATCTATCCACTCCACCTTCCACTCAGACCTATCACTTCCACCACCCACCTTCATCTCGCTGTCGCCTTCCAAGCTACCTTCCTCCCAGCACCAGCCCCTCTCATTTTTCTCTCTGGCTCCTTCCGCCCACCCCACATTCCTGATGAAGGTTTTATGCCTGAAACGTCGAATCTCCAGCTCCTCCGATGCTGCCTGACAGACTTTACTTTTCTATAACCACACTTTTTGACTCTGATCTCCAGCATCTATGGTCCTCACTTTCACCTGCTGAAGGAATTTTACAGGTTTAGAGAGTGAGCAAAGAAGTGGCAGATGTAGTACAACGTTGAAAAGTGTGGAAAAGCATTTTGCCAGGATGAATAGAGGCATGGACTATTTTATAAATCGCAAGCAAATTCAGAAATCTGAAGTGCAAAAAGACGAGGGCGTTCTCATCCAGGAGTCTTGAAAGGTAAAGTTGCATGTTGTCAGTAGTTAGGAAGGCATTTATTTCAAGAAGGCTTCAATATAAAAGCAGGGATGTACTTCTAAGGCTCTACAAGGCTTTGGTCAGGCTACATTTGGATTATTGTGCGCAGCTTTGGGTCCCATATCTCAGGAAGGATGTACTGGTCCTGGAGCGTTTTCAGAGGAGATTCACGAGAATGGTGACAGGAATGAAAAGCTTAACATATGAAGAATATTTGAGGGCTCTGGGTCTGTATTTGATAGAGTTCAGAAAGATGTTAGGAGGTCTAATTGAAACTTACAGAATACTAAATGTCCTGGGTCAGAGTGGACTTTGGGAAGATATATCCAATGATAGGAAAGACTAGTACCCGAAGGGACAGAGTAAAGAGAAGACCTTTCCAAACAGAGATAAAGAGAGACCTCTCCAGCTAGAGAGCGGTGAATCTATGGAATTCACTGCCACAGAGGGCTGTCGAGTCCATATCATTGAGTATATTTAAGAGTAAGACAGATAGGTTCTTGACTGTAAAGGGGATCAAGGGTTACAGGTAGAAAGCGGGAGAATGGGGTTGAGAAGCTTAACAGCCATCATTGAATGGCAGAGCAGGCTCAATTTGCAGAATGGCCAAATTTCTGCTCCAATGCCTTCTGGTCGTATGGTTAATATTGGCTCTCCTCATTCCTCATTGGAGTTGTATCCTTCAAGTTGATCTTCAAGTGATTTACAAAGAGGAATCTTTCACTACTGATGAATGGGAAATATCATGTTCCCTCCCTCCAGTCTCAGCACAGTGTCCCCAACAACATAATCACACTGCAATTGAAATCCAATGGTACTTAATCACAGTTGATTGACATCGATAACATTAACAGCATGACCCTCACCTGCCCTCTCTGATTCTCGAATAACCACCTGAATTGTCTGTCACATCATATTCTCTGTTACCATATCCATGTCATTTGTCCGTTATCACTCATGTTTGCGTAGGCACATTTTCCTGTCAGATTCTGGACTAGAAAAGTTCTCGCTATATTTTACTGACATTATAATCTCTGATCAGTAGTTACAGACTGTATGTTTCCATTTATAAACGGAGAAACTTGTTTATGTTCGGACAATCCTTTGACGTTACTCCCATATCCAAGGCAGATTGAATGAGTGCACGCATTCAATCTACCATCTCCAATATTCCATCCCTCAGTCACTCCCACATATCCCATGCCAAGTTTTAAACGTTCTTTTGAATTTTAATAAAATCAATATTAAATTGAAAAGGGTTAATTGGAGCTATTTGTTCAGTGACTGTGATTAATTTCAATCTCCGTGGATCCTAATTATCCCAGTGGAGCGTTTCCATCAGTGAATGATAAATGGGCTCTTTTCAGCGTGTTATCCCATAGTATGAGTTGGAGCATCGCTGACAGTACTAACACGGATCATCAGCTCGAGAGAGAGAGAGGGGGAGTAGAGATCAGAATCTGAGAACATTAGACTGGAACGTTACAATAATGGTACAGAATGTGAGGACTTTGGACTGGAATGTTCTAATAGTGGATCAGAATCTAAGATCAGTAAACTGGAATGGTACAACAATGGATCAGAATCTGAGATCATTAAACTGGAATGGTTCAACAATCGATCAGAATCTGGGAATATTAGACTGGAATATTACAATAACAGACAGGAGTTTATTCTGGGGACTTTACTTTCTTTCTCGGCCTTTGATATCATTAGCATCACGGATCCAGGATATGCTTTGGATTATTCAAGGTGGTTACTATCCTATCCTCGCGTTAGTTGGTGTTCCTGGTAAGTCACTATTTTTGTCTACTAAACCGGGTTGAACTGAATTTCTGCTCATGATATATAAAATTTGGAAAGTGCAAGACAATGTCTTCAGTTATAAACAAAAACACCTTTTCTTATATTAATCAGTATCAAACTACTATTTCTCAATTACTCACTGATATGCAAGAAGGAACCAGACTGTTCTCAAACTCCATAATCCATTTTGTCCTTCACAGATTTACATCTCTATCTCGTCCCCACTCACCAATCCTATCCAATACTACCGTCATGATATCCCAGTCACATCCTCAGTCTCATTTCAACTTCTGAATAAATCATAATTTGTGCCTTTGTTTAATCCGGATGCAACAGTTTCAAGTTCCTTCTAACTATATGTCCGTCACTAAAAAATTGCTCTGGAGGATGTTAAACTTGTTCTCTGTACAAATGGGACGACAATTTATTGTGTTCAAGACTCATACTCTAGAGCCACAGAATAATAGTCTGTTGATATCTCATGAGGGAAATTAAAAGCAACTCTTTTCATTTGCCATAAAAGCCCATCTGCTTGCTCCAAGTCCTTAAGCGAAGACAATGTGTCATTCTTCCCTGCTCAGGTTTCAGTGTGACTTCTGTGATGAACATGTGGGTGTTCTGCACCTTTAACAGAATTAAGAGCCAGCAATAACTACCTGACAGCACCAAGTCTTCTGAAAAATAGATTTAATGTAACATTTGGTTGAACGTCTCGATTAGCTTATTTTCTCAAGACATAAACAAATTCAGCCAAATAGTTTAAATTATAACCCAAAATGCCCACCTCCAATCAAGTGTTAATTTAGTACATTGATAATCTTAAAAGCCAATGACACAGTCCAATGGTTTGGGGGTACAAGACCGCGGGAAATTGACAGTTGAAAGGAGAACTGCCAAGTTACCAGCAGGCAAAGACTGCATGAAAATTAGCTCTCCTATCGGTAACTTTATTGATTAGTAACTGGTAAAAGCAGAATCTCAAAGAAGAAAAGATGACAGGAATATGGAGAAGAACCGAAAGCTTCTTGGTTTTGAGATAAGAAGTTTTGTTTTATAAATCTTAATTAGGAGTCTAATCGGACTAGTATAGTCGGGGGTTGGGGTGGGGGCTGGGGGCGGGGGGTGATAAAATATAGCTTAGAGGAAAAAGCTGTAAATATTCGTTCGTCTATTATTCCCTATTATACTTTAAGAAATAAAGTTGTTAATTTTTACTTCAAATAGTTTTGGACTCTAGAATTATCATGGATTACTGCAGTGGATACATCTTTTCCCTGTTGCTGGTTTTACATTAAACAGGAGAATGTATCCTGTGTTGTAACACTACAATCCCACAGGTATGTGGTTTTCTCTTTACTGTCCTGTGGAACAGCTGAACCAAACACTCACTTCAAGATCGGCATAACATGCTGCCCTGACCAGGGCTGCCTACATCCTGTGAGAGAAGAACAGAAGTAATGATAGCTCCCTTCCTATGTCTGTTTCCCGTATTCCTACAGCTCATTTCTATTCAGGTGATCATCCCCTAACTTAGGTGTATTCAGTCTCATTGAAATTCTCCCCAAGAGTGATGCACATGTCCATACGCATCTCTGGTGTTGGCTTTATTAATGCTGACGTACAGATGTAAGGAACTTATACATTCCATGTCAGTCATAGTACAGAGAGAAGGAATGGCTTTTTGTGGCATAGGAAAGAAATGGCGATGTCTAAGTGAGAGAAAAGGATTATTGCAATCATCCCCGAGAGTGTTGTGGAGGCAGTATTTGGGGTACTCTAGATAGACTTTCTCTCAAGTTTCACCAGACTAATCCCTGGGGTGATGGCACCATGAGCAGTGAGTGAAACTGTGTGACAGAATAAGAGATGATTGTATTGAACCTGAAGGGGGATGGACAGTCACTCATGATGTTCTAAACAGGCACTGATAAGATGATAAATTCCATGCCTTTTATTAACTCGGGTTAAATGATTGTCAATAGGTTAAGAGCCTCAGAGGACGTTCCCCTCAGCCCACCCCCACTCCATATGTTGATTGAGAGAGACAGAGGGTCAGTCTTTGATTAAATTCTCCCCACATTAATGCAGTGTATTTAGTGTGTGATCCTGCATTAAACTTCATGTTATCCACAATCCCGACAACAGCCACAATACCTAAATTCTAAAACAGTCAACTATTCCCCCCAGCTTCTGACATCCATGGAGGACATGGGCCTGTCTTCTCAGAGATGGAAGATGCCTCTCTGAGACTTGAGACAAAGCATCTGGCTACCTTCCTCACTGCCAGCAAAACACGTCAAAGTGTCACGTGTCCCACAGGTAATGGAGCCATGAAGAACATCGTGGATCCGTCTCTGAGTGCATTCTCTGCTCCATTGATTTGTCAGGTTGGAGCATCAATGACACCCTCCTGTTCCTGTATAAGTGTCTTGAGGGGCTGAATAGCCTCCTCCAGGTCCCATGGAACAGGTTCATGGGTCTGACGTGGCTCTGCCTGTTCCTGTTTAACAACTTGATGTGATAATCAGACCCCTGCTCTTCCTGTGGAACAGGCAGGAGGATTGAATCGGCTATTCCTCTCTTCGTTCAGTAGTTTCGATGGGCTGAATGGCTTCTACATATCCGTTTCTAATGTGCCTGAAAAGCTGAATGAGCTGTTCAGTTAACTGTGGAAATGTAGAGTGTCTGGCCTTGCTGTTACATGAATGTTACTGACACTTTAACAGCACAAGCCTGAATGCTGTCTGGGACTTACTGCACATGGACACAGACTAGTCCAGGAGCTGAGGTGCGACACATTGTGCTGACCATTGGGTGATCTTCAGTGACCATCCCCGTTTCTGACCTTATGATGAGGAAAGACAGTGATGAATCAGCTGAAGGTGTTTGTTTTGAGGCAGCTACCCTGAGGATCTCCTGCAGAGATGTCCCAGGACTGAGAAGATTGTCGGTCACCGACCACAAACATCTTCCTTTGTGCTGTAAAAGACCCCAACCAGTGGGGAGAGTACACCTGATTCCCATTAAGCTCAAATAAGATAGTCCTGATGCTATCCTCAGTCAAATCCTACCTTGATATCAAGGCCATTCACCCTTTCCTGAGCCCCTGTGTTCACCTCTTGTTCATATCAATAGATGATGGGGTCTGTGTTGGGAGTGTTTTCCTCTCATACAGGGTAATCAATGCCAGGAATTATCTGGGCTAGATAGTGAGGGGAGTTACATAACTGAAAGTATTCAAAGAGGTGGTACATGAATTTTTGACCTGTCAAAGAGCTAAAGGGTGTGAAGAATTGGACATTAAAGATCAGTTATTGCTAACAGGAGGTCAGCCATGATTGTATACAATGGGTTGATCGTCCGAGTCACTAATCTTGCTTCTTATGTTCTCATATTCTGTAATTACAAAATAAATAATTGTAATTTTCCTGAACGTTCTGTTATTGAATGTTGCAGTAACAGAGAATAAAGTATTTTGTGAGTCATCTCAGGGTGAGGTATGGGGGCTGTATTCACAGTGAATCTGGGTTTCCAACATGACCAACAAATGAAGCACAAGTTGCAGAGAGGAGACACTCTGTAAAGAGACCAGAGGTGTATATTGAAACCAGCCTGGTTTTCCAAATAACATTTTCCAACCCACACCAAACCGTGTGCGACAGTCTTGAGGGAGTGAATGATATCCTGTGTTCCGGTGGACCATGTATTTGGCCTCCATATGCTAATATCAGGAGCTATGAGGAGATGAATAGAACATAGGGACATAGGACTGAGCAGCAGGAGTGGGCTATTAGACACTTTGTCATCGCTCCAGCACACACAAATTCCATGGGTGATGTGAATGTGGTCGCAGCAGCATTTTTCTGTCTATATACCATTTTCCTACATTCACTTGTCTGTCAAATGTCACCAAATATAACTTTGATAAAATGCAAGCATCCAGGCACCACACACTTCTGGGGAAGGGAATTTCCACTTGAACAGCCCTTTGAAAATTTCTCATTTGTGTTTCAACCAATGTTGAAAGGTTACTCCGTCCTTTACCAGTCCCACTCCTCCACTGGTTACACCAATCTTAAATGGAACCATTTTTGTGATGTGACCAATGATGTAGGTCTCAGAGTAGGTCATTTTCTAGAAAGGTGTGAGACACAGAAACTTGGACTAATAACAAATGGAAAAATGATAGAGTGCCCCAAACGTTATACTGCGTTTGAAGTCATTCTGCTCACACAAACTCCTGGTAGTGGGATTTCACTCTGGAACAGTTGAATTTGGCTGAATTCCTTTTGTTTCAGGCAGTGGAGAGATTCCAGTGAATTCTCACCCGAAATCCTTCACAAGTGGTAAAGATAACACAGGGATTTTATGGTCTCACACTTTGCTATCGGATGGAACAACGTAAGAAAGAGAGATCAATAGGCTGCTGCTTCTCAGGCAGGGGACATTTTTCTCCTTCTCTGTGTTGAAACATACGATAACGTCAACTGAACACCAAACTGGATCGGTGTGCTCTTCTGGAAGATTCTCTGGAAAACCCGATTATAGATTATATGCAAGTGCATTCATTTCAATCGCAAAAACGTCCCCACTTTATAATTTGATAACATGCTTACAGGTGTCTGTGTAAGTTGTAAATATTGGTAAGTGTCTTCATAGTATGTGTGTTAATATCAATGCATCTTTTTCTTAAAATTTATTCTCTAGCTTTAGTCTTCCTGACAAGAGATAATGTGCATCCAGTTGATACACTCTTCAGAACGTCATGGATGGTTGAATTCTATTTCTCAGCGAAGATCAAAACTGATAATCCCCCATAACAAAAGGCCGGCATTCCAGGATTGAGTAAAGGTAAACCTCTGTGAAAATCTTCGAAAAGAATTACATCCTTTCATTTTAGTTTCGGGATCAAAACAGCACACAGTGCATCAAACGTGGTCTCAGCAATGCCCTGTACCGATGCATTTAAACATTCCTGCCTTAAATCTGATACCTTTTGCCAAAAGCAACATCATTCCACTTACCTTCCAAATCACTTGCTGCATCTGCAGACTGACTTCATATGATTCATGTCCCAAGAGCATGGAAACCGCCTGAATCACAGAGATCTACAATCTCTCTGCATTTACACTGTTTACCATTGTTTTATTTTTCATGCTAAAATAGACAACCTACCCTCTGTTATTTCTGCTGAAGGTTTGCTCACTAACCTTCCCTGTCTGTATCACATTGCAGACTCACTATCTTCATTTGATAACACATTAAATGACCATCTTGGTTTACGAGCTAATTGAGCTCCAAGCAATTCCCTCCCCTTCTTTCAGATCTTTGATCCAAATTGTTGAACATTGATGACCCCACAGTGATCTCTGAGGCACTCCATCAGTTACAGCTTTGCAGCCTAAAAATAAACATTTGACTCTATTGTCTATTTCCTGTTAGCGACTGATCTTTGCTGGACAGGAGAGTCAATGTTTCCTGCTCCTGGGTAGCCGTTCAGGCGAGTTGAATGGCCTCCTGCTGGGCTGTGTGATGTACTCAACGAGCTGAATTACTTCATTCTATATTGCTGTGCAATTCCTTAGAGAGACAGAATGGTCTCCTCCTGTCTCATTGTATCGATCCTGTCTGATTGAATAGGGTGGTCCCCTACTATGTAATAGCCTCGAGGGTAGATTGAGGGAACAACACACGGGGTAGGGGCAACAGTTGGTCATTTGGCGGCACTATTCAGAATGCTCATGGCTGATCCGAGTGTGTCCATCCGTCTCCTGTCTGTTCCCAATAAACATTGACTCTCCTTTCCAACAAAGATCAGTCAAGCTCAGACTTATACACTTAATGCAAGGTCCTAGGGAGTGTAGCTGAACAAAGAAACCTTGTAGGTGTAGGTTCATAGCTCTTGAAAGTGAAGTAGCAGGTAGATAGGATAGTGAAGAAGGCGCTTGGTATGCTTTCCTTTCTTGGTCAGAGTATTGAGTACATGAGTTGGGAGGTCATGTTGCTGCTGTACAGGACATTGGTTAGGCCACTGTTGGAATATTGCGTGCAATTCTGATCTCGCTCCTATCGGAAAGATGTTGTGAAGCTTGAACGAGTTCAGAAAAGATTTACAAAGATTTTACCAGGGTTAGAGGATTTGAGCTACCGGAAGAGGCTGAACAGGCTGGGACTGTTTTAACTGGAGCATCGGAGGCTGAGGGGTGACTTTAGAGAGGTTTCCAAAATTATGAGGGGCATGGATAGTGTAAATAGGCAAAGTCTTTTCCCTGGTGTCGGGGAGTTCAGAACTAGAGGGCATAGGTTTAGGATGAGAGGGGAAAGATACAAAAGAGGCCTAAGGGGCAACGTTTTTCACCCAGAGGGTGTACTTGTATGAAATGAGCTGCCAAAGGAAGTGGTGGAGGCTGGTACAATTGCAACATTTGAGAGGCATTTGGGATGTGTATATGAATTGGAAGGGTTTGGAGGTATATGGGCCAGTTGCCGGCAGGGGGGACTAGATTGGGTTGAGATATCTGGTCGGCATGGACGGGTTGGACTGAAAAGTCTGTTTCCATGCTGTACATCTCTATGACTCTAGAAACGAGTCTTCACTGCTCCCTGAGGATGAGGACACCACAGGTAGCACATGACTAAAGTGAAAGGTAAGTCCTTATTTCTTTGTGGGACCTGTTATTTTAAAACTTTGTTAACTGAACATCAAATCGCCATCTCTTTGTAGATATAAGGGCAGAATAATTAGGAATGAACATAAACCATTCCGGACTCCAAACCTGTCCCACATTCCCACTGAACCTTTCCAATCGAATATGTATCAAACCCAGCCTCTGCTGCTGTCTCAGGAAGAGAATACCTGTTAGCATAGCACCACATGAAAAAAGGAGCAGAATGAGGCCATTCGGCCCATCGAGTCTGATATGCCATTCAATAATTTCTTATATGTTCCTCAACCTCATTCTCCTGCCTTCCCCCAAGAATCCTTGATCCTGTTATAAAACAAAAAAAATATCAATTTGTATCTGTGTCTACGTGTGCGTATGTTTGTCCATCTGCTTGTCATCTGTGTATCTGTGCATGTACGTTTGTCTTTCTGTGTATCAGCCTGTGTGTTTCTATCTATGTTTGTGTCTATTTGTGTGTGACTCAATATGTCTGCGTGTGTTTCTACGTGCGTGTATGCCTATTCCCTTGTATGCATTGTGTTTGTTCATTTATTGGGATATTACCAATAATTCTTTGTATTTCTGTGTCTGCATCTCTGTGCAGTGAGGTGACTGCATTTGGGGGTGGTGGGTGGGGGTGGGGGTGGTTGGAGTTAAAGGACTGTCGTTTGAAATGCCAGTGTTTTTACAGTGAAAATTGTCTTTCACTGAGCACTGCTCCTTAATCAGTCAGTGGGACATGGATGTTTCAGAAATTTCACGCGAGGCATCCCAGTCCGCTTCATCTTGTACTAGCTTCCTCCCCACATGGCGGGTGTGGGAGACGGGTGAGGGAATGGATATTGGGCA